>NC_080540.1:217857793-218165293 GCF_028640845.1 Ahaetulla prasina | reverse complement strand
TAAATCACTGTATCATACCAGAGATGTGATATAATTTTCCCAGGGTTAGAGTTTAGACTTCCAGTTCGTTGAAAACATGAAGATCTAATATCACACACAGAAAGACACCTGCTCTAATGGTTTTTAAAGTGATTTTATAAACAATTGTAGGTATTTGCCAACTATGACCAAGAAGCATTTAAAGAAGAATTACGTTGGAAACTTAATCCTGGAAATAAAAGCGGAAAAACAATTGTAGAAGAAGAAGCTGAATAAAGATCAGAAATGCAATGGCAACACTAGCTTTTCTGGTGCTAAGTAGAGATACTTGTTTCAGAAAATGTTCCCCTCCCCCTGGAAACAGGCGATAGATCACAAGCTGGGCTTTTATGGACTCTCACAGATATTCTTAATGTCCCTAGGCTTTGACAAAGCAAAGCAAGTGGTAATTGATAGAATGAAGGACATGGAGTTCCAAGAAGAATTAAACAGATTGCCTCTCCACAGTAGGGACAAAATCAAACAGGGTGTGTGGATATCAGCAGGATATCTAAATGATCTGATCTCCCCAAAACAAAGAGTAGCTTTCTTCAGAGCCAGATTTAATATTCTACCCTCAGCTCTTCTCCAGGGTAGGTACAAGAAAACACCAGTAGCAGAACGGGTATGTATATGTGATAAAGGAGAAGTCGAAGATATCTCACATATCTTATTGTACTGTGAGTTATACAGAGTATGTAGGTCAATATATATTCTTCCCTTACTAGAGAAATTGCCAGGGAGGACAGACGACTTTTATGTAGACTTTCTCCTCCAAGACTCAAATCGGGCTACCACACGTGCAGTGGCAAAATTTTGTGTCGCTTCAATGTCCACAAGAAAATTGGTTACCGAATTATAGATGTCAACTGATGCCAACTTTTTGGAGATATATATAACAGTTATGGGAAAAATGCATTTACTCACATACTTGACGGCTCTCCACGCATGTAAATTAGGAAGTGACCCTATTGGTTGAGATCATGTATTTTAGTTATAAGAATGGTATTATACACGATTGATGTCAGTAGTATTTTAAGTTTAAGTTACATAACAGATAAGTGGATTTTATCATAGATTTGATCTGTTATGTATCATTTTATTCTTGAGTTTTTAATTGTATATTTACTGAGTGTTTTTTATTTGTTCTGGGCTATGGCTGTGATAAACTGAAACTGAAACTGATTCAGAAAATGTAGTTCTTCAAGCTTTTTATTGAATCTTTTTAGTAAAACAGAACACCTCTGAGAGTACACAGAATAACTTTGTATCAAAACTGAGTAAACTCAGCAGTTGATTTTACCACATCCTTTTCTGGAAGCTTTGACTCAACATTTCCACACTTTCTCATTGATCCATCCACTCCCCCCTAAATGCTACGCCGTTTAGCTTAGAGTTGAGAGCAGATCAGAAAAAGTATTAGTACAAGGAGAGAATCGATTGCCAATTAACCAGGGTCCATGGCAAATTTGAAGAAGGTTGCTATGTTGTAGGAATGTAAAGTTAGGAACTGGGGAATGTTTTGGAAAACACTGATCATTGGGTCAATGAAGATTCCCAATCATCCAGAGAAAGATGTCTGAAACTTGAGTTATGGCAACTGGGCTTATTTTCTTATTGGCTTGAGACTTTCACTGTTCATTGAAGCAGCTTCATCAGTCAGAGCAAGTTTGTTAGGCAGAGTCATCAGAATATTTATTGATATATTGCCATGCGCTTTGGGGAGGAAAACCCTGAGGTTGGTACAGAAGGAGTTGGTACCGTTCTGATCCAGCCTTAGCAGAAGCATGGAACAGACTCCTTGTCACGTAAACCCCCTCTTTATCTACCTCTTGTGAATTAATTGCATTCACCTACTGAAAACTCCAGGCAAGATCCTTCAAAGAGTTAACAGCAGTAACAGACTTTATCAGTTCCTTGCGATAATTGCAAGGCCGTGAGCTCCAAGCTGAAATGCTGCAAATTAAATTCTGGCAAGTATGAGCAAAATCTTCAGAAATATGAACTGTTGTCTCCTATGACAACCATTCCCCTTTCCTCCTATTTATTCCCCAGCCAAGGAGGGGCCATTCAGTGTCCACGTATGCTTTGCTTCCCGAGTCAACTCCTTGTCCTCTGTTGCTCCCCTCTCCTAACTGCTCTGCGCATATGCGCATCTGGAACAGGCTCCAGCTGTTCTTCCTCCTCGCTCATATCAGTCTCCAAATGCAGCTGCCTCTCCGGTGGCTGGGAAATATCGGATGGCCCTGCCTCTATCTCTGCGTCTGACACAGAGCATCCATCAGAATCTTCCCCAGACTCCAGAACTAGGCCAAGTTCCTCCCCAACCTCCTCATCGTCTGAGTCTGCCACCAGCTACACTGGCAGCTGGCGGGCCACAACAGGTACATTCCAATGACTCTCTGCCTAATTAATTTTCTCGGACTGATGAAACTTCTTGGATGAGCAGTACAACATCACAAACCAACACGAAAATAAATGGCGTTGGCATGACTCAACTTTCAGAACCAACATTTTTTCCTTTGTAAATTTAGAGATTGAAAACATGTTCCTTTGTTTTTTCCATTGGGAGAAGCCACTCATTTCCATTCCCTCCCTAACTAGAAGGAGGACAGAGGATGGCATCTGGTGTTGTGGGTGAATGTTTTAGAATCTTTCCACTGGGAGAAAAAGCAGCCATTAATGAAAACCAGATGTGCCAGGTCTTTACACAGCCAGTGAGAAACGAACAGGAGGAAACAATGATGCAGTGATGACTCAGGGGCACAGTGGCAAGCAGCTTTTTTGGGGTGGGTGCTCTGACTTCACAGGAGGATTTTAAATGCAGCTGATTCAGACTTCTTTGCAGATTAGCAGAACGTTCATGTCTCAAGGTAATATTCCCTTTTGAGAAAAATCTGCATATTGCAGGAAAAGGATATGTGTATGTTGTTAGTTGCGAAGTTGTGTGCAACCCATTGCGACCACATGAACAACTTTATCTAGGCCTTCCTGTTCTCTACCATCCCCCAGAGACCATTTAAGATCACGCCGACTGCTTCAGTGACTCCATTCAGCCACCTCATTCTCTGCCGTCCCATTCTTCTTTTGCCCTCAATCATTCCCAGCATTAGGCTCTTCTCCAGTGAGTCCTTCCTTCTCGTTAAGTGGCCAAAATATTTCAGTTTCATCTTCAGGATCTGGCCTTTTAAAGAGCAGTTAGGCTGATCTCCTCTAGGACTGACGGGTTTGATCGCCTTGCAGTCCAAGGGACTCACAGGAGTCTTCTCCAGCACCAGAGTTCAAAGGCCTCAATTCTTTGATGCTCAGTCTTCCTTATGGTCCAACTTTCACAACCATACATTGCAATTAGGAAAACCATAGCCTTGACTATACACACTTTTGTTGGCAGGGTGATGTCTCTGCTTTTTAGTGTGCTGTCTAACTTTGCCATAGCTTTCCTCCCTAGGAGCAAGCATCTTTTAATTTCTTGACTGTAGTCCCGATGTGTTCTTGGAGCCCAGGAAAATAAAATCTGTCACTACCTCCATTTCTTCCCCATCTATTTGCCAGGAATTGAGAGGGACAAGAGCCATGATCTTAGTTTTCTTAATGTTGAATTTCAAGCCATCTTTTGCACTTTCCTCCTTCACCTGCATCAGCAGGCTCTTTAGTTCCTCTTCACTTTCTGCCATTAGAGTGGTATCATTTGCATATCTGAGGTTGTTGATATTTCTCCCAGCAATCTTAACTCCAACTTTTGATTCATCTAGCCCCACCTTTCTCATGATGTGCTCTGCATATAAGTTAAATAGGCAGGGCGACAGTATACAGCCTTGCCGAACTCCTTTCTCAATTTTGAACCAATCAGTGGTTCTGTGTCCAGTTTGCACTGTTGCTTCTTGATCCGCATGTAAGTTTCTCAAGAGACAAATAAGATGGTCTGGTACTCCCATCTCTTTAAGAACTTGCCACAGTTTGTTGTGATCCACACAATCAAAGGCTTTAGCATAGTCAATGAAGCAGAATAGATGTTTTTCTGGAACTTTTTAGCTTTCTCCATGATTCAGCATATGTTGGCAATTTCATCTCTAGTGTCTGTATATACAGTCTATGCTTTAAAAAAATCCTACAGTACCAAGGACAGCTCCATTCCTGCTGATTCCTGTGGATAAATTGCATCACTGAAGTTTCGTGAATCAACTAAGTGAACGGTTACAATGCCTAGTTTATGGAATGGATGAAGTGATATTTTATAGGCAGGCTGTTAAAAATACACTTGAAGGAGAAGAATATTCATGAGTAGTTCACATGTTAAACCAAAATGTTTTTGTGGTTGTAAACCTTGTTTATGATGGTGCAGATTTCTTAATCCTGGATGCTCTCCAGACATCTGGACATCAACTCCCACAATTTATAATCCTGAGGATTCTGGAGTTGTTCCATATATCTGAAGGATGCCAAGATTAGGGAAGAATGGCACTGTGTTTTGCAAATCCCTAGCCAATAGGAGATTGAACATGGCTTAGCATTATGTCTGACCCCAGACAATGTGAAACAACAGAGCAGATCCCATTGTGACACCCTGGACAAGTAGATGCTACATTTGGTTGAGTTGTCTTTGTAGCTCAATATTGCATATGCTGACTATCAATTATTTTCAAGACTTTAGGCAGGTTCTTTCTGGAAATAATAGAGCCAACTGCATGTGAATCAGATGTTCCTTCCCTGAGCTACTGTTCATTCTATGTGAACATGCTTAGATATCTAGCAAACCTTGGTTGTCCTAAAAAAGCTAAGTAAGTCAGATATGGTTACTACTGTAATGAAATATCACCAGGTCACTAAGTTGCTAAGATTGAGAAACATTGTTTTAGTTCATATCAAAGGTGGATGGAAAGGTAAGGAGACAGTTCTTAACACTATCTAAACAACATTGAGATGAGAGCATTTTGATATGCTCAAAAGACTTCTCCACCCACCCACCCGGCATATATATTCTATTTTCCTGGGAAAGGGGAGAGAGAAAGATGTGATAGAACAGGGTATAATAGAATGAGTTCCAGCAATAAGAAATTACATCTATTCAAAATGGGAACAACACCAGGAACCATTTTTCTGCCTTTCAACTGTTTTACAGCAATTGGGCAGAATGTGCTGGATATTTGTTTCTGATTCTTATTAAACACCACTATAACGTTGTCAGAACATTATTAGGTAAAGGTAAAGGTTCCCCTTGCACATATGTGCTAGTCGTTCCTGACTCTAGGGGGCAGTGCTCATCTCCGTTTCAAAGCCGAAGAGCCAGCGCTGTCCGAAGACGTCTCCGTGGTCATGTGGCCAGCATGACTAAATGCCAAAGGCGCACAGAACGCTTTTACCTTCCCACCAAAGATGGTCCCTATTTTTTCTACTTGCACTTTTTATGTGCTTTCAAACTGCTAGGTTGGCAGAAGCTGGGACAAGTAATGGGAGCTCACCCCAAAACACAGCACCAGGGATTCGAACCACTGAACGGCCGATCTTTCGATTGACAAGCTCAGCATCTTAGCCACTGAGCCACTGTAACCCCGCAGAACATTATTATGCGCCCCCCCTTTTTTTCCTTCTTCTGTTCAATCATGCCTGATTCTCAGAGACTGCTTGGACAAGTCCCTGTAGTTTTCTTGGCAAGGTTTTTTCAGAGTTGATTTGCCATTGCCTCCTTCCTAAGGCTGAGAGAAAGTGACCGGCCCAAGTCTTTATGCCTCAGGCAAGACTAAAACTCACCGTCTCCCAGTTTCTAGCCTGATGTCTTAACCACAACACCAAACTGGCTCTTGTTATGTCCTATTAAGAAAAGAACACAACCATAACAGCATCATAAAGATTGCAGTTCTGCCTTTGATGTAAATTACTTCTGGGCAACAGTCCACATGTTAGACAAGGTGCCTGTAGTAAGACCTACATGTTGAAGAGATGGCACTGCAGCTAACAACACTGAGATGAGAGCATTTTGATATGCTCAAAAGACTTCTCCACCCACCCACCCGGCATATATATTCTATTTTCCTGGGAAAGGGGAGAGAGAAAGATGTGATAGAACAGGGTATAATAGAATGAGTTCCAGCAATAAGAAATTACATCTATTCAAAATGGGAACAACACCAGGAACCATTTTTCTGCCTTTCAACTGTTTTACAGCAATTGGGCAGAATGTGCTGGATATTTGTTTCTGATTCTTATTAAACACCACTATAACGTTGTCAGAACATTATTAGGTAAAGGTAAAGGTTCCCCTTGCACATATGTGCTAGTCGTTCCTGACTCTAGGGGGCAGTGCTCATCTCCGTTTCAAAGCCGAAGAGCCAGCGCTGTCCGAAGACGTCTCCGTGGTCATGTGGCCAGCATGACTAAATGCCAAAGGCGCACAGAACGCTTTTACCTTCCCACCAAAGATGGTCCCTATTTTTTCTACTTGCACTTTTTATGTGCTTTCAAACTGCTAGGTTGGCAGAAGCTGGGACAAGTAATGGGAGCTCACCCCAAAACACAGCACCAGGGATTCGAACCACTGAACGGCCGATCTTTCGATTGACAAGCTCAGCATCTTAGCCACTGAGCCACTGTAACCCCGCAGAACATTATTATGCGCCCCCCCCTTTTTTTTCCTTCTTCTGTTCAATCATGCCTGATTCTCAGAGACTGCTTGGACAAGTCCCTGTAGTTTTCTTGGCAAGGTTTTTTCAGAGTTGATTTGCCATTGCCTCCTTCCTAAGGCTGAGAGAAAGTGACCGGCCCAAGTCTTTATGCCTCAGGCAAGACTAAAACTCACCGTCTCCCAGTTTCTAGCCTGATGTCTTAACCACAACACCAAACTGGCTCTTGTTATGTCCTATTAAGAAAAGAACACAACCATAACAGCATCATAAAGATTGCAGTTCTGCCTTTGATGTAAATTACTTCTGGGCAACAGTCCACATGTTAGACAAGGTGCCTGTAGTAAGACCTACATGTTGAAGAGATGGCACTGCAGCTAACAACACTGTGATGATTAATGGTGCCCCTCCCACCCACCTTTTGCACCGTAGCATACCTCATGTAAAGCATAGTTGATTCTACTGTTTTTTAGAAGCAATTTTGGCACATTCTGTGAATCAGAGATTTGAAAGGTTAGAATTAGTAAATCCAATTAGAAAATTAGAAACTGTTGTCCTATTTATCTTTGCAATGGGTGTGATTGCAAACACAGACATCTGTAACAATGTGAGGTGCAGAGGAAATGGAACAGTTAGGGTTATAACTCTCCCTGAAAGTCATCACATAATTCATTTCTAATCACTCAGCCACTGCAGCAGAGGACAATACTATGCATGATAGGGCATCTGCCATTTCTTCTATCCAGTAGCCCAAGGATCACTGAGTCTATTTCTGCTGTTCAGACTTGCTGGGGAAAAACAGAGATTACAATTAATTCAAGAACAAAGTACTAATGTAGTGAAATGCTTCATGGGCCAATAATCCTGCCTCTTCCATGGTTCAACAAGCCTTTTGAACCCATCTCCTCACATGGAAACTCAGAAGACCTATCTGTGCCTGATAGGATTGCCCTTGCAGGATTCCTCCTGCAGAATCTGTTTCCCTGTGTTCCTTTTCAAACTCCTTTCATACCACCAGCTAAGCCTATTAGAAGGGAAGAAGCTATGCTGTTTGAAGACCAGCACTCATGGTTACATGCCACACTTTTCCAGAAACTTGCTGGCATATTGTGTAAACCTTGTTCTGGTCTTAATTATGAACTCTGTGGTTCAAATTTGAATATTGGTTTGCTTTCATATAATGAATTATTAATTTAACAATGTTAAATGTGCAAACTGAGCCAAAGTGAAGTACAATTTTTGATTGGCATCTGGCCCGGAGGAAAAGCTTGAAAAATAAAACAAAACACCCTACGTGGGTGGAGTTGCCAACTAGTTCTCTTTATCTTTTAGGCGGTGGCTTCTTGTCATCTGGGAAGTAGGTACTTTGTTTTCTGGCAGCAGAACTATTACAAAAAAAATGTGACCATTTGCTTAAGTGTACGAAATACTCAAAGAAGCAACATATACCTGGGGCAGGATGGCAGATGGCAGACACATGCATTCTGGTACGTGTTGTTGTCTGAGGGATTCGGTATCCCTTTTGAGTTGAATAAACAGAACTCAGCTTGGTTTCTGCAAGAGAAAAGTCCCGAAGACCATGGGATCATCAGGGAGATAGAGTCAAATGTGTGTATCACCCTTTCGTTTACCTGTGGTCTGATGCAGAGCTATAATTCAGCAAAACCAATAGATAGCAGCTGGAAGATGGCACACTGAATGTTGACACATGTAGGTGTATTTGTGTGCAATATGGGAGAAAAAGACCTTCCTAAATGCCGTCACCTATTGATCAAGAGTGAGGGTCTTCTAGCCTTCCAGCAATGACTGAATTATTATTTATCACAGCTTCAGCCAACATAATCAGGAATTGTACACCAGCAATATTTACAGACCAAAATGTTTGCTCCACTCCCTGCTTATATAACCTCCCTTGGTTCTTGTTACTATAGTCATACCCGCAATCTCAGGAAAGGCAGGTTTACAAAATAATTCTTTGTATGGAAATGACTTTTTGGTTCTTGAACCTGGCTCTGATTGTCTTAAGGCAAAAATATTAATGTTGACCATCAGTTGCGATAATAAAAGCGACATTTCTGAATCTTGGCAATTTTAAGATGTGTGGAGTTCTTTCATTTCCCCTGGCTGGGGAATTCTGGGAATTGAACTTCACACATCTTAAAGAGAAACATTGACTTGGAATCAAAACTCCCCCTCCCGCATGCTTTCCCCATATGTGTTCTGTCTCCCCACCTCAGTCCGGGAGGCACGTGAACTGACTCAATTAGCTGGCAATTTAATCCATGGCAGCTATCAGCTCTGGCAGCAAACCAGCGAGTGTCTGCCAAGGTTTTCTTTATCTTCCCTAATGCCGGCGTGACAGAAGCTCGTTACCGGAGCAACCAGGAAGTCAGGAACAAACAGCAATCCAAGCCAAATGCTCAATCAAATAGTTCAGCTCACGTTTTCTCCAGTGAGTTTGTTTTGCCCGTCACGAAGTAGTAGAGCAGCCCCTCCTGCTTTTATACCCTGTGGGGTGTGGCTCTGTGACTCAGCACTTTCTAGGTCTGCTCCACCCCTTCTTCTGTTGTTCCCGTCTCTCTTGGGGATCTAGCCAGGGATACGAAACTGGGGATCTAGCCAGGACTGATTGTCCACAGCTGGGTCTGGAAGCGTTGCTGGCTGGGGGGAGATACAGGAGACAGAGGCCTCGTCACCTCCTCCACCTGGCCTGCCTCTGGCTCCTGGAGCTGAGCCAGAGAGGCTGGCCCTGCAGAGGGGAGTCCTGATGGCCCTTCCCCCTCACTCTCTGTGTCACTTTCTGGCAGGGGGCCAGGCCCGGGGTATGCCTGCATATGGAGGAAGCATGGATGACATACATTCTGACTGAGTGATGATGGCTATTGAATTTTTGTGTCTGGAATCACAATGTGAGTTAGCAGAGCAGTATGCAGTCTGTTTCTCTTGTTTCCTCAGGAACAGTAGGCTTCCATTGGCTGTAATTTGGTCCAAAGGGATGTCATTCAACAGAAAAGGATGCAATGTGTCATCTGGGAGGGCTGAAATCAGCAAGGCCAAGTAAGGATACGAATAAATGGGGACATTAGGACAGGGCTGGTACGTTGGTGCGCTTATGCACGCCCCTTACAGACCTCTTAGGAATGGGGTGAGGTCAACAGTAGACAGTCTAAGGGTAAAGTTTTGGGGATTTAGGGATGAAACCACAGAGTCAGGTAGTGCATTCCAGGCTTTGACCGCTCTGTCGCTGAACAGAGCGGTCAATGCCTGGAATCTGCATTCGAGTTTGGAGCAGTTTACTTTAAGTTTGTATCTATTGTGTGCTTGTGTATTGTTGCAGTTGAAGCTGAAGTAGTCATTGACAGATAGGACATTGTAGCTGATAATTTTGTGTATTACGCTTAGGTCAGACGGAAGGCGGCGTAGTTCTGAGTTGTCTAAAGCCCAAAATTTCAAGCCTGGTGGCATAAGGTATTCTGTTGTGAGCAGAGGAGTGGAGAACTCTTCTCATGAAATATCTCTGGACTCTCTCAATTATATTAATTAAGTTATCAAAATACTTTGCATATGTGATCAATATCCAAGGCTGAGAAAGGGATGGCAGAAAGTCCAAATATCTTGTAAGAGCTGGAAAAAGGGACATAGGACTTTAAACCCTGGAACTCCTTGGCTGGCAGGCAGAGAAAGTGAGAAACTCATTCCCTCTCTCTCTCTCTCTCTCTCTCTGTATAATTCTCTGAGGGAGATGGTTGTTAAGAAATAAGAAATGTAAGTAAGTAAGTAGCAATAGCACTTAGATTTATATACCGCTTCACAGTGCTTTACAGCCCTCTCTAAGCGGTTTACAGAGTCAGCATATTGCCCATAACAATGTGGGTCCTCATTTTATCCACCTCGGAAGGATGGAAGACTGAATCAACCTAAGTAAATTAGTAAGTAAGTAAATTCTCTTAGCTAAGATCTTCTCTCAGTCACTGGAAAATCTTTAATTTACAGTTTGAGATTACAGTAATTTCTCATTATTCATGGTAGTTACATTCAATAAACTCATCACAATCACTGAATTAGCAAATGTTGAACCATTGCTCCTAGACAAATGCAGGTAGCCCTTGGTTAATGGCCACTCATTCAGCAACCATTTGAAGGTATGATGGCACTGAATGAATGGTATAAATAAGTCCTCAGATTTCTGACCATCTTTGCATTCCCGCAGTCCCATGATCGCGATCTGGACATTTGTCAACTGGCTTGCACTTATGAAAGTTGCAACAACCTGCAGTCTTGTGGTCACTATTTACAATCTTCCCTGCCAGCTTCTGAGAAGCAAAGTCAATGGGGAAACCAGCAAGGAAAGTTGCAAGTTGTTCTTGTAAATGGCTCACACTCTTCTCTATCTGGCAGCAGCCATCCCTTATTCTGCTGCACTCACACCACACCAGCCACCAACTCACTCCTCCCCCCTGACATGTATTTACAACACATGTAAATTAAAAGAAAAGTGGTCACCTTCCAAATAAAACCATTGAATTGTGTGCATGCTGTACACTTATTTACAGTTGATTTCTAATTTCCATTTGACTCATGCGGGTTGGATAGGGACAGCCAAAGGGCCAGATGTGGTCCAGGGCCTGTACAATGCCAAGGTCTGCTTTAGAGCAGGGGTCTCCAACCTTGGTCCCTTTAAGACTTGTGGACTTCAACTCCCAAAGCAAAGCTGGCTGAGGAACTCTGGGAGTTGAAGTCCACAAGTCTTAAAGGGACCAAGGTTGGAGACCCCTGCTTTAGAGGATGGAGTTGCTGTGCTTCAACCACTAAACCCAGTCACAGCAATTGTTGCAGGACCTCGTAGATTAGTACACACCCAAATTCAGCATTATAGAAATCATTTTTAAAAAAAAAATTAAATGAAATACATCATTACAGTTTGCACCTTCATCACCACCTTTGTGGTCTCTCTTTGCTTTGGCTCTTCATCTGGGAAGAGAAACACAGAGAGAGAAAGAGAGAGAGAGAGAGAGAGAGAGAATAGGCAATTTGAACAGAGTCCAATTTCCCCAGGCAGCTTCTCTGTCTCTATCATGACTACATATCAACTGGAGTTTTTTATACTGATGTGTTTTATACTTCAGTAGATTATGTAAGTATGAATGCAACTGACATCTGCTAGAAAACTTAATTAAGCTACATTAAAGAGCAGACAGAAATGGGTTTCCAGGAAAAAAACAAATAGCTGTGATACCGAGAAATACAGTTCCTAGAATGAATGAATCATTTTCTTTCTTAGAAATCTACTTTTCCTTTTGTATATGTGCTAGCTACTTGAATAGAAAAAAAAGCACTTAATTTCATAAGTTTGAATATACCTCCCTCAACCTTGCTCGTTTAAAACGTATTTAAACTACAAGTACCAGAATTTCCCAGACAACATAACCCCAATAAAGATTGTCCTTTACTTACAGTAGTTTGTTTGGTGTCTGTTCAAAGTTACAATACTTCTGAAAAAGTGACTAATGACCATTTTTCACACTTATGACCATTGCAGCATCCTCATAGTTACATGATCAAAATTAAAACACTTGGCAACTGACTCATATTTATGACCGTTGCAATGCCCTGGGGTCATGTGATCACGTTTTGTGAACTTCTGTCAAGCAAAGTCCATGGGAAATCCATATTCACTTAACAACCATGTTACTTACTAAAAGGGCCTCTGGTGGCTCAACAGGCTAACGCAGTCTGTTATTAACACAGCTGCTTGCAATTACTGCAGGTTCTAGTCCCACCAGGCCCAAGGTTGACTCAACCTTCCATCCTTTATAAGGTAGGTAAAATGAGGACCCAGATTGTTGGGGGCAATAAGTTGACTTTGTATAAATATACAAATAGGATGAAGACTATTGGTAACATAGTGTAAGCCGCCCTGAGTCTTCGGAGAAGGGCGGGATATAAATGCAAATAAAAAAAACAAAAAAAAAACAACTTCAGCGATCACTTAAGAGTTGTAGCAAGAAAGGTGGCAAACGGGGCAAAACACGCTTAACGACTGTCTTGCTTAGCAACATAAATTTTGGACTGAACTGTGGTCGTAGGTCAAGGACTGCCTATAGGTTTGAAGTATGTGGATGGAGAACAGCAGTCCTATTTCCTTTTGAGGAGCTGAAAATAAAAGGATAATTACAATTGCAATTTAAATATGATTTTTAGTAAACCAAAAAAAGGTAATGCAAAATTTTTCTTTAAGCAAATTAAATGCCCACACGGTGGGATGGAAATGCAATTAGTATCTCAAAAAAAAGAGCGTCCCATAAAATGCTCTTGGGGAGAAACGGGCACAGTGGTTAGAATGCAGTACTGCAGGCTAAATTCTGATGCCTGCCAGCTGCCTGCAATTTGACAGTTCGAATTTCACCAGGCTCAAGGTTGACTCAGCCTTCCATCTGTCTGAGGTGTGTAAAAGGAGGACCCCAGATTGCTGGGGGCAATATGCTGAGTCTGTAAACTGCTGAGAGAGGGGTGTAAAGGACTGTGAAGCGGCATAGCGCTATTGCTATTAGAACTGCTGATACAGGAAACGGAGGCAAATGCTTTGAAACAGTTGGCGGATCCTTTCCAAATGTAGTCCGTAAAGGAGACTAGAATTTCGCCGTGAGCTAAAAACATACTTATTTATGAGCTAAAAACATACTTATTTATTTATTCAAGCGGGACTGGCTTAATAGTTTTATTAAATTTTAATTGGGGTTTTATTGTTTTAGGGTTTTAAAATTTTTAAATTTTTAATGTCGGCCTTTTTGTAATATGCTCTGTTTTAAATTTTTGTTTTAATTGTATATATATTGAGTTTTTATCTTTTGGCTGTACACTGCCCTGAGTACTTCGGGAGAAGGGCGGTATAAAAATCTAATAAATAAATAAATAAATAAATAAATAAATAGAATGCCTGAAAATAAATAATTTGAACCCAGATTCTACACCAAAATTCATCCTTTATTAAAGAGGAGGGATTAGCTTCAGCGGTGGGTTGCCCCCCGGTAGTAAAACCGGCGGAAGACTCCGCCCACTGTCCCGAACATCATCGAAAGTGATCTGTGCATGTGCACGTGGGCACGATGTGAACTGGTAGTAAAGGTAAGTAGAACCCACCTCTGATTAGCTTCATGTATTTGTCTAGCTAACTGGCCCTGGCTACTGTACTCCTTGACTCTCTTAGTTTGCAGTAGCAATAAAAGTTTTAGAAGCAGTTCTTTTTTTAGGACCCGTTGATTCCCTTAAGCAATGTTTCTCAACCTTGGCAACTTTAAGATATGTGGACTTCAACTCCCTGAAGATTTCCTTGGCTTTCAGCCATAGCCCTTCTCACCTCTCTAGCACTGGAGAAGTTCAGTTTTGCTCCTACCAAGTTCTTTCTACCTGACATTAGCTTAGCACTGTGCTTCTCTGTGCATCATATAAATATCCCATCAAGGGAAAAAACATTGAAGGTGACAGTTGAATATAGTGGAAGAGCTAAACCAGCTGGAATGGAGGTTTTTCTTGAACGGTTTTTGAAACGGGAAGAAGCAGCAAACCCAAATATTTGAAACTTTTCAATTATATGCACGTGAGGTTTGCTAGGGTTGTATTGAACAGTGTAAATTTCGACTCTTACTGGATTACGAAGTTGTTATTACAGTTTACAGGGTTGATATTTCTTCATCAGCCTGCTTTTTGTCCTGGATCCACAGCTCTGGGGGGAAACAATGCGATTCTGCTCTGGGTTGCTGTAACAAAGCAAATTCCCTTTGACATAGATTTGGATACTTATGACCTATATTAACTAATGGAATTGGAGCACAGAGTAATATGGGACTGCATTTTTTTAAAAAATGAATTTTTGGTTTAGCAATTTGATTTGTAAACTCAAGCATAACCATACTTCATAAAATGGGAACATTTGAATATTCTATCTGTACCCAAGATAACTCAAATACTTTGGCCACCGAATGAGAAGGAAGGACTCACTGGAGAAGAGCCTAATGCTGGGAATGATTGAGGGCAAAAGAAGAATGAGGTGGCTGGATGGAGTCACTGAAGCAGTAGACTTAAATGGACTCCAGAGGATGGTAGAGAACATGAAGGCCTGGAGGAATGTTGACCATGGGGTCACGATGGGTTGGACACGACATCGCAACTAACAAAAAAAACCCAAGATAAACTTAGCAGCTGAAAAAATGGCTGAATTACAAGTGATGCACAACTATAGGACTTAATTTTGATGCATAGATGGATTCTTCAGCTGTGGTTTTCTTTTCATCGAAATGGATAGCCAAACCCTTGATGACAAAATAATTCTCCTTCTTTGCTCTTACTGTAGATAAATGCACGAGCACTTTTTTTGGATCACATGCAGCTGGAAATAATTGATTCTATTCCAAAACACTAAGCTTAAGAAGGCATGGAATGGACACAGAAGTACTTTTTGTGGCATTTAATCAATGAATTCTCATTTGTATGTGTGAATTACAGTTCATTTTGTGTTTTGCAGGAGATAAAAGTTCTCATGGTTTAGATATATAGATAGATAGATGGATGGATCTGGATCTGGATCTGGATCTAGATCTAGATCTAGGATCTAGATCTAGATGATATAGATATAGATATATATATATAGATAAAATGGATTATTCCTTATAATTTTTCCAGCACTGATGTGACTATCAGAAAGTAAACAAATATGATTCTATTCAGATTTGTTTGCAGACTTGATTTTAATACAAGGAAGTTGTAGGGAAAGCAGATATGGCTGGAAATGAGAATATATGCTTCTGTGTTTTGTCTATTTGTAGCTTTTTTTGAGCCCCTGAACCCTATGACTAATCATAAATATGTGGACTGTTTCATAAAATAGTGTGCTGTTTAAATCTAATTCAAATATTGTGGTGTAGGATAATATCCTAGAGCAGTGTTTCCCAACCTTAGCAACTTTACAACATGTGGACTTCAGCTTCCAGAATTCCCCATCCAGTATGGCCAGCTGGGGAATTCTGGGACTTGAAGTACTGTACACACATCTCAAAGTTGCCAAGGTTGAGAAACAGTATCCTCGAGTTAAAATTCATGGACAGGAATTTGAAGACTGTGTGCAAAGGTAATTCAAATAAGAGACATTCTTCCAGGAAAGAAGGCAAAGTTTGTTGAACAATTCTGACGAACTTTATTTATACAAAGGAGAAAGAAACTGGGGAAAAAAATATGATCTTCGAATTATAGACTTGCTTGTTTAAACACAAAGTTCATTATAATAATAAATTATTTTTTGGATTACATCCTTGGGTTGGGATAAGCATACAACAGCAAATATTCAAGACAGCTAGGAATCATCCTCATAATTTGTATATTTTATATTTTAAGATTCTGTGCAGGGCAATGACTTCTGAAAATTCAAACCTCTGCAAAAGAGTGTCTTAAAATTTAAATAAATTTTAAAAAATGTTGTTTTGAATGCTGTTGAAACAATTAGAGGAAGCTGACCTTTTAATACTGTTGTTTTTTGGTAAAACAAATTAATTGTAGTGATGCATTTAGCACTAGAGAATCTTGCTACTGTACCTGCCTTTTGTACCTAAAGATCAGTTTAATTATTATCTAATTATCTCTATGCTGTACAGCATTCATATACTGAAGTCTCGAAATGATACACTTGAAATCCAGTGAAAGTTAAAGAAGAAAATATTCTTCAGATGTTTAAAATAATTCAGATGTTTTAAGTTATAATGAATATCCACAAAGTGTAAATTCTAAATGCCAGTTCACTTTTACGGTTGGCCGGTGCCTAAAAAAAAAAAGAGATGTTTAGAGATTGGGATGCTTCAGGATACTCAGTATTTAGCATTGACTTCCTACTTAATGGTTACATGCATGACGAGTTTTCAAGTTGGTAGCTAAAAATGTCTTTGCACTTCTTTTTTACCCCAAGATTGTGTATCTCATCATGTTACAATATATATAGGGTAAATAACTTTTCTACTTTGGCTGTTAGTAAAAACAGGAAAATTGTGGGGGGAGGGAGAGAGAGAGACAGAGAAAGAGAGAGAGTGTGCAAAATTAGTGGTTACTTAGGGCAGGGCAGGCAACTATTTTTGGATTAAGGCTTGTCTGAACTGAGAGCCATTTTCTTAATAGACAGTGGCAGTGCTGTTCCTTGGCTTTGAATGGGAACACTTAGGAATGACCCAAGACAACTTTTGGATAATCATGGACCCAGTTGGGAAGGGGATTCTTGAAGATTCCTATTCGCTCTGGAAGTGATCAAAAAAGTCACTGGGCATGTACAATCTTCCTATCAGCAATTTAATTTTCTTAAGCATGCCTGGGATATTAACTTTCACTTTTTGAATTTGGTTTGTTTTGGGTTTTTTGCCTAATAGATGGTGGTTTTTGCTTGCAGGTTTTTGTTTCTTATTTTTCTTAAACTGGGCTGTTAGAATTTAGGAGCAAAAACTCCACTGCTGAGATTCAGCCACAACTGTATCATTGTTGGTATTTATTGATGCCATTGATTTTCAGCTGCAAATGTTCAATTTGGGGAGGGATTTGTGTTTGTGTGTTGTGGGCCATCAGTGGAATAACAGATGCAGAGGAGACTTCCGTTAATGATTTCAATTATACATCAAAGCATAGCCAAGTAAAAATAAATAAATACGGTAGCAACATAAAATTCACTGGGGTTTCTTGGAAATGGAGCTGTGATTGAGTATTGGTATACTCCTGTGATATACTCCTTTGCTCTTTGATTCCTTCTGAATTTTACAAAGAATAGTTCCTTGTATTTTAAATAGTCAGCAAATATGTTTATAGAAACCATTTTATTTACATAGTTTTACTTTCTTACAGGTCAGTACAGTAAAGAGTTTCAAAGAAATACATGGACGTCCATTTTATATATAACTTAAAATGTCTGTATCTATGATAATAGGCAATTGTTTTTATTTGTTTGGGTTTATTTTCTGTATTTTATTTTTTTCAGCATTGTTTTAATTTTTACCTATAGCATTTTCTATAATTGAAAGGGCCAGAAAAATCCTAAATAGGAAAATAAATAACATTGTATCCTCATACATATAAATAACCGTAGTCTTCTGTTCAGAACTTCTTTTTCAGGTAAAATTATATTGATTTTATGAGACAGAGACATTAAAAAGGCTGTTGAATCAGGGAAACATCACAATTATTATTGAAAACATATAATATTGCCAGTAAATATAAGCCAATATTCCTAACGTATACTTATGATAATTCTAATTGAAGATGTAATTCACATTGCTTATAGAGTGCCTAATTTTAATTTTTGTTTTTGTTTTATTTGCTTGCTTTTCTGTTTTGTATTCTACTCTTTATGATAAACAAAACAAATATACTTAAAGAAATTGAGTTACTTTTAAAAATTGTCTGATGTTGAAATATAGGTCAATCTTATAGGGAAAATGCAAACTATGTGACCTAATGCAGACTTCTCTGTTGGGTCAATCAATTATCCTGAAATACATAACCTGGGACCATTTAAAGCAGAAAAGTTCAAATCTGAGTTTTGAGAGCCTATCTATTCTCCAAATAGTTGGTAAAGAGCTTGATCCACAGAAGAAAATAATGGGTCTAAAAGGCAAAGGAAAGAACAGGTGAACCGAAGCCAAATTTCTACACGTGTGGTTATTATAAATTATACCAAGTAGGAAAATTTCTGATACTCATATGGACGTTGTATCATAATGTCTTTTTGGAGATGGATTTGTAGAAATATTTAATGGGTTGCAGCCTCTCTGAAGCTGAAGAGAAGCATTAATTTTTATTAATATGTGTGTAGATCGAAAACTATTTCTGAATGTTGGATTTTCTGTATTGTATCTAAATTCCTCACATAGACGGATGGGCATCACCCTCGCAAAGAAGGCATTGGCTAGTTTGGGGGAAGACAATTAGAAAAACATTTGCAGACGTTGGATTTTTTTTTTTAAAAAAATATTCACGATATTTCACTCCCTACTCAAAGATGGAGGTGGATCTCAGTGCAGCTCATTGGGGAGTAGGCAGGACTTCCTAGGCCAGGGGTCTCCAACCTTGGCAACTTTAAGACTTGTGGACTTTAGCTCCCAGAATTCCTCAAAGCCAAAGCTGGCTGAAGAATTCTGGGAGTTGAAGTCCACAAGTCTTAAAGTTGCCAAGGTTGGAGACCCCTGGCCTAGGCCATTGGCAGAATATAGATACAGACAGTCTTTGGCTTACAACCATTTCTTTAGTGACAATTGAAGTTACAATGGCATTGTAAAAAGTGACTTACAACCAATCCTTGCACATATGACTGTGACAGTCACTCCCATATTCATGTGATCAAAAGTTGGGTGCTTGCAACCAACCAGTGTTCTGTCCTCTCCACCTCACGTAAGAACACACATGTCTCGAAGAACATCGCCAGCAATTTATTTACAACTTGGCCTGGTTCCCTTTTGCAGAGGAAAGTTCTGGCAGCGATTCCCCAAGTGCCTGCCAAGTTCTTATCAAGAGTCAGCGTGTTACAGTCCGTTGCCGAAGCAACCAGGAGTCGATTTACTCACGAAAATCCAAGCCTTAAATCCAAAAACTGTCTGAAGCTCACATGATGCAGTTCACCCTTAGTAGCTTTTGTCCGTCACAAGGGCCGGATGGCAACCCCACCCGCTTTTATCCCCTGTGGGGTGTGGCTCAGTGACTCAGCACTCTCTGGGCCTGCCATACCTCTTCCTCTGCTGCTCACGCCTCTCTTGCCGACAGTGCCTAGGGTCTATCCAGGATTGATCCTCCTCATCCTCTATCTGTGGAGGCTAAGACACGCCTTCTTCCTGGCCTTCCGCTGGCACTTGAGGCGTTGCCAGGAAGGAGGGACCTGGAGAGGGAGGCCTTGTCAGTTCCTCTCCCTCACTCTCCTCCTCCTCTTCCTCCTCTTCCTCTTCCTCCTCCTCCTCCTCCTCCTCCTCCTCCTCCTCCTCCTCCTCCTCCTCCTCCTCCTCCTCCTCCTCCTCCATGAGAACAGGCTCGGGGGCCGGAGTCACAACAACAAGTATTTATGACAGCTGCATAACCCCAGAATCATGCGCCTACTATTTGTGACTTCCCAGCTGGCTTCCAACGAGCAAAGTCAAAATGGGACGCTGGATTCACTGCATGACCACATTTCATTTAGCTGCAATGATTCGCTTAACAACCAGAGCAAAAAAGATCATAAACTTGGGCACAAAATTTAATAGCCTTGCTTAGCGACAGAAATACTGGCCCCAATTGTGGCCGTAAGCTGAGGTAGACCTCAAGTTATGACCACAACAAAGAAGGTGGCTAAAAATGGAACGGAATGGGGGCATTTGAGATATTATAATTTGTTCCATTGTCAGAACAGAACAGAATAACAGAGCTGGAGGTCTTCTGATCCATACCAGTGGTGGGTTTCAAAAATGTTTACTACCAGTTCTGTGGGCATGGCGTGGTGGGCGTGGCAGGGGAAGGATACGGTAAAATCTCCATTCCCTCCCTACTCCACGGGAAGCTTACTGCAAAAATCCCCATTTCCTCCCGAACAGCTGGGACTTGGGAGGCAGAGAATAGATGGGGGTGGGGCCAGTCAGGAAATTTCTTCTTAACTCTAGGTTGCTTCTCTCCTTGTTTAGTCTCCATCCATTGGTTGTCTTGCGTTCTAGTGCTTTGGAAAATAGTTTGACCCCCGGCTTCCTTGTGGCAGACCCTCAAATATTGGAACACTGCTATCATGAGGACCCAGATTGTTACGGGCAATATGCTGATTTTTGTAAAACCACTTAGAGTGGGCTGTAAAGCACTGTGAAGCGCTATAGAAGTCTAAGTGCTATTGCTATTGCTATCATGTCACCCCTAAACCTTCCTTTCACAAGACTAGACATACCCAGTTCATGCAACCATTTTTCATATATATTAGCCCCCTAATCATCCTTGTTATACACTTTTCAGAGTCTCAACGTATTTTTTTTAATAAAGTTTTTTCATTTTATAAACAAACAAACATTTAATACATCAGTCATTCCTTCCACGTGACATCTTTGTTTTCTTTGTGGCTCCATCTTTTTGTTGTTTCTTCTTTCTTCATTTCAATTTAATCTATTACAATTTTTTCACAAGTACAATATTCTAATTAGACCATTTTCTTACGTAACTATCGATTTGCTTATCTATATCTTTTTTCTAACCAGTGGTAAAATTGATCCCATATCTTAAAATATTCTGAATTCCTCTCTTTCTTTTATCATCCAAGTTAATCTATTCATTTTTGCACAATCTAAATTTTTTTTTGGATAATTTCTCCTTCCAGGGGTATCTCAGCGTATTTTTATGATGAATATCAGTAGCGTGTGAACTTCAGTGGCATGTGGCAGCATTTCAGAATGGTTCAGAAATGCTATATTTTCGGTGGTTCCCCTCCCCCCAGAGACCATGCTAAAGAAAAATTCTCACATGCAAGATTAATTTTGCCCAGATGGGACCAGGAAAGCTGGGCAGAGTGGGGGAAGTGGGGGGTGGCAGTGGGAATGAGGCTTGGGGAGAGATTCTGAGGATATCAGCCAGAACAACAACAATGCTAGCAGAGGAATGACAACACCTGCCTGACCATCAGGCAGCCCCATGGAAAGAAAATGCCATGTTTGCTATGCCCAGTAAACAAATATACTTTGCTAGGGCTGCTGGTAAACTAAAATGGAACATTAAAGTGGTTTTTTAAATGTTCCCTTTGACACACAACTGTAGCCAAGCATGCACAATATATTCTCTTGCTTTGACTTGCAGGGGGTGCAGCTGTTGACCAGGCTAAAGTGGAATGTAACCTTTTCTCTTAAGGATTGGCAGTGACAGGCTATATCTCCTACTACAGTAGTTTAAATTTGGATATGAGTACTTCTCCAGTATTTGCAAAATTCCTATGGTCTCCTCATGAAGATTTTTTTCATACATATACAAACATACACACGTGTGTGTGTGTGTAAGTGTGTTTATTCTCATTGTGTAGAGTGCAATTCCTCACATTCTGTAAAAGCGGATCCCTGCACTAGAGTGTTTGGATAAAATTATTCTGCTCTTGGAAGCCTTAACAATCTTCAGACTGCAAAACAGAATCCTGTTTCTCGTTCACACACCCTTTGTACAGAATTCATCTCACATTGTAATTATCCATGGGCACAGTCAAGTATAATCCTAAAGAAATAATGCCATAAAAATATTTTCTTTCGAATAAGGCTGGGCTCCAAAACCATGCCCCAAAATCCCATTTGCCAAGATACATTTAGCTTGTTTGGTGCAGCTGGATTATCTTGGAGGTTATCTTGGATTATCTTGAATTTTTTTGGTCAGCCAGAACAAAGCAAATAGAGCTCCACTTTAGTTGTTTATGCAGAATAATATAGATTTTGGTATTCAGACATCACCTACCCCCAATTGTTTTGCAAGATGTGGGGAGTGAATCATTGACTGGGAAAAAAGTGTGAAATATTTCTAAGGAAAACAAAACAAGGGGATGCAAAAACAATGGTATCAGTCTTATCTGAGTCTAGAATGCCAGGCATACATACACCTGGTGACATCTAAGGTATCAGAAAATCACTGCCACCATCCTTATTCTATTTTGGAGTCTCATCTGCTGAAGAACTCAAAACCTAGAAGTGCAAATATCACACAACCATGTTCTTATTTTTTCTTCATCAGGTTTCAGAGATATGTGCTTGACTCATTCATGACTGAGTCACAGATAGAATAGAATAGAATAGAATTTTATTGGCCAAGTGTGATTGGACACACAAGGAATTTGTCTTGGTGCATATGCTCTCAGTGTACATAAAAGAAAAGATACGTTCATCAAGGTACAACATTTACAACACAACTGATGATCAATATATCAATATAAATCATAAGGATTGCCAGCAACAAGTTATAGTCATACAGTCATAAGTGGAAAGAGATTGGTGATGGGAACTATGAAACGATTAATAGTAGTGCAGATTCAGTAAATCCAGCAGGTTCTGACAGGTTCTAGAGAACCGGTAGCAGAAATTTTGAGTAGTTCAGAGAACCAGCAAATACCACCTCTGGCTGGCCCCAGAGTGGGGTGGGAATGGAGATTTTGCAATATCCTTCCCCCAGGAGTGGGGAGAGAATAGGGATTTTGCAGTATTCTTCCCCTGGAGTGGGGTGGGAATGGAGATTTTGCAGTATCCTTCCCCTGCCACGCCTACCAAGCCACATCCACCAAGCCACGCCCACAGAACTGGTAGTAAAAAAAATTTGGATTTCACCGCTGGGTCAATGTCACCATCAATCCTGCCTGTGAGGCTCAGGAATATGGTGAGGAATCAGAAGAGGGGACCAGCACTAAATTGCTGGATATCTGGAGAGGTAGAGTTTTAATTTCCACTCTGCCTCAGTTTCTTAGTCCACTTCTAACAATATCCCCTACAACCTGAGGACTCTCCTTGATACTTTGCATGAGGTAAGGCAGTTTATTGTCCCTCATAGTCAAGATCTTTTATAGAAATTCATTTACTCCTTGCATAAAAAGGTGTAAAAATGTAATCATGGAGCCAAAAACTGGCCCAATATTATTAACAAATTCTATCATATGGATTTTTTTTCTTTAAAGTATTTTTTTCTGTTTATTTTTCTCCCCAGTTTTTCCATTCAGCACTGCAACTGCATAATGTCTGGTCCTCACGTAAATGTTTTTATTTTTTGCTGCTTTACATATATATTTTTTGGAAAGTATGTTTATATTCCTATCGGTGGTGAAATCCAATTTTTTTTTACTACCGGTTCTGGAGGCGCGGCTTGGTGGGCATGGCTTGGTGGGCATGGCAGGGAAAGGATATTGCAAAATCTCCATTCCCACCCCACTCTGGAGGCAGCCAGAGGTGGTATTTGCTGATTCTCCAAACTGCTCAAAATTTCCACTGCCGGTTCTCTGAACTGCTCAAAATTTCTGCTACTGGTTCTCCAGAACCTGTCAGAACCTGCTGGATTTCACCCCTGATTTCTACAAATCTTTGCATCCTTCTCTTAGTGACCCAGTTCTGGCAACAAAGCTAACCCTAACCTCTGGGTTCATTAAGGGAGGGAAGGCTAAATAGTAAACCAGAACTTTCTCAGAAAAATAATATACTCAGGTTGAGACAAAAAAGTATCCTAAGAGAAGCAGAATCTAACCCTCCGCTCTTTTGCACAGATGAATCTGAAAGCATGTTTGATTTCCACCACAAAAATAGACTTCCAGATTGTGCAGTGCTGTAGTCCTTGTGTATGTGGCAGGCAGCAAAAACTGAAGGTAAATAACAGAATGGGTTTGTTGGAATGGCAGCTTTGCTCCCAAAGTTGCTCAGAAAGACATTCTGGCTGTAATCTACTTTAAACCAAAAACTTTGAACTCCGAAATCTGTCATAGTGAATAAATCATGTAGTTCCCTATGATCCTGTTTTCCTGGCTGTCCTGGCTGGATAGTCATGAACATGATTGTGCTTTAACCCCTAAAGATTGCTTTTTCAAGAGGCAACTTTTCTTTGAAGACCTTTCGCTTCTCATCCAAGAAGCTTCATGGATGAGAAGCGAAACACCTTCAAAGAAAAACCAGAAAGTCCAGTTGCCTCTTGAAAAAAAAACACCCACCTTTGGGACAACCATGATCTGAATGATTGAGACTCTCCATAGACAAGTGTGCTTTAAACACTTGTAACCTTTTTGTTTCATGCTTTTAGAGCTTTACTTGGTGGAACAATTCTGCGTTATGTGTTGTCTGCTGCTGAGCCTGTTGCAAGAATTCTTAAGGCAATGATTTAGCTAGAAGTTTTGAAAAGCCAACGAGAAAACAAATGGGTAAAAAATGGGCACGTTTCATTTTTCCAGCCTGACGCGATTTTTAGAAAGCTGCTGCCCTCTGCTGAGTCACAGAAAATACGACTGGACAAGGCCCGATCAGACCAGCCTTTTCCTCCAATCAGGCGTGAGCTGAGCAGTCAGCCCAGCTATAGTAGTTATCATTCCAGATCCATTTGTCCTGTGAGGTAGATGGGCGTGTTAAAAACAGAAATGTGATAGATGGATAAATAAATAAATAGATTTTTTTGGGGGTGGGGGGGGGTAACTTGCTGAAGTTTACTTCCTGCAGATTTCTTTGTGTGAAAGAACAGTGGAGTAATATGGTTCACTTTTCCCTCAAAGTGTTCTCTCTTTAAAATTGCTAGCAAGTTTAATCCAGAGGACTTTCATCTAATCCAGAATTAACAATAGATTGTGACAATAAAGTTGGAAAGGAGCAACAGCAGCAACAACAAAAAAGGCAAAGCCGAAAAATAACGTTGAATTAATATATTTTATGCACATGTGTATAAAACAAGGGGCTCCAGATTGGCAACTTTAAGACTTGTGGATTTACCAACTCTGCATGGCTGGTTGAGGAATTCTTGGAGTTGAAATCCACAAGTCTCGAAGTTGCCAATTTGGAGACCCCTGTTTTATACACATGTGTATAAAATGTATTAATTTAACATTAATTAACAGTGCTCGGCTTTGCCTTTTTTGTTGTTGTTGCTGTTTCTCCTTTCCAGCTTTATAGTCACAATCTATTGTTAATTCTGGATTAGATGAAAGTCCTCTGGATTAAACTTTCTAGCAATTTTAAAGTGGGAAATCACTTTGAGGGAAACGTGAACCATATTACTTCTTGCCCTTTCACACAAAGAAAAACTTCAGCAAGTCCACAAGTTTTAAAGTTGCCAAGTTTGGAGAACCCTGGTATACAACATCTAACCATCTTCATCTTTCTTTCTTTCTTTCTTTCTTTCTTTCTTTCTTTCTTTCTTTCTTTCTTTCTTTCTTTCTTTCTTTCTTTCTTTTCTTTTGATTTCCATTCCCTCCTTTTCATTGCTTTGTTAATTTACCACCTCTCCTGCTGCGATCTGCCTCCTGAACGGAAAAAGAAAACCGCATTGGAACTTGTTATGATCTCGATTCTTTACATGAAAACATACTGCTATCTATTTTAAGGCAGTTAGTTAATGGCGAGTGGATTTTAGTGTGAAGAAGCTGTTAAGCTTGCAAGAAGAATGTCAAAACGACCACACCCTTGTTTTACTGAAACCCACAGAAGAACAAGGGGTATGCATTTCTCTGTACTCTAAAAATCTCTCTTATGCTACTGTTGCAGCCACTGCCTGTAACAAGCCTACCACATCTGCTGATTGACAGTTAATCCACCCACATTTGTTAATGTTAATTTGCTCAATTACCTAATTTTGTCATAAAAATCAGCTCCTGGTTTTAGACAAAATCCTTCCTACTTCTTTTCAGGACATTTTTAGTTCCTGAAAGTCTAATAAAACAAGATAAGAAGCTTTATAAGTCAATCCATAATTTAAAACTGTATTAGCTAATTCACCCTATGGTATTTCACTGGAGCTGTAGCATATCTTTAAATGCTAGGTTAGGACATACAGTAAGGCACATTCTATATACATAAAATACAGCTTGCTACAAAGCACAGTAAATTTATAGTTCATTCACACTCAGTTGAATATGTCTTGTGAAAAGAATTTATTTAGATTTGCATAGTCTCAGCATAATATTTAAAAATTAGGATACTAGAGCCAACATGAATAATGTGTGTAAAGGGGTCTGTGGCTTTGATGTTTCTATTTTATTTATGCAAGATATCAGCTAATCCTAAATAGTAATATTTTCCATTATGTTCAATATCTGGTAAATTGATTTTCAGCATGGAACAGCTGCACCAAACCACTTCCCCAAATCTTAACAGTGCTGTTTGCTAATCAATCAAATGGATCTCTTTGAAGAAATTAATGTGCTAATTTACAGAAAGAAAACAGGGAAGTTGCATCCCCACCTGGGATGAATATTCATTTGAGATTGAGATTGTGATCAACAACTTTCTTGCAGTCAGGAGTTTAATTTCTTCCTTCCTTCCTTCCTTCCTTCCTTCCTTCCTTCCTTCCTTCCTTCCTTCCTTCCTTCCTTCCTTCCTTCC
This sequence comes from Ahaetulla prasina, assembly GCF_028640845.1. Classification (NCBI taxonomy): domain Eukaryota; kingdom Metazoa; phylum Chordata; class Lepidosauria; order Squamata; family Colubridae; genus Ahaetulla; species Ahaetulla prasina. The sequence continues at coordinate 218,138,610 of NC_080540.1, read as the reverse complement.
TTCCTTCCTTCCTTCCTTCCTCCCCCCCACTCTCGTTTTCTAAATGCTGCAGAGGATGTGAGCTACTAAAATCATGTTGGCCATGATTTTTATTCTCCTTCTACGTAAACCTTAAGAAAGACTGGCTGTGACCAGTTATATGTAGATACAAAACTAAGAGGCAGAAGCGGAAAGGAGGTAGATCTTGTTTGTTTTTTTTAAAAAATATTTTTATCCCAACCCCATCTCTCTCTCTTTTTCTCTCTCTCTCTACAGGAAACATACCAATACGTCTTCTTCCTTCTACTTGCCCCTGTGAGGTGGATTCGGCTGAGCAAGAATGACTGGCACAGAGTTACCCAGCTGGCTTTCATGCCTAAGGTGGGATTAGAACTCACTGTCACCTAGTTTCTAGACCAGTACACCAAACTGGCTCTTTGTCTTGTTTTATTGTTCCCAAAGGAGGATCTAAAGTAGGGGTAGTCAACCTTTTTATACCTACCGCCCACTTTTGTGTCTCTGTTAGTAGTAAAATTTTCTAAGCACCCACCGGTTCCACAGTAAGTGCTTCAGTATCTGACAAAACCCTTACCGCCCACTATGAAAGCTGGAACGCCCACTAGTGGGCAGTAAGGACCAGGTTGACTACCACTGATCTAAAGGGAAAGAAAGGGAAAACTATTTAGAATGTTACCCAGCTGCCTGTATTCTTAAACTTAGTACAGCAATAGAAAGTGGAATACAGAAATGGTTATCTACCACCTCCAATATTTGAACTTACTCATTCAGGGGAAGACTATTCTCTCCAGTACTGATTAAAGCCCATCTTGTCAGGCAAATGCAGTATCCACACAATAGATTTCCCATCTTTTGTGGATTGTATTTCAGTGCATCTTATCGGTACTCATCCACTCAATGATCACCCTAGGGCTAGGCACTGATTCAGGCTCAGCCATGAGTTGGAATCCATCCCCCACCAATTTAACCATTTTTCCTTCACAGGAAAAAAAAAATTACCCCAGAAAATTGAAGACAAGATGCTAAGGGCTTGCATAACAGGATTTCCTTTGGTTTAGACCTATGGTATTCCTACATTCCTTCCACTAAGTGACTAGGGTAATTTGGCTATATATATCATAGCACCTATGTCACTGGGCCAAGCAATGCTATTAAAATTGGTGTCAGGGCAAATATGCCATCCTCAGAGTGTGATATTCTCAGTCTCCATTGCAGAATATTTCCAAGATAAACAGCAGCCAAAAGAGCATAATTTTCTCTGTTCTTTAAATGTCTTTCCCCCCCCCCCAAAAAAAAAGTATGAATTGTGGAAAAAGTAGAATTGGGTATAATACAAATTTTTATACCAAATTTGCATGTCAAGATAGATAAAATCATACATAGTGCCATACTCCTCTTCATGGTACAAAGTACATATGAGGAAAAAAATAAATAAAGGCAACAATAACTTGGAATTTTGATCTCGCCACCATCAGCTGATAAGACGGTCACCTGGCAGATATTTTAATCAAACCAGGAAACATACTGGAGGAAAAAAAAAGTTATGTGATTACATAACATGCAAAAACATCTTTAATTGCTTGCTAAAGTGCATATCTTTTATTGCTTACTAGAATTTTGAATGTTTTTGTTTATTATTCCTGGTGCAAATATCAAAGTATTTACCTTTGATCCCACACCTGAAACTCAACATTCCTTAGCCTATTGTCCTTGAAATGTATTACACTCCTCTGACAATTACTCACCAGAAATTCTGGTGGGCATTTAAAAATGGTTAACCTGCCTGGGCACAAAGCAGAGGGGAAAAAACATGTGATAAATTTTTACCAATCTGACTAACATTTACTTTTTGGTCCTTGCCTACATCTAGGCAAAACCCAAAATCTGTTGAATTTGTGTATGTAAGTATGCACCTTGTTTTCCCGAAAATAAGACCCTGTCTTATATTTTTTTGAACCCTGAAATAAGCACTTGGCCTTATTGCCATGTGCTCAAAAGCCCGATTGGGCTTAGTATCATGGGATGTCTTATTTTGGGGGAAACAGGGTATTATATCTATTACATGATTTAGAACTGTGGTAGTCAACCTGGTCCCTACTGCCCACTAGTGGGCGTTCCAGCTTTCATGGTGGGCGGTAGGGGTTTTGTCCGATACTGAAACACTGTCCTTTTAAAAAATTTAATTTAATTTAAAAAAAAAATTCATAGCATTATTTAGAAACATTTTCATTAGGTTTTTATAAAATTCCCTGTGACAATTTAAATGTCTGAAAATATACTATTTGTATCGCCCGTGCATAAGTTTAGTTCACGTTACGTAAGTGAAACTAAATGGCGCTCTAGTGCGACTGCAAACAAAAGAGCCTCGTCCCAGAATAGCTTGCACATCACCCCCACACCACCCAGCTGTAACAGACAAACAGAGCTGGTAGCCGGCGCCCCCCCAAACCCAATCCATGATGTACGAGAGGCATGTGCAGACAACGATACACAGCACATTACTGTGGAACCGGTGGGCGGTTAGAAAATTTTACTACTAACAGAGATACAAAAGTGGGTGGTAGGTATAAAAAGGTTGACTACCCCTGATTTAGAGGCTACTCCCCTCTAAGCATCTCTGGGTGAGTTACTTTTTAAAAAGCAGGAAACAAAACAAATACATAGATCATACACCCAGAATACAAACCATGCATAACGAGTAAAACATCCTACAGAGACTCAACAACCACCTTACTCAAGGAGTGGGACAGAAATTTGGGTTTCAATAACTGTTCAAATATCATCAGGGTGGAAGCCAAATGGAGCTATGAATTATAAAGAAAAATAGTTGGGCCTCATGATTAAGGCAACGTGCTAGAAACTGGGGGGGGGGGCTGTAAATTCTAGTCCCATTTTAGGCACAAGTTCAGCTGGGTCACTATCTTTCAGCCCTAGGAAGGAGCAGTGGCAAACCACTTTAGAAAATCTATCCAAGAAAACTGCAGGGACTAGTCCAGGTAGTTGGAAGGCAAAGTTATCTATATATTTATATATAATCCTCTTCAACCCACTGCTTGGTGAGAATCCACTAAATCAGTATTTTTCAACCTTGGGAACTTTAGGAAGTATGGACTTCAACTCCCAGAATTTCCCAGCCATCACAAATCCTGAGAATTCCGAGAGTTGAAATCCACATCTTAAAGTACCCAAGGTTGAGAAACACTGCACTCTATTAACCTCATAGACCAGGGGTATCAAACTTGTGTCATCCCCGTGGCATCACCTGACGTAGCACAACTCCACCCCTTCACTAAACCGGCCATGGGCGTGGCCAGTGCATGACGCATCTGGCCCGTGGGCCGGGTATTTGACAACCCTATCATAGACTATATGAAATTGAACAAGTTCTAAGAATGTCTCCAGGGTTCAGACATTTTCTTGTATATTGAGAACTCCAGAGGCAGGAGTTTTGCTGTCATACCAGGGGTGAAATGTAAAATTTGTTACTACCAGTTCTGTGGGCGTGGCTTGGTGGTGGTGGTGTAATGTGACTGGGTGGGCGTAGCCAACTTTTTTTTTTTACTTTTGAAAGCATTTTTTCTACAACCTCTTCGGATGAAGAGGTTGTAAAAATGCTTTTAAAAGCCTCTGATGATCAGGCAATTCAGCTGGGATCGCCAGAGGAGCCTTTTAAAAGCCTCTGATGATCAGGCAATTCAGCTGGGATCGCCAGAGGAGCCTTTTAAAAGCATTTTTTCTACAAAAAATGCTTTTAAAAGCCTCTGATGATCAGGCAATTCAGCTGGGATCGCCAGAGGAGCCTTTTAAAAGCATTTTTTCGGCAGTGCTTTTTGTGTTCAGTGAATCAATCAATAGTTTCCTTTGATCATTACATATAATTTCTTTTGAAAGAAAGTAGCAGGGAGATTAGGCTTCTCAAATCAAAATAAAATCACTTACAGTTGTTATCTAGAATGATTTAAAAAAGCTGACACCTATACAATCAGACTATCTTACTGAGAGCCATTTAAGTCTCTATTACTCATCACTTACTAATTACAGTATCTGTCGGTGGTTCACATGTGTACAAACACATCATCAGGATTCAGTGAAATTGCCACCATTCTTAATATTGTATTAGCCATTGCCATTGGGAACCCCAAAACCTAAATACCATCCTGCATAAAAACCCGCTCAGATTAATTGATCAGCAGCAACACATGGAATATTAATCACCAAATGCTGATTATGTTTGCTACTCCTATGTTCTGTCTGGTAGGTAGACAGGAACAAGAGAGAGAAAACCTTTTGTCAGTTTCAAGAGGAAGGCAAATGTCTTTTTGAACTGAAAAGCAGCCTCTGACTCAGGAGCAGAAGCATACATTATCACAAGGCAGAAAAGGAGAGTTTAAGTTTATGCAATGCATAGTGTTGGATGAGTTAATCAAACATGTGAAAGTTCAAATAAAGCTGCTTGTATATCATTATGAAGCTGGATACAGGTAGTCAGTATGACCACAATTGGAATTTTTTAAGCTTAACTATGTTGATAACAAGGGGCGTGGTGGCTCAGTGGATAAGACACTGAGCTTGTCGATCAGAAGCTCAGCAATTCAGCAGTTCAAATCCCTAGCGCCGCATAACGGGGTGAAGTCCCGTTACTTGTCCCAGCTTCTGCCCAGTTCGAAAGCACGTAAAAAATGCAAGTAGAAAAAATAGGGACCACCTTTGGTGGGAAGGTAACAGCGTTTCATGCACCTTTGCCATTTAGTCATGCGGGCCACATGACCACAGAGAGTTGAAACGGAGATGAGCACCGCCCCCTAGAGCTGGAAACAACTAGCACTTATGGGCGTGGAAACCTTTATCTTTTACCTTATGTTGTTAACAGGAATGTGAGGTTTTTTTCGCAAGGTGAAAAAAGATATTTTTCAGATCAGACCGGAGACTTTTTTCTTTCATTCGTGTGGGCTGAAGAATCTTCTGGCGGCTTTTGTTTGCTACTAACATCCCAACCCGACTTTCTAAGCGGCAGCCTGTGAGTTATTGTGGGTAGGGAAGCTTTTGTTTGTTTTTCCACTAGCTTTGGAAAACGTGATTCACATCATATGATTATTGCAGGCATCTCCTGACGAATTCAGGCCTTTTTTTTTTTTTTTTTTTGCTGGCAAGAACTCATCACCGCTGCTTGGCATGCTCTAAAACTTTTGAAACTTAAAAAAAAGAAGGGGTGGAACAATTCTTCATCTTTGCTTTGCTGGCTGAGGGACTCTGGGAGTTGAAGCCCACAAGTCTTAAAGGGACTAAGGTTGGAGATTCCTGGTCCATAGCATACATTGGGAAAAAGGAAATAGAGAGTCCTAGCCAGGTGCCCCCCTTTCCCCCTGCACACACTTTTCTTGGCTGGGAAAAATCAGTCTCTATCAGACTTTAGTTACAATTGTAGTAAATGAAGGCGGCAAATTTTCCTAGTTGGTAGTTATTGTGATCGGTATCAGGTACAGTATATGTATTTGGCAAAATGAGATAATTTGTCAAAACAATTTTGCCTCCAACAGGTAACTTGAGATGGAGACCTGGAATGGATTGAGAAACTGCCTGTCCATAGCAGATAAGCCATCTGTATTGCTGCTAATCTTCTTCAGGATTGTGTAGGTGTACGTACTTCGTCGCCATCTGAAGCATTTGAAAGAAGAAGAAGAAAGGCACCATTCCTGAGGTAGATCTCAAAGTATTTCTCCAGTGTATTTTCTGTGAGAATTGTATACAGGTAGTCCTCGACTTATGACAACAGTTGAGCCCAAAATTTCTGTTGCTAAGTGAGAAAGTTGTTAAGTGGGTTTAAGTACGATCTTTCTTGCCACAGTGGTTAAGTGAATCACTGCGGTTGTTAAATTAGTAAAGTGGTTGTTAAATGAATCCAGCTTCCCTATTGACTTTGCTTGCAAAAGGTCGCAAAAGTTGATCACATGACACACACACACACCCCGATACTGCAACATCATAAATATGAGTCAATGGCCAAGCACCTAAAATTTGATCCCATCACCATGGAGATTCTGCAATGGTTGTAAGCAGTGGTGGGATTCACGTAATTTAACAACCGGTTCTCTGCCCTAATGATTTCTTCCAACAATCAGTTCGCCAAACTGCTCAGAAAGTTAACAACCGGTTCTCCCGAAGTGGTGCGAACTGGCTGAATCCCACCGCTGGTTGTAAGTGTGAAAGACGGTCATAAGTCATTTTTTTGCCAGTGGTGTTGTAACTTTGAACAGTCACTAAACGAACTGCTGTAAGTCGAGGACTACCTGAATTTAAAATGTATAAATAGTGGATGTAATTATGAATCTGCTGAGCCCTTTTGCATTTTGTTCATGGTAACATATGGACTGTGTTTGCAAGAACACAAGTCATTCCTTTCCACCCACAACCACAGTGACCTCTTGGTTATCCATCTACTATCACTTCCTTTCCCACTCCCCACTGGCTTTCCTAACAAACTGAAGTTATATCCAAATGTCACCACAGTGAAGATCCCACCTTTATGTACTTCCATCCTAACATCTGATACAAGCAGTAAGTTAAAGTGTTTGTGTCATGCGGTATATTTGATTCTTGTCTCCCATAGATGTGAGTTCCTGCAAAATCCCGTCTTTCCAATATTTGCCCCTTCCAAAAGATCCTTTCTGTCTAAAAAGTGAACACAGTTAATAGAAGAAATTTGTTTAACACATAGGCCAATATTTGCATGATTTTTGACTTCCTGTTGAAGTCCTTTTCTCTTTGCTTGCTCATTATGTTCATGTTTCAGGAGCTAGTACATTGCATTACATGGAATTAAAAGCTTTTTTATTAAAACTCTCAGAGCTGGCTCCTTCCCAGAGAACAATGACATTATTAAGCAGACAGGATACCATGTTGGAATAAGATCACTATTTGAGTAGTGTGTTTGTTTTGCCGGGTGTTACCCATGCATACAGTTGCTGAGTAATTATAAATTTGTGGTGAACTTTGCCTAAATTGCTGGAATCAAATAGACAGCAGACAATGCAAAGAGGATTAAATAAATATTCTCATGAACATTTGCAGGACTAGAATATTTGTTGTCTTCTCCAGATATAAGAAATCCACCCAGTTTTCAATGGGAGTTAATAACCTGATACAATATACTCAAAAAAGTTTCTTCTTGGCACAAAGTCTATTATTATCTCTCATTTAACACTAAAAATTCACAGAAATAAGAACCTAATTGGGAAAGATATGTTAAAGAATATACATACATATTGGGAACAATGTGTCAATTAAAATGGGGAGAGAGCAGGAGGGAGGGAGGGAGAGAGAAAGGGAGGAAGGGAGGGAGAGAGGGAGGGATAGAGTGGGAGAGAGAAGACTTGGTAGATTATGAGGCCAGACAGAATATATTAGGAAAACAGAATAATGGAAACTTTATTCTGCCGATATGTTGGAACATATCTTTGCCATTCTTGCTGGTGGCAAATGCCATCTGTAGAACATTTTGTAAAGGTTTTCTTTATATGTTGTTGACATAGTTAGTTGGTAGTTTCTTTCCCAAAGTTTTTGCCAATTGTCTAAATCTACAGTATATCCAAAATTTTTGGCCCATACTATCATAGTTTCTTTTACATGTTCTTTTTCCATTTTAAAATTCAATAAGTAGCTATATATTTTCTTTATTAGTTTATCATCTGTCCCTAGAAATATCTGATCTAGGTCTAGGGGTTCTTTATAGAATCCATATATTTCTGCATCTTTCTCTTGTCTTGTTGTATTTGGATATATGGCCATCAGTCCAAAACGATTCCTTGATTTTTTTAGTTCCTGTTTCGATTTTAAATCCCCTTGTTCTTTTAGGATATCTTTATACCTTACAATTTTTCCAGTTCAAGAGCATTTGGATGTATTAGCGCTTCCATTGTGGATAGCCAGACCGGTATTTTCATGTAATGTTTCTGTTTGGTTTTTCCCTATACTGAAGTCAGTGCATTCCTGATATGATGCCTTTGGAAGTATCTATGTATTTTATTTTTCCCATACCACGTAAATGCGTGCCACCCCAATTCTAAGTCGTGTCCTTCTAAAGTCAATATTTTTTTGTTCTTCAAGTTTATCCACTCTTTCACCCATGTGAGCGCTGAAGCCTGGTAATGCAGCTCCCAGTCTGGTAGTTTGGTAAATCTTAAAGACAAGGAAAAATTCCTAAATTCATTTTTGTAATTAAACAACATAGGAGATTGCCATTAAAACCTCTATTTGTCTCATCTTTACTTAGTCACAGTTTCACACCACCTACATTGTACCAGTGTCAAATGTTTTTCAACGAGTATAGTGAGAATTGGGACCATAATTTACGAAAAAACAATTATTGGTTGCTCTATGAATGCATGTCTGCCTGGTCTAGTCTTTGTTCTAAAAATATGAAGTACTCCAAGCAAGACTTAACACCCAACAAATATTTTTACCTTTTATGGTAAATATGAAACTAGTGCATCTCACACAGATGTTCAGAAAAGGTCAGGTTTAAGCCTAAATAGATACTATCTGGAAGAAGAAGAAATTATTTCTCCTTTAATCTCTAGCAAATAAATGAACTAAAATGAATTGCATGTTTTTACTTCCTGAACATTCCAGGATAAGCCCCCCCCCCCCCCAAATAAACCCACCCCAGAACAGAAGGACACAGATTAAACCAAATGATCTACTGTTATTCTTGTGTCTGTCTCTAGTGCTTCCTTTTCTAATGCAGCTGTTCAGATACTGTCAGCATATGAATTATAATGTACGTAATAGTAGATGACTGCTACTGATATTTTTAGAAGTGGAAATCTGTGGCATGTGGACATCAGCGTAGCTATTATAGCTCCAAGAATTTTTGGTTAAATCATAAGATGTTATTGACATTTACATTATGGTTTGTAATAAGCTCTTTTGTTCTGTTGTCTTAAAATCTGAAATGTTTGCCTTTAGAGTCCTATTGGAGTTGCCTGAGCCATCTCTCCCAAATCAGGTTTCTTACTGAGATTGTCTGTCTCTCTCTGTCTCTTGAAGTTTCATTCTTGTAGAAAGAATGTGAACCCAAATAAGACTCGTACAATATGTTTGCTTGGTATGATAATTCAAATAATTTCAGACAGCCACAATGGAATGCACATTAGGGTTCATTCTACTAATTGTGGCTCAAGATGCTTCACTACACATCCTTTAAGGATATACTTTATTTTCAATGCACAGCCATGAAAAGATATGGAGGATATATGGCTGAAGGATCTGACCTCTCTTATATTACTTGGAGGATCCTGAATAGGTTTAGAGTTGGATTGCCTGAGTGTTAAACCGATATGCTCCAGTGGAGGCTCTTAGAGGATAAGAACATGCTGGGCAAATAAGGAGAGACACAGAGCCTGGCCCCATCTGTTGTATGTTGGCTACTACAGTGTTCCAATATCTCAGGGGCTGTCACAGAGAAGTGGGAGTCGGGCTGTTCTCCAAAGCACCTGAGGGTAGAACAAGAAGCAATGGGTGGAAACTGATCAAGGAAAGAAGCAACTTAGAACTGAGGAGAAATTTCCTGACAGTTAGAACAATTAATAAGTGGAACGACTTGCCTGCAGAAGTTGTGAATGCTCCAACACTGGAAATTTTTAAGAAAATGTTGGATAACCATCTGTCTGAGATGATGTAGGGTTTCCTGCCTGGGCAGGGGGTTGGACTAGAAGGCCTCCAAGGTCCCTTCCAACTCTGTTGTTGTTACTAGAAACATGTATCAGTAATCACTTATTGTTGGCCAATGTCAAAGCCAAGAAAGTGGCTTCATTCTGGCAGTTTAAAGTTTGGTCTCGACACAGAAGAAGAAGAAATGGCACAGCTTTCTACTTATCCCAAGCTCATAGCTGTGGTGCCTAACTTTGTCTTTAAATGATAATATGTTAAGATGATTTTTTCCATCTTTCCCAGCACAAGTTTGACTGCATGAATAATTTTGGGTGTTTGATGATCATGATAGAATTTTCTAGACTTCAACTATTCAACTGTTGATGCCTTTCTGCTCCTCCTTCAACTTGGTGAATTTCCTCCATGGCTTGGGCAGCAGCAGAGCTCAGCCACCAGGTGTCTGCCTCCATCTCCCCATGCCCATGGAGCAGACATGGCCAATCTATGGGATAGTAGAAGCTTCCAGGCATACCTCCTTTATCTGATATGTGTGGATGGGCTGAGCAAACAGGCTCCTACTTTGCCGGTAAACCTTTTTCACTTTGGGCCTGCAGATCAGGAAATCTGTGCATTGAGTAGGACTTTGATAGATCATGGTTTGACAGAAAGTTAAGCCCATGAATCTAGCCATCTGTCAAAACTTGCCCTCCTCCTCCAGTCCCAATCCATGTTGTTAGTGTTATTATTTTATTGAAGTTTATTTGCCATCCAATTTCAGTGGACTCCGGGCAGCTCCAACATACACTGAATGGCATTAAATAATAGGGAAGGGCTGAGGCAGGGGTGAAATCCAGCAGGTTCTGACAGGCTCTGGAGAACCAGTAGCAGAAATTTTGAGTAGTTTGGAGAACTGGCAAATGCCATCTCTGGCTGGCCCCAGAATGGGGTGGGAATGGAGATTTTGCAATAGCCTTCCCCCAGGAGTGGGGAGGGAATGGGGATTTTGCAATATCCTTCCATTGCCATGCCCACCAAGCCACGCCCACCAAGCCACACCATGCCCACCAAGCCACGCACACAGAACCGGTAGTAAAAAAATTTGGATTTCACCACTGGTCTCAGGTATATGATAGTATCCAAGCCAAATCTTCAATATGTGGACTGTTTCCTGAAGTAGGTTCTTTCCAAATGTGATTAAACTTTTCCTCTGTCATACCTAGTGATATGCTCAGTATTGAAAGAGCATATATCTGAAGGCCTACCTTGTTCACACCTGCACTTAAGAAGCATGTCTAAAAATAGCTTTGCATCTCTCAAACCTTTTTGTTTTTTTTTCATGCATTTTGGGAGTCTGTTCGTGTAATTATCAAAACCACAGCAGTATGCTAAGAGTCTCCTGTGGTGCTGTTTCTAGGTTTCTAGGGAGAACTTGGACTTCCTCCAACTAAAAGCTGATTAAAAGACAATCCTATATGTATATATCTTCAGAGTTCATTTGCAGAAAGCAGGACTTATTTCCAGTGAAGAGGGACTAGGAATGCAGTTTCATTTCAATTTAAAATCCAGGCCATCAAGAGCAACAAATACCATTATATCAAACTAGTTTCTATTCATTGAAACTTATCAATGATTTTTTTAAAGGATGTTTGTTTTGGGGAAAAGAGAAGGACAGTTCCCCCCACCCCCGTGACCTGATTTTTGGAAGGCAGAACATTTTAGAACTTAATTATGCTTTAATGGGGTTTAATGGGGTTTATTATTGCACGCTGTGATAATTGGAAGACTATGCAGGAGGGAACACAATGTTAAAATGAGGGAGGAACTGAAATTAAAGAATATTTTGAAAACGAACATGGATAGGAAGATAAGGTTCACAGAGATGCCACATCGTGCAGAAGACAGGTTTCAAACCATGTTTTGGAAATGAAGTCTCTCCAGCTTCACTTTTAGCTTACACAATGTGGAAAATCTCTTGGCCTTCTTCATATTATTCAATGTCTTAGAAGACCAAAGTGAGACATGGGTAATTATTCTTCAACAATATCTGAAGTGCTGTTATTCACCGCCTCTGCATTCTATGAATATCAGTCAAACACTCATGTCACTTGTTTTTGAACTAGACACAAGTAACACTCAATCAGAGAAAATCTACTTTCAGTCTTAGAAAGCTCAATACCAGAGCTTTTGTGCACGCCCCATTCCTTTTCAGACTTCTGAGTGCATGTATTCTTCCATTTCTTCTTGAACGTGTCTGCATATTTTTCTTAAAGGAATTTATTTCCATTGAAAGCAAGTTGGATATATGTATATATTTATAGCTCCAGGACTGATACTGATTATGCTAGTTTAGAAGAAAGTTGGGAAGGGTTTTAACTGAACATACTTCTTTTCAAACTTCTGCTGTACTTTTTCTCCCTCCCTCCTTCCTTCCTTCCTTCCTTCCTTCCTTCCTTCCTTCCTTCCTTCCTTCCTTCCTTCCTTCCTAGGTCAGAAGGAAGAAGATTAACAGAGTGGCAGAACAAGTTGATGATTTTATCCTATCCTCAAAAGGGGAAACTCAAATATTTCTGTGCTTCCTGAGACACCCTCCCAAAGACCATTGTAGCTTAATTGTCGCAGTTTATAAAAATAACATCTTCCCTATACAATTATTTAGCGGGAAAATGAAAATGAACCAAAATAAGTTGCATCAATAATTCACTTTGTGGAATAAATAAGAGATTCTATACTAGGACTTTTTTTTTTTTTTTATAAAAAAGTTTTATTTTTACAATCTTATCAAATAATTCATCCAATGTACAGTTATATACAATTAGTCGGGCCTGCCCAGTCACCACCCCCCTTTTTAACCTTCTTCCCTCTTCTACCTTCTTTTACTTTCCAAACCTTCCTCTCCTTCTCTTATCTACCTCCTCTCCTCCTCCACCCTACACTCTTCTCCCTCTTCTACCCCTCTTCCTTCCTCTTCTCCTCTTTCCTACCTCCTACTCTCTCTTTTTTCCCTCCCCACCGTTCTAAAATGGCAACTGGTCAGACCCGACCCTACATTAATTATATTTATACATCTTCAATAATCCCTGTACATTAACCATCACTCCATCACTAACCTCAACCCCCAATTCCCTTCCCTTTACCCCCACCCCCACCCCGACTTCCCAGAACAAAATGCAGGGTATCAAAACTAACAATCATAATCTAAAATAATTCCTAAATTATAATCTCTAGTCTCTCCACGCTTATTCACACTCTCAATTCCCCTCTCCTTCAAATATAACTAAACCATTTTTTTTCTCCAAAGAGGAGGCAACAAAATGTTGCCAGTTTTGAATTTATCAAATATTTCTGGTCTAAAGATCTAATATGTGTTTCTTGTAAACAAGTAATGTCATTTTTAAATTGTTTCAAATAGTGAAATACTTTCCTTCTCTTCTGCGGTGAATTCAAACCATTAACATTCCAAGATAATAGTTTAATTGCCATTATCAGCCAAAGGAAACTTTTGGAACACTAGCCGCAAATCACATTTTGCTTTAGGCCTTGCTCCTCCCACTGTTTCCGTTGTAGTAGTTGCCAGTTGTTGTTGTGCCTTCATCTCTTGTTCCTTGCGTTTAGCAGCAGCTCTTGTCAGCCTTTGTTCTTTTGAATCTGGACCCGTCATAGGTATTTCCAACACTTGTAATAAATCTTCTTCCATCGCAATCTGTTCTTGAACCTGCTTCACTTCTCTTTCCTTCACTTCAGTCTCCTTCTTCTAGCATCCAGTGGAGAAAGACTTCCAACTTTAATGCCTCAACATAAAATTCTCTCGCTTTTCCCATACTGAAGTCAGTGCATTCCTGATATAATGCCTTTGGAAGTATCTATGTATTTTATTTTTCCCATACCACGTAAATGCGTGCCACCCCAATTCTAAGTCGTGTCTTTCTAAAGTCAATATTTTTTTTTTCTTCAAGTTTATCCACTCTTTCACCCATGTGAGTGCTGAAGCCTGGTAATGCAACTCCCAGTCTGGTAGTTTGGTAAATCTTAAAGACAAGGAAAAATTTCTAAATTCATTTTTGTAATTAAACAACATAGGAGATTGCCATTAAAACCTCTATTTGTCTCATCTTTACTTAGTCACAGTTTCACACCACCTACATTGTACCAGTGTCAAATGTTTTTCAACGAGTATAGTGAGAATTGGGACCATAATTTACGAAAAAACAATTATTGGTTGCTCTATGAATGCATGTCTGCCTGGTCTAGTCTTTGTTCTAAAAATATGAAGTACTCCAAGCAAGACTTAACACCCAACAAATATTTTTACCTTTTATGGTAAATATGAAACTAGTTCATCTCACACAGATGTTCAGAAAAGGTCAGGTTTAAGCCTAAATAGATACTATCTGGAAGAAGAAGAAATTATTTCTCCTTTAATCTCTAGCAAATAAATGAACTAAAATGAATTGCATGTTTTTACTTCCTGAACATTCCAGGATAAGCCCCCCCCCCAAAAAAATAAAAAATAAACCCACCCCAGAACAGAAGGACACAGATTAAACCAAATGATCTACCGTTATTCTTGTGTCTGTCTCTAGTGCTTCCTTTTCTAATGCAGCTGTTCAGATACTGTCAGCATATGAATTATAATGTACGTAATAGTAGATGACTGCTACTGATATTTTTAGAAGTGGAAATCTGTGGCATGTGGACATCAGCGTAGCTATTATAGCTCCAAGAATTTTTGGTTAAATCATAAGATGTTATTGACATTTACATTATGGTTTGTAATAAGCTCTTTTGTTCTGTTGTCTTAAGATCTGAAATGTTTGCCTTTAGAGTCCTATTGGAGTTGCCTGAGCCATCTCTCCCAAATCAGGTTTCTTACTGAGATTGTCTGTCTCTCTCTGTCTCTTGAAGTTTCATTCTTGTAGAAAGAATGTGAACCCAAATAAGACTCGTACAATATGTTTGCTTAGTATGATAATTCAAATAATTTCAGACAGCCACAATGGAATGCACATTAGGGTTCATTCTACTAATTGTGGCTCAAAGATGCTTCACTACACATCCTTTAAGGATATACTTTATTTTCAATGCAGAGCCATGAAAAGATATGGAGGATATATGGCTGAAGGATCTAACCTCTCTTATATTACTTGGAGGATCCTTAATAGGTTTAGAGTTGGATTGCCTGAGTGTTAAACCAATATGCTCAAGTGGAGGCTCTTAGAGGATAGAACATGCTGGGCAAATAAGGAGAGACACAGAGCCTGGCCCTATCTGTTGTATGTTGGTTACTACCAGAAACATGTATCAGTAATCACTTATTGTTGGCCAATGTCAAAGCCAAGAAAGTGACTTCATTCTGGCAGTTTAAAGTTTGGTCTCAACACAGAAGAAGAAGAAATGGCACAGCTTTCTACTTATCCCAAGCTCCTAGCCGTGGTGCCTAACTTTCTCTTTAAATGATAATATGTTAAGATGATTTTTTCCATCTTTCCCAGCACAAGTTTGACTGCATGAATAATTTTGGGTGTTTGATGATCATGATAGAATTTTCTAGACTTCAACTATTCAACTGTTGATGCCTTTCTGCTCCTCCTTCAACTTGGTGAATTTCCTCCATGGCTTGGGCAGCAGCAGAGCTCAGCCACCAAGTGTCTGCCTCCATCTCCCCATGCCCATGGAGCAGACATGGCCAATCTATGGGATAGAATAGAATAGAATAGAATTTTTTATTGGCCAAGTGTGATTGGACACACAAGGAATTTGTCTTGGTGCATATGCTCTCAGTGTACATAAAAGAAAAGATACGTTCATCAAGTAGAAGCTTCCAGGCATACCTCCTTTATCTGATATGTGTGGATGGGCTGAGCAAACAGGCTCCTACTTTGCCGGTAAACTTTTTTCACTTTGGGCCTGCAGATCAGGAAATCTGTGCATTGAGTAGGACTTTGATAGATCATGGTTTGACAGAAAGTTAAGCCCATGAATCTAGCCATCTGTCAAAACTTGCCCTCCTCCTCCAGTCCCAATCCATGTTGTTAGTGTTATTAGTTTATTGAAGTTTATTTGCCATCCAATTTCAGTGGACTCCGGGCAGCTCCAATATACACTGAATGGCATTAAATAATAGGGAAGGGCTGAAGCAGGGGTGAAATCCAGCAGGGTCTGACAGGTTCTGGAGAACCGGTGGCGGAAATTTTGAGTAGTTTGGAGAACTGGCAAATGCCACCTCTGGCTGGCCCCAGAGTGGGGTGGGAATGGAGATTTTGCAATAGCCTTCCCCCAAGAGTGGGGAGGGAATGGGGATTTTGCAGTATCCTTCCATTGCCACGCCCACCAAGCCACGCCCACCAAGCCACACCATGCCCACCAAGCCACGCCCACAGAACCGGTAGTAAAAAAATTTGGATTTCACCACTGGTCTCAGGTATATGATAGTATCCAAGCCAAATCTTCAATATGTGGACTGTTTCCTGAAGTAGGTTCTTTCCAAATGTGATTAAACTTTTCCTCTGTCATACCTAGTGATATGCTCAGTATTGAAAGAGCATATATCTGAAGGCCTACCTTGTTCACACCTGCACTTAAGAAGCATGTCTAAAAATAGCTTTGCATCTCTCAAACCTTTTTGGGTTTTTTTCATGCATTTTGGGAGTCTGTTCATGTAATTATCAAAACCACAGCAGTATGCTAAGAGCCTCCTGTGGTGCTGTTTCTAGGTTTCTAGGGAGAACTTGGACTTCCTCCAACTAAAAGCTGATTAAAAGACAATCCTATATGTATATATCTTCAGAGTTCATTTGCAGAAAGCAGGACTTATTTCCAGTGAAGAGGGACTAGGAATGCAGTTTCATTTCAATTTAAAATCCAGGCCATCAAGAGCAACAAATACCTATATATCAAACTAGTTTCTATTCATTGAAACTTATCAATGATTTTTTTAAAGGATGTTTGTTTTGGGGAAAAGAGAGGGACAGTTCCCCCCACCCCCGTGACCTGATTTTTGGAAGGCAGAACATTTTAGAACTTAATTATGCTTTAATGGGGTTTAATGGGGTTTATTATTGCACGCTGTGATAATTGGAAGACTATGCAGGAGGGAACACAATGTTAAAATGAGGGAGGAACTGAAATTAAAGAATATTTTGAAAACGAACATGGATAGGAAGATAAGGTTCACAGAGATGCCACATCGTGCAGAAGACAGGTTTCAAACCATGTTTTGGAAATGAAGTCTCTCCAGCTTCACTTTTAGCTTACACAATGTGGAAAATCTCTTGGCCTTCTTCATATTATTCAATGTCTTAGAAGACCAAAGTGAGACATGGGTAATTATTCTTCAACAATATCTGAAGTGCTGTTATTCACCGCCTCTGCATTCTATGAATATCAGTCAAACACTCATGTCACTTGTTTTTGAACTAGACACAAGTAACACTCAATCAGAGAAAATCTACTTTCAGTCTTAGAAAGCTCCAATACCAGAGCTTTTGTGCACGCCCCATTCCTTTTCAGACTTCTGAGTGCATGTATTCTTCCATTTCTTCTTGAACGTGTCTGCATATTTTTCTTAAAGGAATTTATTTCCATTGAAAGCAAGTTGGATATATGTATATATTTATAGCTCCAGGACTGATACTGATTATGCTAGTTTAGAAGAAAGTTGGGAAGGGTTTTAACTGAACATACTTCTTTTCCAACTTCTGCTATACTTTTTTTCCCTCCCTCCTTCCTTCCTTCCTTCCTTCCTTCCTTCCTTCCTTCCTTCCTTCCTTCCTTCCTTCCTTCCTTCCTTCCTTCCTTCCTTCCTTCCTTTTTTCCAAGGTCAGAAGGAAGAAGATTAACAGAGTGGCAGAACAGGTTGATGATTTTATCCTATCCTCAAAAGGGGAAACTCAAATATTTCTGTGCTTCCTCAGACACCCTCCCAAAGACCATTGTAGCTTAATTGTCACAGTTTATAAAAATAACATCTTCCCTATACAATTATTTAGCGGGAAAATGAAAATGAACCAAAATAAGTTGCATCAATAATTCACTTTGTGGAATAAATAAGAGATTCTATGCTAGGACTTTTGATCACAGCACATTCCTATCATCAAAATCTCCTTGGGGTAGCTATCTCAAGGTATATTGACAAATAACTCATTCATTGTCCATTTAATAGTTTCTCATAGGGACGTGGTGGCTCAGTGACTAAGATGCTGAGCTTGTTGATCAAAAGGTCGGCAGTTCAGTGGTTCAAATCCGTAGTGCCGCATAATGGGGTGAGCTCCCATTATTTGTTTCAGCTTCTGCCAAAGTAGCAGTTCGAAACCACTAAAGAATGCAAGTAGAAAAATAGGGACCGCCTTTGGCGGGAAGGTAACAGCATTCCGTGTGCTTTTGGCGTTTAGTCATGCCGGCCACATGACCACGGAGATGTCTTCAGACAGCGCTGGCTCTTCGGCTTTGAAACAGAGATAAGCACCACCCCCTAGAGTCAGAAACGACTAGCACATATGTGCAAAGGTACCTTTACCTTTAATAGTTTCTCATAGGACTATGGAAGTTACTGTCTACCTAAGAAAATGTTTTGATAATATTCCCATGATCCTCTGAAGATTTATTTAGTTTATAGCATATCATACACGGGCTAGCAATATATATTAACATTTCATCTAGCTTAATAAAACACAATAAAATATAAATGTTAAAAAGATCTGTATTGAAATGTCAATGTCCAGGCCATCTGACATTGAAGTGCAGCATTATTTCGATTAAAAAAAAGATCAGAGACTGGACCAGTATATGTCCTTAGCTTATAGCGGGTCACAATGGGATGTACATTTTGGCGTGGGACTCCACAGTCACACTGAGGGGAGGATATACTATGCCCCATTTGTACAGGGAGTCCCGGCAGATGCTGTGTGAGGTGCGAATCCTAATTCTAATTGCTGAAGAATAACATAAAGAGACAGCCATAGTTATGCTTAGTCTGTTGTGCAAATTCTGCCCAAGTGATTAGTTTAATTCAACGTGTCATATGAACCCAGATAATGAGTTAAATGAATAAATCTAGTCAAATATGAGTAAATGTATCATAAGAACATAGTCCTTGTCTCTTCAACTCAGTGTTCTTTGCTTTGACTGGCAACAAAATTGTAGGGTTTAAGCTACAAGCGTTTTATGTTATCTAGTACCCTATCTTATGTATGTTGAATGTTAGAATGAAGAGCTGGAAGGTATTTGTTTGTAGGATATTAAAAGGATCCCTGAAAGGATTAGAGCATATACAGAGGATGCTTAACTTTACCTTTGATTCCCTTCTGAGCTGAGCTCCATTGTAACCTAATGTGCCAACTGCAGAGATAAAGCCTCTAGGTCAGTGATGGCTAACTTTTTTGCCGTCGCATGCCAAAAGCTGGGGGAGTGCCGTGAGGGGGGGTTTGCGCACACACGTGCCCACACCCATAATTCAATGCCTCCCCCTAGGCCCGCCCCCCATGCTCTTTTGGCACGCAACGGCAAAAAGGCTACCAGTGGGCCTGGTAGCCCCGTTTTTTGCCTTCCCCAGGCTCCAGAGGCTTTCTTGGAGCCTGGGGAAAGCGAAAACAGCTTTCCCCACCCCCCCGGAGGCCCTCCAGAGGCCAGAAACGACTCATTTCCTGACTTCCAGTGGGACCAGAAGGCCCGTTTTTCACTCTCCCCAGGTTCCAGAGGCTTTCTTGGAGCCTGGGGAGGGCGAAAACAGCTTTCCCCACACCCCTGGAGGCCCTCCAGAGGCCAGAACCGACTCATTTCCTGACTTCCAGTGGGACCAGAAGGCCCGTTTTTTCACTCTCCCCAGGCTCCAGAGGCTTTCTTGGAGCCTGGGGAGGGCGAAAACAGCTTTCCCCACCCCCCGGAGGCCCTCCAGAGGCCAGAAACGATTCATTTCCTGACTTCCAGTGGGACCAGAAGGCCCGTTTTTCACTCTCCCCAGGCTCCAGAGGTTTTCTTGGAGCCTGGGGAGGGCGAAAAAAGCTTTCTCCAACCCCCCAGAGGCCCTCCAGAGGCCCTCCAGAAGCTGGAAACTGTCCGTTTCCCGATTTCTGGTGGGCTCTGAAGGCCCGAAAATTACCTGGCCAGTGCGCACATGCGCGCTAGAACTGAGCTAGGGCAACACTCATGTGCCCACAGATATGGCTCCGTGTGCCACTGTGGCACATGTGCCATAGGTTCACCATCACAGCTCTAGGTGAATTGCCAAGCTTAGCCTAGCTTAAAGTAACTTCTTGTGAAATGCAAAATGTGGAGTCTGCTTGTTTGCTGTAACTTAAAATGTGTATTTTCAACAACCTCATGAGATAATAATGCTAACAAAGCTCTGCGCTATATGCCAGAAAATGTATTTCTTTCCCCTTCTAAGGTTCACTGTTTTCAGAGCGCTGAGAAAATCATGAGGTTTGCGTGATATGAAATAATGTTTCTATAGCAATGACAATCTGTGCAAGCTGTGTGAACTATAAGAAGTTTTTGTGTGAGCCTGCTTTTCTCTCTGTCTGCTGTTTAAGGTTGGAGACTAAAAAGAATCCCCCAGTTTTGCTTTCTGCAGAAATAAAAGCTGATTATCAGTTGCCTCACGTTCAGAGTTTCATTGGATTTATCAGATTCTGAGCTGCATTCAAAAACTTTACAATAGTTTTATGTTAATGCACTTGGTTGCTTCTTTTTTCACACTTGAAGATGAATACCTTGTTTAGAGGAGCCTAAAAAATGGACTGAGTGAAATTGGGAAATTAAGCATCGAATGCTTAAGGAACCTGCTTTTTGCTCTGTTTGAAAAAGTAGCAAGACACCACTGAAAGTTAACAATTAGTGCCAAAATTGAAGGTCTGAAACGTGGAATCCCATTCAGTTTATCAGATAAACTGAGCTCCGCTCGCAACAAAACACCTTATGCCACTAGACTTGAAATTTTGGGCTTAGAAAATTTAGAACTATGACACCTTTGGTATGACCTAAGCATAGCTCATAAAATTATGCTACAATGTCCTACCTGTCAATGATTACTTCAGCTTCAACCACAACAATACACGAGCATGCAATAGATACAAACTTAAGGTAAACTGCACGAAACTCGATTGCAGAAAATATGACTTCAGCAACAGAGTGGTCAATGGCTGGAATGCACTACCTGACTTTGTGGTTTCATCCCAAAACCCCCAAAACACAACAGATGGCTAACAGCAACCAAAAATATAGACCTAATTTCATTGATTGGGTCTACAAATTACTTAGATTTTTGTAATTTTAAGGACTCAAAGTAAATCCCTTGAAATCAATAATACATTGAAACTTATTTAAATACAACTGTTTTTCCAAACACACTAAATTTGGATAATTTATCTAAATTATTTGATTATATTTTAGATAACAAGTTTCAATCAGCTAAGGATTGCTATTTTATGGTACATATTTTACATCAATCGTTTTGTAATTCCCTGCTGGAAATCTGGAAGACTTTTAAAAGTAGTTTTCAGCTCTGACGCATCTCTGAGCATGGAATGCCTCTTATCACTTGGAAATAATCTGATGAATGCAGCACAGCTATCCACCCTGTTTACAGATTTTTTAAAAGATGTATTTCTTTGGAATGGAATGTACCATTTCACTAGCCCTTGTACATCAATCGTATATTACGTTCCGAATTACAGAGTTTATTGTTTAGCCTTTGTTGTGTGTTTTCTTCTTTTCCCCAGGAAGAGAAAAAATACATTCCTTTTGACCCGTGGAAGTAAAAATAAAACTGGGCTGAATTTGAAGCTACAGTTTATATAATTTCCATAGTGGCTTGTCAAATAAACTGGTTTCCCTGACATGTGATAAATTGCTCTACAATAAGGAACCACATATTAGGTTGATGGTAGCTTATTTTAAGCAGTCGCTGTACATGCAGCATCCTGCAGAGGATACAAAACTACATACAGAGTTACTATTCAGTAAAACAGAGTTAGTTACATGCTATATTCTGCAGCCTCTCAAAAATGTATTGCTCTTTCCCTGGTCCAAAGCTGTTCCTATTGAAGTAAATATGTAGTGTTAATATTAGGATCAAAATAAATTCAGACTATGTAGCACTGTTTTTGAACAAAAAGGGTGCAGCTGGCTTTTTAGTGGCATGTCAAGAGACACACTCCAAAACATAGCTGGGCCTGGACAGCCCCCTCCCTAAATATAGTTATTTTTGATGTCATTAATAATTTTCTCCTTCTGTTATATATTAGAAAATATCAGGCACAGCCTTGGGGCAGGCTGTAGGGGCCACATTCAAGTATATTCAAAGCTGCGATATGTACCTGTCTGCCTTAAAATAATTGCACAAAGCCATCCAGGTGGCCTTGAGCCAGTCACGCTCTCTCAGCCCTAGGAACAAAACAATGGCAAGCCATTTCTGAAAAACCTTGCATAGAAAATTACAGGAATTGAGGGCATCCAAAAAGAAAAAGGTACATCTATGTCAGAATAGTTTAACATGTTTATATATCATCAGAGCCATGGTTAGAAGGCTGTATTGCAGGCTAATTTTGCTGACTGCCAGGGATTCAATCCTCAGGTTTGACTCAGTCAGTGAAATGAGGACCCAGATTGCTGGCGGCAAGTGGCTGACTCTGTAAACCATTAAGAGAGGACTGCAAAGCACTGTGAAGCGGTATATAAGTCTAAGTGCTATTGCTTAGAAGCATCAGGCATTTTCTTATATTCAGTGCACAAGTGCAAAGAAATTAATTTTCTAAACTGATATTTTAAAAATCCCAATTCCATACTAAATGTTTAAATCAACTTCCTGTATAAATACTTCTATAGTGATATTGACCTAGAGAGTAAGAAATTGGTGTTGAAAGTGGATCTTCATTGCCAAAGTCATTAAGGGCCTCTGGTGGCTCAACAGGCTAATGCAGTCTGTTATTAACAGCAGCTGCTTGCAATTACTGCAGGTTCAAGTCCCACCAGGCCCAAGGTTGACTCAGCCTTCCATCCTTTATAAGGTAGGTAAAATGAGGACCCAGATTGTTGGGGGCAATAAGTTGACTTTGTATATAATATACAAATGGATGAAGACTATTGCTTGACATAGTGTAAGCCGCCCTGAGTCTTCGGAGAAGGGCGGGATATAAATGCAAATAAAAAAAAATGTTCATCTACTTTGTCCTCAGCCAGAAGGTTAGAGAGTGATCCAAATATGTACAGAGAGAAGAAGGGAAATTGGCCATGTGAGGATGAATAAAACAGAAATTCCATTATTGAACAGTCTAAAACAGAACACAATATATATAGTAAATATGAAGAGGAAAGAACAAATTGAAATTTTTGGAATGTGACATGACTGCATTTAGCATGTTCTGTTTACCCTGTGCTCCATGTATTGCAAATTCCAGCCTGCCCTACTTGTATCTAGTAACAGCTACAAAAATTAAATAAAATAAGGATTAAATAGCTATGACCTTTTTTTTTTTCATTAAACCAAAACACAATAGGGGATGCCATTTGTCTAGCACAGTGTAGCAAATGGGCTGCTAAAGCCGTAATACTCAAGCTGAACTGCATTTTTGTAGTTTCACTTCTGAGAATTTGATCGACTGTATAAAAGCCAAATATAGATAAGATCTTCTAGAACTAGTCCAGTTGCAAATGGATTTGCACTCCTAGTTTAAACATGATCTATAGATGAACTGTTTTATTTCTTTATGTCACTGTTTGAGATTAGATTAAAATATTTTAGATTAAAATATTCGCTTAAAATAAAATGCTTAGATTAAAATATTTTCAGACGTCCCAGAAATGAATTGATCTTATTAATATATTAAAGGGATATAATATTGCTTACCTCCTTAAACTAGCATGGACTCCTAGAGATGCTTAATGTAAAATCAATAACAAATGAAAGTTGTTCAATTTGTAACACAGTTGTTAAATGAATCCGGCTTCCCCATTGATTTTGCTTGTCAGAAGGTTACAAACAGGGATCATGTGATCCAGGGCTACTGCCACCATCTTAAATATGAACCCGTTGTCATGCATGACCATAGGGATGCTACAACAGTCATAAGTGTCATAAGTGTGGAAAACAGTCCTAAGTCACTTTTTCAGTGCTGTTGGAACTAAATGAACTGTTGTAAGTCGAGCATACAGATAAATAAATGACGTGGTCGTTAACCGAATCCAGCTTCCCTGATTCACTTGTTGTGAGCTGTCTGGGTCAGTTGCAAAAGGCAATCACGTC
Organism: Ahaetulla prasina; assembly: GCF_028640845.1. Classification (NCBI taxonomy): domain Eukaryota; kingdom Metazoa; phylum Chordata; class Lepidosauria; order Squamata; family Colubridae; genus Ahaetulla; species Ahaetulla prasina. The sequence goes on along the minus strand of NC_080540.1, from coordinate 218,114,729 downwards.
ACCGCAGGGAGACTGCAGTTGGTCATAAATGCAAATGTGTTTGGCCATGTGTTACTTTTTTCATGCGCTACCTTAAGTTTGAATGGTAGTTCAACAAATGGTCGTGGGTCAAGGACTACCTTTCAAATGTAGCTTAAGTTATGAGATTGTAGTTTAATGTTCTTTTTTTTCAGTATCACCCTTTTACATTTATTTGGTACAAGTAGTCCTCGACTTACAACGGTTCATGTAGTGACTGTTTAAAGTTACAATGGCACTAAAAAAAGTGACTTACGACCATTTTTCACAGTTACAACCTTTGCAGCATCCCCATGATCACAATTCGGACACTTGGCAACTGGTTCACATTTATGACAGTCACAGTGTCCTGGGGTCACGTGATCCCCTTTTGCAACCTTCTGATAAGCAAAGTCAATGGGGAAGCCACATTCACTGAACAACTGGGTTACTAACTAATCAACTGCACTGCTTCACTTAACAACTGTGGCAAGAAAGGCTGTAAAATGGGGCAAAACTCACTTAACAAATGTCTCGCTGTATCAACAGAAATTTTGGGCTCAATTGTGGTCGTAAGTCAAGGACTACCTGTATATTAAAAATTCTGTATTCAGATTTGGGTCTTCAGAACAATATAGCAAAATGCCAGGATAACGTATATTCTGATGTTTTTGGAGAAGCCTTTCCTAACATAGATGTCACCAGGTTTTAGCTGGACAACTGCATCACATTCTATTCTGAACTTGGACTCTACCTTTGAACTGTAGTTAGGGCATGTTGGAGGGGTGTTGTACATTGACTCTTCTGCCCAAAAATGAACACAGCATTAAGAAGAAAGCTATAGCTGGCTTTTCTTTCTGAGATGCTAGTTTTGCATATGCAGACCACTTTTAATTTACTCATTTTGAAAGGCTACCTTTTGTCATAACTCCTTTTCAGCTAGCAGCTTGAATACCTAAAAACTCCTTCCTGATGCTGAATGGTTAAAGGGATTCTGAAATATACTAGGTAGAAATAAGACCTTTTATTAAGACTCCAGTTTATTTTAAGCCTGATCGAAAAATAATTGTGCCATTGTATTCTTATCTTTCTGGTTAACTTTTCAGAGACATCTGGTTGATTAATGTGGTAAGAAAATGCTGAGCCAGATTGGTTTTTTGTTAACTTTCAGATCTTGTGTTCGGAAAATTACAGCCATGTTTGTTTGAATTAAGTGCTTCTTGGAGTTGCAGTTATGAGTCAAACGTGTAAGAATTACTCATTTTCTACAGGGTGCCCATGCTTTTGTCAAACTCTGAAGATAAAATATTCCTTAAAATATATCTCATGAGTCCTGCAACATAATCAATGTTTATGGGATTTAGGAGTAGTCCCAGTTCAATCTACCTTTAGATTGAAAAGTGGTTTAGGGGTAGTCCCAGTTAAAAGGGGTTTAGGAGTAGTCCCAGTTCAATCTACCTTTCAGGGATGTTGAGAAGATGAAACTGGGTAACCCAACCTATACTGCTTTGAGTTCTTGCTGGAAAGCTAGGCTATACAATATGTACCTGAATTCACTATTTACATACTTCATGGAAGTGAGAGATATACTTTTCAAGGATGAACTTTTTATACATTTTAAATCAGCGGTTCTCAACCTGTGGGTCGCAACCCCATTGGGGGTCGAATGATGATTTGCCAGGGGTCGCCTAAGACCATTGGAAATATGGGAAGTATACTTGCGAGTCGAAGAATCGCGAATTTGACTTCAGGCGCGATGAATTAAAAAAGAGAAAAATCTTTGCTCTGATGTCTCCCTCTCAAGCCAGCTGCAATCACTCCCAATCGCTAGCCTAATCTGGCTTCAGGCACGATAATAGGGGAGGAGTCTCTGCTTTAATGCCTCCGTCCTCAAGGCAATCACAAGCAGTTCAGATCGCTAGCCAATATGGCTTCAGGCGCGATAAATTCAAAAAAACAGTTTGCTGCTTTTTTTCTCCTTCTGCGGCTGCTGAGGCGCGCCGAGATCGCTGCCTAAAAATATAATTTTACGGTTGGGGTCACCACATTGTGGGGAATTGTATTAAAGGGGTCGCAGCACTATAATGCGCTGGTTCCGTCCCAGGCACCTGATGGACCCGGAGAGGTTCCTGACGGAGCTTGGGCCGTTTCCCGAGCATCTGGCCCACGACTCGACTGAAGAACTAGTTGCGGCCTGGGAACGGGCCGCGGCTGGAGCTTTGGACCGTGTCTTGCCTTTGCGGCCTCTGACCTGGCGTCGGTCTCAACCAGCTCCTTGGTTCTCCGAGGAGCTGAGGGAGATGAAGCGCCGGAGAAGACGCCTAGAGAGTGCCTGGAGATCCAGCCGCTCTGAGGCTGACCGGACACTAGTTAGGTCCTATAGTAGGACCTACCTAGTGGCAATGAGGGTTCTGAGCGTTCTCGTTCCTCCCTCATTGCGTCGGCAGATAACCGCCCGGCCGCCCTGTTTGGGTGACCGCTCGCTCCTTCAACAGGAGGCGGGAGGACCCCTGAGGCGTGCCGAGGAGTTCTTGATTATCTATCGACAAAATCGTTCAGCTTCGGGACGGATTGGATCAAAATTGGGTAGATCAGGCGAGGTTCTGAGGCTCGTCTTGTTGAGGTGGTTTGGGATGACTTTGATCCTGTGACTCCCGAGGACATGGACAGGTTGCTGGGTAGGCTGAACACCACCACATGTTTACTGGATCCGTGCCCCTCCTGGTTAGTACTGGCTACTCAGGAGGTGACACGAGGCTGGCTCCAGGGGATTACAAATGCTTCTTTGCGGGAGGGGGTCTTTCCCGCGGCCTTGAAAGAGGCGGTGGTGAGACCCCTCCTCAAGAAGCCTTCCCTGGACCCAGCTGTTTTAGCGGACTACCGGCCAGTCTCAATCTTCGCCACGGCGAAGGTTGTAGAGAGTGTGGTGGCATGTCAGCTATCCCAGTACCTGGATGAAGCTGTCTATCTAGACCCGTTCCAGTCCGGCTTCCGGCCCGGATACAGTACGGAGACAGCTTTGGTCGCACTGGTGGATGATCTCTGGAGGGCCAGGGATAGGGGTTACTCCTCTGCCCTGGTCCTATTAGACCTCTCAGCGGCTTTTGATACCATCGACCATGGTATCCTGCTGCGCCGGTTGGAGGGGTTGGGAGTGGGAGGCACCGTTTATCGGTGGTTCTCCTCCTACCTCTCTGATGTTTTTAATTATTGTGTGTATTTATATTTTATCTGCCTGTTCACCGCCCTGAGTCCTTCGGGAGAAGGGCGGTATACAAATTAAAATATTATTAAAATATTATTATTATTATTATTATTATTATTATTATTATTATTATTATTATTATTATTATTATTATTATTATTATTATTATTATTATTATTATTATTATTATTATTATTAAGGTTGAGAACCACTGTTTTAAATGCTTGGAACATTTTAAATAAAAACCTAAGAGGTCACAGCAAATTATTCTAGAAGCCAAATTCACATTATTTAACATTACTTGTCTCTCCTTGGAATGAAGTGTTCAGAAGCAATTGCTGCAAGCTGTGGTTGAGGTTTTAAACCACGGATGCTTGAACTTGAAGACACGATTAGAATTTTTTTTTCCTTTTTCCTGACAATTGATTCCAGTTCAAAAGAAATTTCTCTTGGTCACCCCAAAATCTTTGCTGTTGTTTTTAGAACCTACTTTTCCTTCTTTGAAAATGATGTTTGGAATATTGTTTCACATAACAGACAAAATTTGGAAAGTTTGAGAGGCAGCTGGAACATTATAATGGGGTGACTGAACAGTGATGATTTGTGGAGTGGGAGAATGAAACCGTAAGGCACGCTGGAAAAGAAGAAGGAAGGAAACTATATGAAACTGCAGGTGGAAAGCCCCTAGAAAGCAATGAGGGAGGTTAGATGACTCAGAGGGCGACCAATGTATGAACCAGAAAAAGGGGACCATGTTTATGTGTTTTGGAAGTGGGGTGTCTGAATAAAAGATATTGTTTGGAGGAGTAATCCTGAAAGAGAAAAGGAAATGAGTAATTCAAGTAATTATATCTTGTGTTCTGGGCATATGGGAAGGTTGAATCTTATGGGATGGTTGGATCTAATGTGTCTGTGCTTTGATCCGCATATTATATCACCCCACTTCCAGGAAACAGATATGAAATACTCATCATCATCATCATCATCATCATCACAGAATGACAGAATAACAGAAGGGCCTTGGAGGTCTTTTAATCCAACCCCCTGCTCAAGCAGGAAACCCTAATACCATTTCAGGCAAATGGTTGTCCAATCTCTTCTTTAAAACCTCCAGTGTTGGAGCATCCACAACTTCTGGAGGCAAGTCATTCCACTGATTAATTGTTTCTCCTTAGTTCTAGGTTGGTTCTCTCCTTCGTTAGTTTCCACCCATTGCTTCTTGTCCTGCCTTCAGGAGCTTTGGAGAATAGGTTGACCTTCTTTGTGGCAGCCCTCTAATATTGGAACACTGCTATCATGTCACCCCCTAGACCAGGGGTGTCAAACTTGCGGCCCATGAGCCAGATGTGTCACACACAGGCCACGCCCACTCCAGCTCTGCAATGTCGTGATATGTCACGTGACATCAACGTGATGTGGTGAGTTTGACACCTGTGCCCTAGACCTTCTCTTTATTAAACTAGACATACCCAATTCCTGCAATCTTTCCTCGTATGTTTTAGCCTCCAGTCCCCTAATCATCTTTGTTGCTCTTCTCTTCACTCTTTCTAGGATCTCAACATTTTTTTTTTACATTGTGGCAACCAAAACTGGATGCAATATTCCAAGTGTGGTCTTACCAAGGCATTATAAAGTAGTACTAACTGTTCATGTGATCTTGATTCTATCCCTCTGTTAATGCAGCCTAGGGATAGAATCATCATGATCACCATCATCATCATCACCAATCATCGTAATAGACCAACAACTAAAACAATCAATATACTATAAGAATAGCAGTATTTAAATATCTTAAAATATAAACATAATCTTAACCCTAGGTTTATAAATATTATTAGGATTACAGTCTCTTTCTCAGCCCTAGGAAGGAGGTGATGGCAAACCACTTCTGAAAAACCTTATCGAGAAAACTGGAGAAACTGGTCCAGGTAGTCACCAAGAGTCAAAAGCTGACTTGAATACATTAAAAAAAGTGACCGGTAAATCTGATTGGTTTGGCTCATGGAAGCTTTCCATTTTATGAAACATGGGACTTTTGCCTGGAGAATTAGGGAAATATAGTTCTAAAGGAAGTTTTGGCTTTTTCTGTATCCTGACATTCTAAATCCTATATAACCCATGAATCTGCTTGGTTTAGCTTCCTGGGAAATGAATATCCTTGCATTTTTGTTTTGTTTTTTGGGAGTTAAGGAAATCATAAAAATATATTGAAATAATAAAATATTGTTTCAATTTATTTCTAAAACAGTATATTCCTCTCTTTATTATATTTTGAAGATGATAGAACTATCCTCCTCCAAACATCCTTCCAGCCATTTTTTAACAGGAGTTAAACCCATCAATTGCGAATAAATAGACAAAGTCACCTATTCACTGGCATATGAGAGAAATTGTATAGGGAAGATGGCCTAATAGGTACCATCTTTGGGTTCTCCAGTTGTGCACAATTCTGCAATGAAGTATAGGATTATTTTCTGATTAGGCACATCTATGATTGTGTTATTAAGCATATCATAATTTTAGATAAACTGCCCTGTGCTTCGGGCAGGCAGTTGGGTGGGTCCTAGTGGTTTTTATTTAATAGCTCATTATGCAGGGCATGATCACTTGGCAAGCTTATAACCTATTGTCATCTGCGGAGAGCATTTTATTATACTTTCCCATGTAATTGGAAATTGGAGTGAATTATTGATAAATTCTCCCTACTGGATAGGATCAATTGGATATTTGCAGACAGTGATAAATTATCACTTGGCAAACATGCAAGCAACCCTCCCCCAAATTAGTTTAAAAAGAGAGTTTTGGTTTTAATGAAGTCTGGAGAAAAGGAATATTTTCTGAAATTGCTATACACAGTAGAAATGTTTAATTTAACAAGTAAGGCTTCCAAAAACAACAGCAAAGGCAAATGCACATATTTCCTATTGTAGATATTCACCCCGAATAAATAAAAAACATTATACTGATTACCTACATTCTCTAAAGAATGAAGTGTCCCTTGTTCTATATTTTATCTCTCAACAGTTCTTCTGCTTCTAATTTACATTATTTGGCTCACTTTTGCTTCATTAACTGCTTCCTCTCTTTTTAAAGATATGCTGAACTACTTCTTTCTTCCTGGTTTTTGTTTTTTTTAATGAAACTTTCCGGAGTTAGAAGTCATAGCCTCTTAATAATGAAGTAAAGCGGAAGCATCACTCATGTCCAGTTCCTTGTGGTTAAAATTACTATATTTGCACTGAATACTTGCATCCTGAATTCTCCTCTTTATCTTCATCTTAGTCAACAGAACTGTTGCAGGGGGATTGAATGAACGTGGCAATGGGTTGATTAAATGAGCACATAATCCATATTGCTAAAATGATTAAAAATAACATGTTTAAAATATATGTGTTCACTCCAGCCTTCTGCTTTTCATTTTCTTTTGTGTGTTTCTTAGTCACACACATTGGGTTAACACGTTTTGTAAAGCCATATTATGTTTATTTAGCCTTGTTTGAGGATGGTTCATGAAGCTAATCAATTCAAGTCATTCCACAATCAAGTGAAGTTTATTGAAGTCATTCCACAATCATGCACATGGGTTCACAGGTCATGCTAAGCCATGGCTTGTTTAATCAGGGTTTACACCTATGGTCCCAACTTTTTGGAGCTGATGGACATGTTTGGAATTTTGAGAATGCCATGGGCTCTCATGTAGGGATGGACAATAAAAAAATCCATGCATCAGATTGCAAACCACTAAAAATGTTTCTCTTAACCCTTTCATGCTCCCATGATACATTATACCTGGTCATATCACCCCTGTTTTCTTTCTGGACAAATCAGCACACTTAAAGGAAGACACCAGGGGTAGCTACCTTCTATTTTGTTTCCTGAGAATGCCTCTGAAATTATATGGGGCCTCTTGGCACTGTTTGGAATAGTAATTATACATGGGACTGGGACTTTGCTTTGCAATATGCTAGTTCCATCCATCCATCCATCCATCCATCCATCCATCCATCCATCCATCCATCCATCCATCCTTTCTCTCTCCATATGCCAACTGTGAAAGGGAGACTAGCTGGAACCAAAAGAGATACTGCTGGCTATATATGTGCCATGAACACTATATTGAGAATACAGTGTTTGTTGAATAAATTAAAATTGGCTGGGTTCAGTGCGTCAACCCAAAATATGTTATTAAGAAATTTGTGTGTGTCTTAAGAATGCTAAAAATATGCTTGAATGTTCCAGCTTCCTATTTACATCGTAAAATCTCACATCGTAAAAAAGGGAATTACAAGTGAAAAGTGTACTTTTGGGGAATGCTCATCCATCTTGACTCATCCATCTTGATAAAGTTCAAAGGAAACAATTGCCTCATATAGTTCCCAGTTATAGCTTGTCATTGCTGGATTTCAATTATGTTCTAGATTCTGAGTAAACAACACATGGCCTTTCAGAAGCTCTCTTATCTTTCAATCTAATTCCTTTTCTGAGGAAGACAGAATTACCGTATATACTCGAATATAAGCCGATCCGAGTATAAGCCGAGGTCCCCAATTTTACCCCAAAAACTGGGGTAAACTGGGGACTCGAGTATAAGCCGAGGGTGGGAAATGAGGCACCTACCGGTTGAAACCTCCTCCTCAGCTGAGAAGGCTGGCGGCTCCCCGCCCGCCTCTCACTGCACCGGCAGGGCTTCCCAGCCATCATCCGCAAAATGTGAAAAAGAAAAACCTCGAGTATAAGCCGTATATACTCGAGTATAAGCGAGGGCTTAAAAAAAAACTCAGTATAAGCCGTATATACTCGAGTACAAGCCGAGGGCTTAAAAAAAAAACTCGAGTATAAGCCGTATAGACCCGAGTATAAGCCGAGGGGACGTTTTTCAGCACAAAAAACGTGCTGAAAAACTCGGCTTATACTCGAGTATATACGGTAGCTGAATTGGGAGAACATGTGAAGCAGCCCAAGGCCAATTGAAGAGATATATAATTCTCCAGCCTTGTGGGAATGAGGAACCTATCTCTGATGCGTATAAGAGTTCTGGGTAACTTCTTAGTCCTAGAGAGGCCACTGAATGAGATCATGCAGCTGTCCTCTAATGTAAGACTGTAAACAATAGTGGATTCTCTGCACATGAGCTAACTAGCAACCCTGCTCAGGGTAACCATTCGCTGCTGAGAAGGGAAGAGTCTCAGTAACATATTCAGGGCTGTTGTGAGGGTTATTCATGCTATTTGGGTGATGTAGTTTGTCAGGGAATTGTGCAGCTGGTGTCCAAATGGAGTCAGAGACGTTGAAGCGAACTTGCAGTTTTATATCAATAAATATATTTATAGTAAATAAGAAAGGCAAACAGGAGCATCGCCAGGTAAATCAACACATCATGAGATAAATCACACACAGGAAAAAGGCGGGAAATAAGGAACCTTCCCTCTTTTCACTCACAGCAATCAAGCACAGCTCAAATTCCCTCATGCAATGATCAGCTCTCTTCAAACAATTAGCTATAACTGTGTGTTCATACTCGTTGTCCAACCCTTCACTGCTCCATCTATTAAATTTTAGACATCTTAACAAAGTTGTTTAGGATGTGGACTCCAACTAGGCGGCTCCAAATGAAACGCTTGGAGGATAGTCTTGTGCGATTATCTAAATTGAAATTTTGGTTCCTGAGAAAATGGAAAATGTCTTCTAACCTGTGAGTTGGCCTCCTGTTTATTAGTTCCAGATCTTCACTGGGTTGTGACGATGGCTTGAGAAATTATCTATATTTGGGTCCATGTGATGGTAACAGACAGTCCCACCAAGGGAAGGACTGGTCCCTCCAGGCTTAAAAGCCTTCTCAAGGAGCCATAGATGGCTCCAACTCTTCTAGACAGCTATCATCTCTAACAATCCCAAGATTGTTGAGAAGGTAGTCAAACAACAGTTCCAGGGGCTCTTAGTAGAAACCAGTGATCTGGACATATTTAAGTCAGGTTTTAAATCAAGACATAGGAGATAGCATTGGTTGCACTTGTCAATGAACTTTGGCAGCTTTTCATACTGTCAACCAGTGGTGGGTTTAAATTATTTTACTACTGGTTCTATGGGTGTGGCTTGGTGGGCGTGGCATAGCATGGCTTGGTGGGTGTGGTTTGGTGGGCATGGCAAGGAAAGGATACCGTAAAATCTCCATTCCCACCCCACTCCAGGAGAAGGTTACTATAAAATCCCCATTTCCTCCTGATCAGCTGGGACTTGGGAGGCAGAGAATAGATGGGGGCAGGGCCAGTCAGAATTTTTACTACCAGTTCTCTGAACTACTCAAAATTTCCGCTACCGGTTCTCCTGAACTGGTCAGAACCTCCTGAAACCCACCTCTGCTGTCAACCATGGTACTCTTCTGGCCGACTTTGGAAACTGGGAATGGGAGGTGGTTGGAGTCGGTTCCCTCCTTCCTCTATGTGTGGTGGCCTGTCAGCCGCCGGCCCCTTCAGCAGCAGAATCAGATGAGGAGGCATGGGAGGCATGGGAGTCAAGGTCAGCATCAAGGCAACCTGAGTGTTCCGAGGGGGAAGAGGGAATGGAGTTGGCAGAGACAGAGGCGAAGCCTGGGCTGTCTGTCAGTCCTCAGATGGAGAGTCAACAGCCCCCAGAACGATGGGGAGGGAGAAAAGAGGAGAGAGTAGGAGGTAGGAAAGAGGAGAAGAGGAAGGAAGAGGGAGAAGGAAGGTGTAGGGTGGAGGGAGGAGAGGATGTAGATAAGAGAAGGAGACGAAGGTCTGGAAAGTAGAAGAAGGTAGAAGAGGGAAGAGTGTTAAAAAGGGGGGTGGTGACTGGACAAGCCCGACTAATTGTATATAACTGTACATTGGATGAGCTGTTTGATATGATTGTAAAAATAAAACTTTTTTATGGAAAAAAAACAAAACAGCCCCCAGGTCTGGAGGTGGCTGATGAGGAAGAGGAGGAACAGCTGAGTCCAGTGCCTGATGCACCGATGCACAGAAGGCAGAGGAGAGGAGAACAGTGGAAACCCATGGGTCAATCCTTGAGAAAGAAGAGCCACCGCTGCTAGCAAAACCCCACCCTAGTTCTGGGGATAAAAGGCAGAGGGCGGAGATGAATAGATGTGGCAGACAACTATTCATCTTCCAGCCCGCCAGACTTGTTAGCCTGCATTGAGAGAGTTTTTGCCGGGGCTGCTGGCACTCCTAATAAAGGAATCATTGCTTCAACTACAGAGGGTTTGTCATGTTTGGGGAACTGGGTCAGAACAGGTTGGTTCCAGTTAGACTGGGGAAAAGGGGGAAAAAGTCATATCCCCTGCCCATTATTTGTAGATGACTTGGGCCTTAACACTCACACCCATCCTGTTCAACATTCAATGAAGTCATCTGTAGATCCTAGCCTGGTACCCTCAACTTGGAGATGATATCCAATTATATATCTTGACCCTGGCCATCTACTATCAATATCCTACCCAATTGTCTGGATGCTGTCATTTCTAGATGAGAAGTAACGGATTCAGGTTCAATCCTGCCAAAACTAAGCAGCTGCTCCCTTGGATTTTTTTTCAGCTTTGGTCTTGGATGGGGTAATAGTTCCCTATTTGAGATTAGGGTACACCTTAGGGTCACTCCTGAACTCACAGCACCTGCTCAAAAAAGCAAGTGGCACCTATGGCCACAAAGATTTTGCACAGGTCTACCTTAGTGGCTTGGTGGGCATGGCAGGGGAAGGATATTGCAAAATCTCCATTCCCACCCTACTCTGGGGCCAGTCAGAGCTAGTATTTGCCTGTTCTCTGAACTACTCAAAATTTCTGCTATCAGTTCTCCAGAACCTGTTAGAACCTGCTGGATTTCAACCCTGTTTGTTTACCAGTGTTGGTCATTCATGACAATCCCCCATGCCTTAATCACCTCAAGGCTGGCCTACTGCCACATGCTTTACATGGGGCACCCTTGAAGATCATTCGGAAGCTACAGCTTCTCCAAAGTGTAGCAGCATGAGAAGTGATTGGTGCATCTCAATATGTTCATGTGTCATCCATACTTCATGAGCTGCCTTGGTTGCTCTTTCACTTCCATGTACAATTCAAAGTGCTGGCTGCTGCCTAAAAAGCCCTTCATGGCATAGACCCTGGATATTTGAGGGACTGCCTGTTTTCAGTGGTTTCTGCCCATCCACAAAACCAGGCACAGTTGAGGGGCTCTGGGTCCCTTCCATCAAGCAATGTCTTCTAGTATATCCCTTAAGCATACTGTCGTGTCCCACTCCTCCGCTGACGGCCGGGTCAGGGAAATCCGAATCAGGCTTGCCTCTGCAGCTCTGCCCAAAGTCCTAGCAAAGTCCTCAGAGCAGGCAGGAGACCAGTAAGTGACTTCAGCAAGATAAGTTCGACTTTGCCTGACTCAGAGACTGCCAGAAAGCAGATCCTTTATATAGGCCATGGGGTGTGGCTCCATGACTCAGCACTCATTAAGGCCTGCCCCTCCCTTCCTTCTGTTGCCTCCGCCTCTCCAATCTTCTGATGCGAGGGTCACTCCAATCAGCTGTTGTTGGGAGTAAACCCTCCTCAGGCTCACCTGCTGTGGAGGAGGGGGAGGGGTCTAGCTGCTCCGTTTGCCTGGGCATGGAGTCAGGGCTGGGGCAGGGAGATGCTCCTTCTTCTGCAGTTTGTCTGGGCATGGAGCCAGGACTGGGGCTGGAAGGCATACATTCCTCAGTGTTCGGGAGCAGGTAAGAAGGCCCCGGCTGCTCTGAGGGCGGGCAAGACACAACACATACATTTTCTGCTGTAGCATCTGCTCTCTGGATATTTTCTCAGCTTCCATCCTACAAGAATTCTGTAACTCGTGGAAAACATGATTGTGCTCCTAGGCATGGGGTTGGGTCAGGTTCGTGACCCCTAAAGGAGTTTTTGGGATGCAATATGTGTTGGCTCTAGGCATGCATACTCATTTCTTTTCATTTTCTCTCTGTAAGCCTCCCAGAGTCATTTGGGAACTGGGTGGCTTTAATCAGGGGTGAAATACCCCTGGTTCGGATCAGATCGCCCGATCCAGTAGCGATCTTGGCTGGTGGTTCGGAGAACTGGTAGCAATCGCGGTGCGAGGCTCCGCCCACCTGCCCGGCTGTCATTACTTCCTGGTTTTAATGTGCTTTGTACCCTCTGTGCATACGCAGAGGGTGTGCGCATGCATGTGACACGTGTACGTGCACTTTTGAACCGGTAAGGAAGGTAAGTAGATTTCACCTCTGGCTTTAATTAAATAAAATAAAGTACAATTATCAGTTGGATAAAAAACATTGCATTTTCTTTGTCTAATCCTCTTCCTCTAACGGAGGAAACCCATTAGACCTCATGACATAAAGACAAATGTTAGTCATTATTTCATAAAATTACTGTTTTAAAAAGCTAAAAAATGTATATATATATTAATGAAAGCTGACATTTAGTTGTCTTAAGCACTGCAGGCTTAGAAATATCCAAAACAGAGAGGGAAGTAGACTTGAATAGATGTAGGTCAAGTTTAGGAACATTAGTGGGAGTGAATTTAAAAGTGTTTAAAGGAGTTTGGTATAAGGAAGTACTGTTTCCTCACTGTTCAGCAGCTGAACATGATTTCCTAGTTATTGTAAAATGTACGCTTATTTAGTTTTTCCTAAAACTCTTTTAACTGAAATGGTGAAAAATAAAGCCAACGTGCCAATAAATACTGTTTGAAAAATATACACACATTGCTAAACATAAAGAGGTGAAGAAATCCACAGATGTGAAAATCCTTCAGTAGATTTAGATTAATATCCCAGTTTTAGTTTCAAGGTAATACATACAGTATAATGGCCTTGCCTCCTATTTTCCCCACAACAACAACCCAGTGAGGTGAGTTGGGCCAAGAGAAAGTGACTGACTCAAGGTCACTCAGATAGCTTTCAAGCCTAAGGGAGGGCGAAAATGCCTAAAACCCAGTCTCACAGTTCCTAGCGCAGCATCTTCACCACTGCATCAAATGGGCTCTCGGATGTTAATAAACATATACATACAGTACGTATACATTGAAATGTCTTTATCCCGTCTCATTTAATGGCCTTTCCCCATTGCTGAAATGAAGTGTGAAATGAAATATTGAGCTTGCAGAAAAAAAAAATCCCCATGACATTTGCTGTTCCTCTGGTTAACCTGTCCTCTTCTATGGCCTCAGTTTCAAGCTGCTGGGTGGCGGGTAACAACTTGAAAGACGTCATAAACCTTGAAGCTTTCATTGGGCTGTGTTGTGGAAACATTGCTCTATATTTGTATGGGTGTGTGTGCAATGGCTCAGCGGTTAAAAGATGTCGAGCTTGTCAGCTGGAAAGCTGACAGACTGGGTTTGAGACCCGAGTGCCATGTTACAAGGTCAGTGCCTGTTCCTCACCCCAGTTCCTGGTAACCTAGCAGTTCGAAAGCATGCAAATGTGAGTAGATAAATGGGTACCACTTTGGTGGGAATGTAATTGCATTCCATGTGCCCAGTGGTGAAATCCAAATGTTTTTACTATCTGTTCTGTGGGTGTGGCTTGGTGGGCGTGGTGTGCTTGGTGGGTGTGGCTTGGTGGGCATGGCAGGAAAAGGCTATTGCAAAATCTCCAGTCCCACCCCATTCCATGGAAAGGATACCGCAAAATCCCCATTCCCTCCCCACTCCCGAGGGAACGATATTGCAAAATCTTCATTTCCACCCCACTATGGGGCCAACCAGAGATGGTATTTGCTGGTTTTCCGAACTACTCAAAATTTTCGCTATCGGTTCTCCGAACTGCTCAAAAGTTCTGCTACCAGTTCTTCAGAACCTGTCAGAATTTGCTAGATTTCACCCCTGCATGTGCCTCAGCATATAGTCATATTTGCCACATGACCACGGAAAATGTCTTTAGACAGTGCCGAGTCTCTTGGCTAAGAAACAGAGATGAGCACCGCCCCCTAGAGTCAGACATGACTGGACAGGGGAAACTTTTACCTTTACCTTTTTTATATTTATAGTTCAGTATCTCATAGTCATGGGAATTGGGATGAAATGAAGACTATGTCATGAGGGCGTAGCTGAAAAAACAAAAGTGAGCTGGGAATACTTGGCCTGTTGAGGTGAAAGGAGGGAAAGTCCCCGAAACTAGTTAAACAGAGCAATTCAGATTATAATGTAATTGTAGTATCAGATTTCTTATCAAGGAAAGGAATGTCACATGACTCCAAATGAATTACTAAAGAAAGACCAACAAAGCAAACATCAGTTTTATACAACTATAACCTTTAATGCATTGAAAATTGCACAGCAGTTACAGTAATAAAAAGTAAACTATATCCAACCATGATGAAAAAAGAGAATCAAAATATTTATGATATGATTCATTTTGCAGAAACTCGCTCAAATGTCTCCACAGAGTGTGGAATGTTTTCACATTCTCTAGAATTATTTTTTAATTAGGCTTGATAGGATAGAGGGAGAAAGGAAGGAAGGAAAGGAAGGAAGGAAGACTATATGTGTGTTGTGTGTCCCTTTACACCTAGAGACAGACTGAGTCTTTATCTCAGACATAAAGAGCTTAGATGTGGAGTTTTCTTTCAAAATTTTAAGTTTCATCTTACATTTGCAGTGACTAATTAATTCACTCCACAGTTTCCATCTAAAAATTCAGCCTAGTAAAGAGAAATCCTCTGGCCAAAATAACTGCCTTCATTTTTATATTCCACCCCCTCCCAGCTTTAACAAAAAATACTGTCCAACAGTGGACTTTGGACTCTATCTAAACTACAGCAAAACCAAGCAAAGCTGATACTGTCCAATGCCAGGAAATACCTTTTCAGAGCATTTCCCTCTTGCTAAATTGTCACTTCAAACAGTCGTAAGTTGAAGGCTACCTGTATATCTGCTGCACTAATCCCACTCACTAATGGCCTCTAATCTTTTCCCTGACATAATGGATCGCCAAACCTAACTTATTTTACAGCATTTAATAATGCTGTCCAGTTAGGGAGGAAAATTCTATATTGATACTAATGGTTTAAGCCTTAAGGCAATGGTGAAATCCATTTTTTTTACTACCAGTTCTGTGGGAATGGCTTAGTGGCTGCGGTGTGGCTTGGTAGGCATGGCAGGGAAGGATACTGCAAAATTTCCATTCCCTCCTGGGAGAAGGATATTGCAAAATCTCCATTCCCAGCCCCCTCTGGGACCAGCCAGAGGTAATATTTGCCAGTTCTCTGAACTACTCAAAATTTCCACTACCAGTTCTCCGAACTGTTCAAAATTTCCACTACCGGTTCTCCAGAACCTGTCAGAACCTCCTGGATTTCACCCCTGGTTTAAGGATCCTTCCGTCATGGGTTGGGAAGGAGATGAAGACAGTATCATGGGAACATGGTAGAAAACAGGGCATTCATCTCTTAAACCATAGCGACGCAGGGATTGTTTGCTTTCTGACTCCCTCCCATATGTGAAGGGAGGCTTCTGTATTTCCAAGTCAGAACTAGGAAAACAGCAGAGTCTCAAAGGTGGTGTAGAGGTTAAGGTATGATTTAGGGCAGGGGAGCATGGAAAATCACTGGGTGACTTTGAGTTAACCACTTTTTCTTAGTCTGACCCATGTTGTGGGTAGTGGTGGAGGTGTCAGCATTCCAGAAAAAACCCCACTCCCAAGTAAAAACTCTGAAGCAGGCATTTTTCAAAGTTTACTAGAATAGGTAAACTGGCACATCTGGGAAAACCCGAATCTGAGAGGTCCGGGTTTTCCCTCAGCAAATCAAAAACCCCCAAACCATCCCCTCACTTCTCAGTCGATCACATGCTCCAATCGCCATCCATCCCATCTCGAGACAGCACTCTGACCACTCCTTCTCCAGATGCAGGATCAGCCTGACCTTGACCGACAGGAAGAATCCTATTATGTCTAAAGACAACCCCTCTACTAAATCCCTCCTACTTCCCCACACATGAGAAGGTGGCAGCACGGAAGCTTCAGGCCTAATATGGCTTCCAAAGCTGACAGGAGGAGGCAGGTTTACCTCCTTGAGCAGCCTGAGGAGTGGCAAGATATAAGGAACAAATATAGAATAACAGAGGGGGAAGGGACTTTGGAGGTCTTCTAGTCCAACCCTCTGCTCAAGCAGGCGACCTGGACAAATGTATAAAGTGGTAAAAAATGTTTTTTCACTGCGTTTTTCACTCTCTTTCTCCTGACTTTTGCAGAGGAAAGAATACAACTTACGGCCACAATTGAGCCCAGAATTTATGTTGCTAACTGAGAAATTTGTTAAGTGAGTTTTGCCCCATGTTATGACTTTTCTTGCCAACAGTTGTTTTAAGTGAATCACTGCAGTTGTTAAATTAGTAACATGGTTGTTTAAATGAATCTGGCTTCCCCCTTGTCTTTCCTTGTCAGAAAATAATCACATGACCCCAGGACACTGCAACCGTCATAAATATGAACCAGTCGACAAGCATCCGAATGTAAATCACGAGACCATAGAATAGAATAGAATAGAACAGAATAGAATAGAATAGAATTTTTTATTGACCAAGTGTGATTGGACACACAAGGAATTTGTCTCAGTGCATATGCTCTCAGCGTACATAAAAGAAAAGATACCTTCATCAACGTACAACACTTACAACACTTAATGATAGTCGTAGGGTACAAATTTAGCACTTAATGATACAACACTTAATGATAGTCATAGGCTACAATTAAGCAATCAGAAAACAATAAATATCAGTATAAATCGTAAGGATACAAGCAACAAAGTTACAGTCATAAATGGGAGGAGATGAATTATGGGCACAATGAGAGGATTAATAGTAGTGAGATTTAGTAAATAGTTTGACAGTGTTGAGGGAATTATTTGTTTAGCAGAGTGATGGCATTCGGGAAAAAACTGTTCTTGTGTCTAGATATTCTGGTGTGCAGTGCTCTGTAGCGTCGTTTTGATGATAGGAGTTGAAACAGTTTATGTCCTGGATGTGAGGGATCTGTAAATATTTTCACACCCCTCTTTTTGACTCATGCAGTATACAGGTCCTCAATGGAAGGCAGGTTGGTAGCAATTATTTTTTCTGCAGTTCTAATTATCCTCTGAAATCTGTGTCTGTCTTGTTGGGTTGCAGAACCAAACCAGACAGTTATAGAGCCAGTCGACAAGCATCTGAATGTAAATCACAGGACCATGGGGCTGCTGCAATGATTGTAAGTGCGAAAAATGATCATACGTCACTTTTCTTCAGTGTTGTTGTAACTTTGAACAGTCACTAAATGAACTGTTGTATGTTGAGGACTGCTCGTATTATGATGGAGGGAGAGCTGAGCTAACCTACTAATCCCATCTCCTCTTATACCCATGCTTTCAAAGCCTCCTCTGTCTTGGTTTTGCAATTCACTTTGGAAAACAGAGGGATTAACAAGTGCGGTGGCAGCAGCAAAAAATATTTTGCTTTTGTGTTTGGATAGTGTCACTGTATATATTGTTATAAGAGTGTTTTCGTAACGAATAAGTACTTAGCCCTCTTGCTGAGTTGTTTTGCAAAAAGCACATGGGCTTTACAGGACATCCGGACTCCTGTTTAAGTTTATTGCTCTACCGGGGGTGGAAAAGCCATGAATCATTTTGGAATCTATCCAAACTGTTAATATAATAATATGTGTACAAGATAATAACCCTTTTATTGATTCTAAACTATAAATCACCAGGCAACCCCATTATTTTCAGGTTTTAATTATTTTTTTGGGATGTGAACTCATTGAGATTGTCTGGCTGCAGTTTTTCTAACCTCAAAACTTTAAAACGTGTCCTAAATTGAAAATGTTTTGTTCAGAACCCCTGCATGATAGATATTGTAGATGAACTCTCTTAAAAGCCATTTATACTGTGAAACTGATAGATCCAACCATAGTTGTTGCTATTATTCAAGGAGGCATAGCTCTCCCTTTTCCATTTTTCTTTGACATCAAGAATTACCGGTAAGTACATGTAGCTTGGATAAGAAAGAAAGGTGGTTTTTTTCTTAATTTGGCG
This sequence comes from Ahaetulla prasina, assembly GCF_028640845.1. NCBI lineage: Eukaryota > Metazoa > Chordata > Lepidosauria > Squamata > Colubridae > Ahaetulla > Ahaetulla prasina. The sequence goes on along the minus strand of NC_080540.1, from coordinate 218,096,499 downwards.
GTTATTGCTAGATAACTGTAATTATTTCTTCATGGTTAAAAAAAGTCCATTTTTTTTCCTGCACAGGTAGCTGTCCATACTTGTGTGATTTTTTTTTAAAATGGCAAACTGGGTAAACAAGATGCATAATAAAATATTTTCTGCCCCCCCCCACCATTCTTTTTCTCTATATTACTTCCTAAAAGATAAAATACTGGCAAAGAATTCCATAATGACATTTTGGCAACAGAACTGATTGATTGAAAACATTAACTACAGCTGCAGATTCTCTCCCACATGTACTTGTTCTTTTCTTTTATTTTTTTTGGAATACAGAACCTGACCTTTGTGTGTAGGGGATTGTTGTTACTTGATCAATTCTAATATTAATCATTCCCATATTCCCAATCTATTTTTCTCCTGCTCAATTATGTCAACAGAAAAGCTTAACTAAATACAGGAGTAGTGGAGTTTCACCTCCATCTGTCAAAATAGGGGAGGTAATCCAGAAATCAGAATTAAAAAAAAAAATCTCAATATTAACCACAGGTTTGTTTTTTAGAAAGAAAATACGATTGGGCAAATTTCTCTTTCCGGAAGAATTATGTCCAAGATGTGTTTATATCTGCTTGGTATCAGAATTGGCAGGAAGTTTTTTTAAAAAAAAAATCCTGTGTCCTTCCGTCCTTGGAACATTAAAAACCTTTTTCTGGATGACTCACTGGACTCTGTGGTTAGGCTCTCCTGAATAGAGAAAAGGTTTTTTTGTGATCCCCATGTAGTTAAGCAGTTTGGATATATTCTACTTTGTACCTAACTTCCTGTGGAGGTTTTTCTTTTTCTTTCTTTCTTTTTTTGGAGGGGGGAAGGTAAGAAGGTTATTTGGATATATTTGTTCCTCTTTCTTTTATATAACTTGTTTTGTCAAGTGGTGGGGGTTTTTTTACAGTAAGCATTTTTTTTAAAAAAAAAGTGTCGCCAATTATGTTTGTTCTCTATAAGATACTTTTGAGAAAAGCAATGTATGTTGAAAATGAATGTTCTTGATGAAAAGAACAACTTGCATTATAAGAACACTAGCTGGACGCCTGTGCTTAGCTACGAAACTATGTGATCGGGCATGATAAATTGACACTTAAAGCCTGGAACTTAATGTAGAATGTGTAATTCCGTAGCATCAGAGCTTGTTCATATAAGGCAACTGGAAGTTGGAACAGAGGGAGAGGGGGAGTAGAATATCCCAGCCTGCAGGCCGGATGAGTCACGCACTGGCCACGTCCATGTCCGGTTTAGCGGTTCAGAGTGTGTTAATATAAGGCAACTGGCAATTGGAACAGAGTTCTTTTCAGATGGGGAGAGGGAGTAGAACATCTAACTCCTTAGCATCAGAGCGTGTGAATATAATACTGTATATGAAATAGTAATGATCGGATGGCCATTTCGACAAATCCTTTCTTAGCGAGCATCTAGAAGCCAAAAGGAACATATGTCCCAAATTTCAAGTTTGTAAGCTTTACCGTTCTGGAGATTTCGTGACGAGTGAGTGGTATTTGGCTTTTATATATATAGATAAGCAAGTGTCTGGTAGATCGGACCCGTGGCCCATCTCCCGGCAGCCAACCAGCTGCCTAAGGAAGCCCAGGAGATGGCCTTCAGAGGCAGTCACTCTGCTATCAAGGCTCATAGCATTGGTCTCCCTGATTTCCATGAATTGATCATATGCCCCCCCCCTTTTTAAAACAACAACAACAACTAAACTGATAGCCAACACCACATCTTTTGGTAGCAAATTGCAAAGAATTTCCCATATCTTTTCATAGAATGGTTTATCTGTTTAACAAAGTGGATAAGAACTTTATTTGCTTAATAGGTAAATTTTGAGACTGTTGTGATTGCCCACACAAAATGTCTGTATGTTGTGATTGCCTACACAAAATGTCTGTATGGAAAGGATTGAAGGTGATGATAGGTGTGACAGAACATACAACTCCCAAGTCAGACAGTAGGTCAGAAAAACTGTTTCTTCTCTTCAGACTTTTGGTCTTCTCCTCCTCAATTGTTCTCTGTTATCAATATTAAAAGGTAAAGGTAAAGATTCCCCTCGCACATACGTGCTAATAGTTCCCGACTCTAGGGGGCGGTGCTCATCTCCGTTTCAAGGCCCAAGAGCCAGCGCTGTCCGAAGACGTCTCCGTGGTCATGTGGCTGGCATGACTCAACGCCAAAGGCACACGGAATGCTGTTACTTTCCCACCAAAGGTGGTCTCTATTTTTCTACCTCCATTTTTTATGTGTTTTCGAACTGCTAGGCTGGCAGAAGCTGGGACAAGTAATGGGAGCTCACCCCATTACGCGGCACTAGGGATTCAAACCGCTGAAATGCCGACTTTTTGATCGACAAGCTCAGCGTCTTACCCACTAAGCCACCGCGTCCCTTTTGTTATCAATATTACACATATCTTATTCTGAGCAAGTGGACAGACTTTCTATACAGACTAGTTGAAAGCACCTCTCACTGGGAAATGACCAGACTGAGCCAGAAGGAGGAGTCAAATGCATAATCTCTCATGATCCCTTTGCACTGACAAGAAATGTAAGTCCAGCCCACCTTGAATTCCTTCTACTCTTATCTCCCGCTAATATCCCTTGGCTGCTACCATAGTAGTTCAGATTACAATACACCTTTACATCCATTCAAACTGTCTGGATCTCCTGATTTTCCTGGCGCTTGACACCATCATTGTGACTTTCTAAGAATGGGCAATCAAATATAAATCTGGAGAATTTTGCCAAACTTTCCAGTGTGCAAGCTTTTCATTTCTTAATCAAGCAATTTTTTTTTACCAAAAAGTCAAATCTGGTGTGGCAGGAAGGTATTACAGAAGGAGTCTTTGGGCACATTGCTAACCAGAGGCACAAAGTTTAGAGCAGAGGTCTCCAACCTTGGCAACTTTAAGCCTGGCGGACTTCAACTCCCAGAATCCCCCAGCCAGCAAAGCAAAGCTGACTGAGGAATTCTGGGAGTTGAAGTCCTCCAGGTTTAAAGTTGCCAAGATTGGAGACCCCTGGTTTCGAGCAACAAATATGCAGACAACTACTAAATGGCAGTCAATAGATCTAGAAAACCCCATAAGTAAACATCTATAGAGATTCTACGGAGATAATGTTACTAATAATACAGTCGTAAATTGCAATAGCACTTAGACTTATATACAGCACAGTCCTTTCTTAATGGTTTACAGAGTCAGCATATTGCCCCCAATAATCTGGGTCTTCATTTTACTGACCGTAAAAGGATAGAAGGCTGAGTCAACCTTGAGCCGGTAAGATTCGAACTCATGGCTGTGGGCAGACTTTGCCTGCAATATTGCAATCTAACCACTGCGCTACCATGGTTCTTAAAAAGCAAAGTCCTGCAAACAGAAGTAGAACAACTGTGGCAAAGAAGGAAGAAATAGTACAAATAGTAACAGGCACTGTGCAATCCCAAAACAAGTGGAGTAGCACTTGAATACCATCAGTATTGGCAAAATTACTATCATTTGATTGCAAAAGGCAGCTTACATTCTGTGAGGATACTTGTTGTGACCCAGGCCCAAGTAGGTAGTAGGAAACTCAGTCAGTGTAAAAACAAACAAACTTTATTATAACAGCTAAGAATTAACTCATTCTCAGAGTAATTCAACTAAACTAAAGCAGATTCCTCCCAACACAATTCCTCAGTCCTATCACCAACTTGGTCCAATTAGGCAAACTGCCAAAGGCCTTTCTTGGCAAAAGTTTGGAAGACACCAATACAAAACAAATGCAACAAGACAAAACTATCAACATTGTTTTCCGGCAAAGAGCCCAAACGCTGTTGCTGGTCTTTTAAGCCTTGGGAGGGGCCAATCATCTCTTGGCCCTACTCCCGAGTCATCCTCTTTGCTTTAGCTGCTCTTGCCTTCTGGCAGCTCTTCTCATGTGTGCATTAGGAACAGGCTCCTCCTGTCCATCTGCCTCACTACTGTCAGCCTCAGGAGGCTCTGGAGTCCGCACATCACTCCCCGATGGCCCTGGCCCCACCTCTGCCTCTGACGCAGAGCCCTCATCCGGGCCTTCCCCAGCCTCCAGGACTGGCCCATGTTTTTCTTCAATCTCATCACTGTCTGACTCTGTTGCCAGCTCCGCAGGCTGCTGGCGGACCACAACAATACTTTTAATATTGTCAAAAAACAACCACCACCTACCCCAGGTCCATGGGAAGGACACCATGGGTGGCTCAAAATACCAGATCCAGCCAAACATCCGGATGACTCTGTAATGAACCAAAATAATAATAAAGACAAATCACTTTGGATATTGTAAAGGGAATGTGCAAATGTGAAACATCCTTAGTTGTGTCAAAGAAAAAAAAAATGAACTCTGGTCTCTGTACTGTCTTTTGTTAGGCAGTACAAGGTGTTCTTTGTCAACTAGCCGCAGCAGACACTGACTCATCTCTAAAGTCTGGAGCACCTGGAAAGACAAAAACTCAAGTATTGTGTAGGCAAGAAAGTGCCTTTTCATTGTGGGAAAATACATGGAGAGTGGAATCAAACATGAATATAAAGTTGTTTTCTTGCCTTTTCTAGTTTTATGGTCCTTTTGGTTATTCAGTTGCTCAGGGCCTTACTCCTTTGACTAATTTATTGAATCAGGTAGTCCTTAACTTACAATAGTTCGTTTTTAGGGACTGTTCAAAGTTACAACTGCACTGAAAAAAGTGACATTACCTTACGACCATTGCAGCATCCCCATGGTCACGTGATCAAGAGTCAGATTCTTGGTAACTAGTTCATAGGACCTGTATACTGCATACAGTATGAGGACCTGTATACTGCACGAATCAAGAAGAGGGCCGTGAAAATATTTGCAGATCCCTCGCATCCTGGACATAAACTGTTTCAACTCCTACCCTCAAAACGACGCTATAGAGCACTGCACACCAGAACAACTAGACACAAGAACAGTTTTTCCCCGAAGGCCATCACTCTGCTAAGCAAATAATTCCATCAACACTGTCAGACTATTTACTGAATCTGCACTACTATTAATCGTTTCATAGTTCCCATCACCAATCTCTTTCCACTTATGACTGTATGACTATAACTTGTTGCTGGCAATCCTTATGATTTATATTGATATACTGACCATCAATTGTGTTGTAAATGTTGTACCTTGATGAACGTATCTTTTCTTTTATGTACAACGAGAGCATATGCACCAAGACAAATTCCTTGTGTGTCCAATTACACTTGGCCAATAAAAATTCTATTCTATTCTATTCTATATTTATGACTGTATCCCAAGGTCATGTGATCACTTTTTACAACCTTCTCACAAGCCAAGTCAGTGGGGACACCAGAGTCATTTAACAACCATGTTACCAACTTAATTTCTGCAGTGACTCACTCAACGACTATGGCAAGAAAGGTCGTACAATGGGGCCAAACGCACTTAACAACTGTCTTGCTTAGCAACGTAACTTTTGGGCTCAATTGTGGTTGTAAGTCAAGGACTACCTGTACTAGTTAATGCTAGTTCTGAAAACTATTACACACTGATAAGAGTTACTCAGTGTATGCATCCATTATAAGCCTCAGTGAATTCTGTTGGGATTTCATGCAAAGGAGGAAACTTAAAAGAAGCATCAAGAGATTTATGTGTGTGTTTGCGTGTGTGTTTTGCATTTCTTACCGTTATAATTGTACAGCTACAGAAAGGGACTGTAGTGCTGCTTTAAGGTAAAGATGGCATCAACACTGCTTTCAAGATCACACTGTGGTATACCAATTAAGGTGCTGAACTGTGACTAAAAGCCCACTGAGGTGGGGAGACTCTCTCTTGAAGCCAATTTTTGCTTATTATTGTGTAGAAAGAAAAAGGCAGATCCTTATTTCATGTCCCAAAGATCCTAAGACTGATTGAAGAGTGGAACTTTCAAAAGAGAAAGGAAGAAAGAAAGAAAGAAAGAAAGAAAGAAAGAAAGAAAGAAAGCAGAAGGAAGGAAAGAAGGAAAGAAGAGAAGGAGAAAAGGAGAAAAGAAAGGAAGGGAGAAAGTTTTTAAAATTAATCCATTCTGTTTAAATATTTATTAAAGTTGTATACTGACAATTTCAATGAACTGACTCAGCAGTTTATAGCAAAAACGTAAAACATCCATGTTACAGAGAAAGAAAACATCTATAACAGGGCTGTCAGACTCCTGGCCCATGGGGCAGATGTGTCACAACCATGCCTGGTTTAGTGAAGGGGAAAAAAGTCCCGATAGATCACATGATGCCACTATGACGACGTGAGTTTGACACCCCTGATCTATAAGAAGAGGCCTCAAACAATTACACCAGTCAAACCTCCACCTGCAGATGATTTCATTGTTTCAGAAAGTCTGGTTTCTTTGATAGGACTGTATAGATATAGAGCTTGGAGAAACTAGGCTGTGACAGTTATAAAAAGATGTTTTAAGCCCAGGGAATGAAGGTATCTTTAAAAAAAACCCTCATACTCAGTCTGCCTTAACTCATGGGGATACAAGAGGGAGGGAGAGAGGGAGGGGAAAACACAGTCAGGTTTTCAAGATTGTTTAGTTTACACCCGTGTTTCTCAACCTCGGCAACTGTAAGATGTGTGGACTTTATTTATTTATTTATTTATTTATTTATTTATTTATTTATTTATTTATTTATTTATTTATTTTTGTCACAACAGTAGAATAGAATAGAATAGAATTTTTATTGGCCAAGTGTGATTGGACACACAAGGAATTTATCTTGGTGCATATGCTCTCAGTGTACATAAAAGAAAAGATACCTTCATCAAGGTACAACATTTACAACACAATTGATGGTCAATAAATCAAAATAAATCATAAGGATTGCCAGCAACAAAGTTACAGTCATACAGTCATAAGTGGAAAGAGATTGGTGATGGGAACTATGAGAAGATTAATAGTGGTGCAGATTTAGTAAATAGTTTGACAGTGTTGAGGGAATTATTTGTTTAGCAGAGTGATGGCCTTCGGGAAAAAACTGTTCTTGTGTCTAGTTGTGTCAGCCTCCACTCCAGTCTTCATATGCTTTTGAATGATTATATCAGTAGATAGAATGTAAACTGTTTATTTCTGTATTATAAACTGTTAAGGAAATGAGATGTATCATACCTCCGTCCAGGGTGAAGGAAAGGAGCCTATTAAGGGTGTCGGCTGACATAACAGGGGGAGGGATAATTAACTACTGTGTTTTATCAGCGCGCGCTTTTCTAACCGACACTGCATTCCTAAGTTGACTGACATCCAGAGACCTGTGGAAGAAGATTACCACGAGGGGCCGTGAAGGAGTTGGCATTGGACCAGACCAGCCTGACCTCCTGGAGGAGGAGGGACAATTGGGGGGATATGATATGTTAGCTATATTTTGTCTCAGTTCCAGCTTTGCTTGGCTGCAATCCAGACTGTAAAAGTAAAAGTACTTGTTTTCATTCCAAATGAAGTCAAGGTGAATTCTTTCCTTTTTATTGTCGGAGGTAGCTTGACATTAAGCTGGAACTCACATCATGTCTACCAACCAGGATTGCAATTGCAATACCGGGGGGGGAGAAAACCCAAATGTGATGGAAGGCCTGCTGCCGGCTGAGCTGGGGGAGGCGTCCAGAGGAATTTTTGCTGACACTTTTAACCCTGAGCTGGAAAATTGCAGAGATCGGTGGATTGAGCAATTAAGGCTGGAAGAGGAGAAGTGGAAGCCAAGTGCCGAAAAGTTTCAGTCTGGAGTAACAAAGAGGAAAAAAAAGGGCACGGTGAGACTATCGGATTGGCAAGAAGAGAGAGTTAACAGACAACCGCCAGTTGGAGCAAGCATTTCGTCTTTTCCGTGAGGTGAAAGAAAGACAAACAGCTCGTCAAAGGTATGAATCCCCTATTCGGTCCTCCAGGTGGGAGGGAGAAGAGGAGGAAGAGAATACAAAGGGGCCAGCTAAAGGTGAATTCCAGGGTGGTGAGATTTCTGAAGAGCCAGGGCTGGAAAATCTCTCCCCAGAGGAAGCTGAATTGGATGAGGGCCGGGCGCCACCTGCTGACCAAGCAAGGTCGCGCAGGGGAAGGAAAAAGCCAAAAATTCCCCCCCTATCAGAGAAATTTGATGGAAATGCGAAGGAGTTGGGACTGTTCCTGGCGAAAGTGAATGACCACATGATAGACTGGGGGGAAGATTATTGGTCACAGGCAGCACAAGTGAGAGCTGTGACTCATAATTTGACCGGAAGAGCAGCTGCGTGGTATGTGTCGTTACATACAAACCACTCCCCCTTACTGCAGAACTACGAGCATTTTATGACTGCACTGAGGAGGAGGTTTGAGGACCCCCTGGCAGAGCAAAAGGCCAAAGGTCGGATGAAAACCATCAGGCAAGGGAGGAGGCCGGTGGCTGATTATAACCAGGAGTTCAGTGATTTAGTTCCCTTGATGAGAGGGTGGTCGGAGGTGACCCTTGTAGACATTTTCAAAGATGGTCTGAATGGAGATCTCTATGAACTGTGTCGAGCACGAGCCTCTCCAACTACGCTGTATGGCTGGTACACCCTGGCAGCAGAGATGGAAATCGAGTTAGTGAAGGACCGCGGCAGAAGACAGCGCATTGGAGGGCCATCCCTTGGCCGTTTTCCAGAAGGAACCTATAGGGACGTCCCTAGATTGGAGGGAGGAAGACCACGTTCGTCTGCGTGCTACAGATGTGGGAAAGAAGGCCACCGAGCAGCCGACTGTAGAGTTAAGTTGATACCAAGCGCGACCTCTGGTGGTGAAAAGGAGCCAGTGAAGCCAGCGGCTAAGGCGCGGAAACCAGCAAAAGTGGGGGAGGGCGTTGCCAAGAAGGGCACGCCCATCAAGGAGGATGGCGAAGTGTCGACCGATACTGACGACAGCAAAACCACGTCAGAGTCCGATGAAGACCTTCTGGTGAGTTGGGCACGGGGCCCCTTGGACATTCCAGTTAATCTACATGTACCCTCTTCGGGTAATAAGGGGGAACTGCTAGCACTACTCGATTCTGGATGCACTAGATGTATGGTCAGTCCCGAACTAGTAGAAAAAATGGAACTAAGGTTGAGAACCTTAAGTAGGCCCATAGCTTTTGCCCAGTTAGATGGCTCTGTGGCAGGGGGAGGGCCCGCCCATTTCGTAAACGGAACCCATAGAAATGATAATAGGAGACCACCGCGAAATTCTGAACTTCATAGTAGCCCCAGGAATGGACCAACCCCTGTTGTTAGGCTTGTCATGGTTGCGGAAATGGAACCCCATATTAACTGGAGAACGGAGTCCCTCGTTTCCGTTCCAAAGCCTTAAAAGGGAAAAGGAAACCCAAGAAGGAACCTACCGTGACCTTGCACCAGGATAAGTTAGGGGCAATGATTGAACGTATAGACGGGGAAGAAAGAATACCCAAGGAATACTGGGACTTGCGAGAAGTCTTTAGTGAGAAAGCATCAGACGTACTTCCTCCCCATAGGCCTATTGACTGTGCCATAGACATCCTTCCGGGGGTAAAGCTTCCAAAGCCAAAAGCTTATCCCATGACCCAAAAGGAATTGGGAGAGCTACGTAAATTCATAGACAAAAACCTAGAGCGGGCTTTATCCAACCGGCTAGGCCTCGTGTGGCGCCAGTGATGTTCGGGAAAAGAAAGATGGCTCCTTTCGTCTTATAGTTGACTATAGGAACCTAAGCGCGGTGTCTTGAAAACATATATCCCATGCCACTCATGAAAGATATGTTAGCACATTTAGCGAAAGGAAAATTTTTCACCAAACTGGACCTGCGAGAAGCCTACTACAGAGTTCGTATAAAAGAGGGGGATGAATGGAAAACCGCTTTCAACTGTCCACTAGGATGTTTCCAGTTTCGAGTACTGCCATTTGGACTGCAGGGGGCGCCCGCAGGTTTTATGCAACTAATAAATGAAATACTCCATCAGCATTTATTCAAAGGAGTTCTTGTCTACCTTGACGACATACTTATCTATACAGAAACAATGGAAGAACATATTAAACTAGTAAGAGCTGTACTCAAAAAGTTATTATCTGCAGAACTATATTGCAAGCTATCCAAATGTGATTTCCATCAAACCAAAATAGACTACTTAGGTATCGCATTTCGCTGATGGATTAGAAATGGATCCAGAAAAGTGAAAGCTGTCTTGAATGGGCCCCCACGCACACGCAAGCAACTCCAAAGTTTTTTAGGATTCGCAAATTTCTATCGTCAATTCATCCCCTCCTTTGCTCAAATTGCTTTACCAATCACTAACCTCTTAAAAACTAAAGGAGACACGAAACCCAATCCATCATTACCTCTCGAATGGACAACGGAATGTCAAGCTGCATTTGAAAAATTAAACGACTCTTTGCCGCGAACCGATTTTAAAGCACCCTGACATGGATGTTCCTTTTGTAATACAAGCTGATGCAAGTGATGTAGCAGTCGGAGCCGTCCTGCTCCAAAACAATGCTGATGGTAATTTACAACCCTGTGCTTTCACTTCTCGAAAATTGACTGAAACTGAAAGGCGATGGGCTATTTGGGAAAAGGAAGCATTTGCAGTTCATTGGGCTCTACGGACATGGAGACAATTCTTAGAAGGTTCAAATCATCCTTTTGAAGTTTGGACTGATCACAAAAATCTAGAAGCTCTAAAGACTCCTAGAAAACTTTCACCTAAACAAGCCGCTGGGCTCAATATTTTAACCGCTTTAATTTTACTTTACATTATATTCCTGGGGGGAAAAACTTCTTGGCAGATGCTCTCTCACGCTTACCCCAATACAATTGCACTCGCTCCGAGGTGGTTCAACCAATACTTCCCATTACAACAGTTAGCAGCCCCAGCAATAACTAGAAGCCACTCCAAAGCTGACCCCTCACTCCCAGATGAACTAACCAAGTCGTTTAAAGAAGCTTTAAACACCGATGACTGGTACTTAACTCATTCCATGAATGCACACTCCGTGATGGACTAGCTTGGATTGGAACAAAACTATATGTTCCCCTATCACTCAGAGAAACCATCCTACAACGATGCCATGATGCCAAAATGGCAGGGCATTTTGGATTTGTGAAAACTTTGCATCTTCTTAAAAGACAGTTTTGGTGGCCAAGTCTTAAAAAAGACATTCAAGCATATGTAGCAAGTTGCCCTATTTGTGCATCATCCAAAAGACCTCCGGGAAAACCTCCTGGACTACTTCAAACAGTAGCCAGACCAGGAACCCCATGGAAAGAAATATCCATGGATTTCATAGTGGAATTGCCTGAAAGTTCAGGAAATACTGTTATTTGGGTTGTGACTGACCTTTTCTCCAAACAAGTCCATTTTATTCCATGTTCGAAAATACCCTCCTCAAAGACTCTAGCAAAGTTGTTTGTACAGCACATTTATAGACTTCACGGAGTTCCTGATCGCATCATTTCAGATCGAGGAGTTCAATTCACTTCTCAGTTTTGGAAAGAATTTTTGCGACTCATTGGTTCCGCCCAAGGATTAAGCTCTTCCCACCATCCTCAAACTAATGGAAGCTGTGAACGTTCAAACTCTGTACTAGAACAATATCTGCGATGTTATGTTAACTACCAACAAGACAATTGGGCAGATCTCTTGCCTTTTGCTGAAGTTGCCTACAACAACTCAATTCATAGTAGCACTGGATTTACTCCTTTTAAAATAGCTTCAGGTCAAGATTTTGTTCCTATCTCAGAACTCCCAAAGGAAGAAACTACTGTTTCCTCTTTGTCAGAATGGATAGATCAAATACAAAGCACATGGAAAATGACTCGCAAGGCGATCGACGACGCTCACCGTGCACATAAAAAACAAGCAGATAAAAAAAGGTCCCCTGAGAACAAATATCAAGTGGGCGATAAGGTTTATCTTTCCACCAAATACCTTCAAACCACTCAGAAATCTAAGAAACTTGGACCCAAATATGTGGGACCTTTCCCCATAGTAAAAATCATCAACCCCGTGACGGTACAACTACAATTACCAAAAACACTTAGAAGAATCCACCCCGTTTTCCATGTGAGTTTGCTGAAACCTGAACACACGTCTACTTTCCGTCCTAACCGTACACCCCCTCCTATACCAATTCTCATAGAGGGAGAACAACACTTTGAAATAAAAGAAATTTTAGATTCAAGAAAACATAGAAATAAAATTCAATATCTTATTTCCTGGAAACACTTCCCGTTATCCCAAGCTGAATGGGTGAACAAAGAAGATGTTCGTGCTTCGGAAAAGATAGCACAATTCTATAAAAAATATCCTGATAAACCCTAACTTCTCTTTTTTCTTTCTAGGACTGACGTCCTTGTTGCAGGAGGGCCGAATGTCAGCCTCCACTCCAGTCTTCATATGCTTTTGAATGATTATATCAGTAGATAGAATGTAAACTGTTTATTTCTGTATTATAAACTGTTAAGGAAATGAGATGTATCATACCTCCGTCCAGGGTGAAGGAAAGGAGCCTATTAAGGGTGTCGGCTGACATAACAGGGGGAGGGATAATTAACTACTGTGTTTTATCAGCGCGCGCTTTTCTAACCGACACTGCATTCCTAAGTTGACTGACATCCAGAGACCTGTGGAAGAAGATTACCACGAGGGGCCGTGAAGGAGTTGGCATTGGACCAGACCAGCCTGACCTCCTGGAGGAGGAGGGACAATTGGGGGGATATGATATGTTAGCTATATTTTGTCTCAGTTCCAGCTTTGCTTGGCTGCAATCCAGACTGTAAAAGTAAAAGTACTTGTTTTCATTCCAAATGAAGTCAAGGTGAATTCTTTCCTTTTTATTGTCGGAGGTAGCTTGACAAGTTGTTCTGTTGTGCAGTGCTCTATAGCGTCGTTTTGAGGGTAAGAGTTGAAACAGTTTATGTCCTGGATGTGAGGGATCTGTAAATATTTTCACGGCTCTCTTCTTGATTCGTGCAGTATACAGGTCCTCAATGGAAGGCAGGTTGGTAGCAATTATTTTTTCTGCAGTTCTAATTATCTTCTGAAGTCTGTGTCTTTCTTGTTGGGTTGCAGAACCAAATCGATATAAGTAGATATAAGCATAAGTATAAAATAACTATACGACATATAAGCATATATATAAGTATAAGCATGAAATAATTATACGAATTGGATATGATCAAGGGGAACATTAGGACAGGAACAGTAGGCACGCTTGTGCTCTTATGCACGCCCCTTACAGACCTCTTAGGAATGGGGTGAGGTCAATAGTAGATAGTCTTTGGTTAAAGCTTTGGGGATTTTGGGAAGAGACCATAGAGTCAGGTAGTGAATTCCAAGCATTAACAACTCTGTTACTGAAGTCATATTTTCTGCAGTCAAGATTGGAGCGGTTCACATTAAGCTTAAATCTATTATGTGCTCTTCTTTGTTGCGATTGAAGCTGAAGTAGTCTTTAGCAGGAAGGACATTGTAACAGATGATTCTATGAGATAAACTCAGGTCATGCCGAAGGTGGCGGAGTTCTGAATTTTCTAAGCCCAGGATTTCAAGTCTGGTGGCATAAGGTATTTTGTTGTATTCAGAGGAATGGAGAACTCTTCTTGTAAAATATTTCTGGACATGCTCAATTGTATTAATGTCCGAAATGAGATGTGGGTTCCAGACAGGCGAGCTGTATTCAATTCCCAGAATTCAGCGTCCAGCATGCTGGCACCAAAATGAACTCTGGTTTCTGTGAAAAGAGAAATTCCCTAAGGGGCATTTTGTTGGCAGGGCAACCAGCCACAGCAGGCACTGATTCATCTTTAAAGTCATTTGGAAAGCCAAGCACTCAGGTGTCACATGTGCAACAATGTGCACAACTGAGCATGCTGACTGAGGAATTCTGAGAACTGAAGCCCACAGCGTAGAGTTGGCTGAAGCTGAGAAACACTGGCCTAGGCTATATCAATACAGGTAATCCTCGAATTACAACAGTTCCTTTAGTGACCGTTCAAAGTTACAATGGCTTTGAAAAAAGTGACATATGACCATTTTTCACACTTACAACTGTTGCAGCGTCCCTGAGCTCATGTGATCAAAATTCAGACACTTGGCAATTGGTTCATATTTATGACGGTTGCAAGGTCCTGGGCTCATGTGATCACTTTTGGCCACCTTCTGACAAGCAAAGCCAGATTCACTTAACAACTATGTCACTAACTTTTCAATTTCAGGGATTCACCTAGCAACTGGGGCAAGAAAGGTTGTAAAACAGGGCAAAATTCACTTTACAACTGTTTTATTTAACCACATAAATTTTGGGGCTCAGTTGTGGTCATAAGTCAAGGACTACCAGTATAGTACTAATACTGTATTAGTTCTGCTTTACAAAGCCTTAGTAGGACCACACATCGAGTACTGCATCCAATGTTGGTCACCACAATATAAAAAAGACGTTGAGACCTGGGGTGCTATTCAGCAGATTCGGAACAATTCTGGAGAACCGGTAGTGGGAATTTTGAATACTTTGGAGAACCGGTAAATACCACCTCTGACTGGCCCTGCCCCCATCTATTCTCTGCCTCCTGAGTCCCAGCTGATCAGGAGGAAACGGGGATTTTGCAGTAGCCATGCCCACCAAACCATGCCCACTAAGCAATGCCATACCCACCAAGCCACACCCCACAGAACCAGTAGTAAAAAAATTTGAACCCCACCACTGGTTGAGACTCTAGAAAGAGTGAAGAGAAGAGCCTCAAAGATGATTAGGGGAGTGGAGGCTAAGACATATTGTTCTGCCCCCCCCCACCTCACCTAAGAAAACACACATGTCGAAGAACATCTGCCAGCAATTTATTTACAAGTTGGCCTGGTTTCCTTTGGCAGAGGAAAGTTCTGGCAGCGATTCTCCAAGTGCCTGCCAAGTTTCTTATCAAGAGTCAGTGTGTTTACAGTCTGTCGCTGGAGCAACCAGGAGTCCAAAGAATGGTCAAGAGTTACTCACAAAAATCCAAGCCTTAAATCCAAAAACTGTCTGAAGCTCACACGATGCAGTTCATCCTTAGTAGCTTTTGTCCATCACAAGGGCCGGATGGCAACCCCACCCGCTTTTATCCCCTGTAGGGTGTGGCTCAGTGACTCAGCACTCTCTGGGCCTGCCATACCTCTTCCTCTGCTGCGCACACCACTTTTGCCGACGCTGCCTAGGGTCAATCCAGGATTGATCCTCCTCGTCCTCTATCTGTGGGGGCTCTGACACGCCTTCTTCCTGGCCTTCCGCCGGCACTTGAGGCATTGCCAGGAAGGAGGGACCTGGGGAGGGAGGCCTTGTTGGTTCCTCTCCCTCACTGTCCTCCTCCTCCTCCTCCATGAGAACAGGCTTGGGAGCCGGAGTCACAACACATATGAAGAACGGTTGCAGAAATTGGGTATGTCTAGTCTAGTGAAAAGAAGGACTAGGGGAGACATGAAAGCAGTGTTCCAGTATTTGAGGGACTGCCAGAAAAATGAGGGGGTCAACCTATTTTCCAAAGCACCAGAAGGCAAGACAAGAAACAATGGATGGAAATTAATCAAGGAAAGGATCAACCTAGAACTAGAGAAATTTCCTAACAATGAGAACAGTTAACCAGTAAAATGGCTTGCCTTCAGAATTGTGGGTGCCCCATCACTGAGGACTTTTAAGAAGAGACTGGACAGCCACTTTCTAAAATGGTTAAGGCAGTGATAAAATCCAATTTTTTTACTACTGGTTCTGTGGGCCTGGCTTGATGGGCATGGTGTGGCTTGGTGGGCGTGGCTTGGTGGGCATGGCAGGGGAAGGATATTGCAAAATCCTCATTCCCACCCCACTCCTGGGGGAAGGATATTGCAAAATCTCCATTCCCACCCCACTCTGGGGCCAGCCAGAGGTGGTATTTGCTGGTTCTCCAAACTTATCAAAATTTCCACTACCGGTTCTCCAGAACCTTTCAGAACCTGCTGGATTTCACCCCTGGGTTAAGGTCTCCTGCTCAGTGGTGGGATTCAAGTAATTTAACAACTGGTTCTCTGCCCTAATGACTGGCTGGGTGGGCATGGCTGAGTGGTCATGTGATTGGGTGGGCGTGACTGGTGGGCGTGACTGGGTGGGCGTGGCCAACTCGATATCACTTCTTTGCCCTAATGACTGTTTTAAGTATTAAAAAAATATACCAAAAGGTAGTTTAATATTTCATGCATTTAATACTTAAATAAGAATAAAAAAGGTATACAAAACTAGATTTTGTTACAAGAAAGAGTTTTAAATATTAATCAACTTTTTTTTTCGTATGCACCCTTTTCCCTTCTAAGTGTTTCAAATGCTTTAATTGATCTTATCACAAGTTTTTCAGGCTTTATGATGTCTACATTTCTTGCTTACAGTGCATTTGAAAGAAGAGAAATTTTGTTTAGAATATCAATCATCAATGCCAAATCAGTCATAAAATATATATTTTCAAGATGGGCAGCCATACCTAAGTATTTTTTATTTGAATGAAAATAGTGATGTAGCACTGGCTAAGCATGCCACACAGCTACGGTTGACCTTAAACTATAGGCAGCCCATCTTGCTCCAAAAACACTACTAATCTTTATAATTTCAATTTCAAGTTGTTTGGATATTTTGTTAAGTTCAATCTGGTTCTTATTGGATTGATGAAAAATAGTATATATCTTATCAATAAATATTTTTAAATGATTTACTTGCTTTATTTCTTTTATTGAATCATCTAAAACAAGTTGGAAGCAATGATTTAAGAAGTGCCATATTATGATGTTTGGAAACTCTTTTGCTATTCTAGTGCTCATTCCAGATTTCCTCCCAAGTGTAACGCTGGCACCATTGGAGCAAAATCCTATTAATTTTTTTTTCTAGGTAGTTCTTAGTAAACCCAACATTATTTAAACTTTCCATAATTAAAGAACATATTGTCTCTGCATCTTGTTTTTCCAATTCAAGTACCTCAACAAAAATTGTTGGTGAGGTATCTGAATCCTCAGCTTTTAAGAAAAGTATCAGAACTGGTTTGCAAGAATCAAATAATCAAACATATTTTCAGATTTTTTTCAATAAGTTTAGTAAATAATTGTTTTCTAATGTCTTTTGCAATGAAATCAACTATTTTCACTGCAGTTTTACATGAATGCAATCCTATTCCCGTATCTAATCCATTTTTAATTTGCACTTCTATGTCATCTTCTACGTCAGAAAATGGTTTACATCTTTGTGCCAGGCTGTAAACTGTATTGAATATTCTACAAGTAGTACCCAAATATTTTTCAGTCATCTTATCTATTCTGGGTCTTGTCTAATCTAATCTTTCTGAGCAAGACTTTAGGGTTAGTATGAATAATAGAGGAGATAGTGGACATCCTTGCCTTGTGCCTTTACTTATGCTAAAATTTTCTGTTGTCTCCATGTTTACTAACACTTTTACCGTTTGTTTGGAATATATTCCTTGGATCATATTTACAAAGTTTTCACCGAAGTCCATACTCTTCAATTATAGTGTCATAAACTCCCAGCTCATATTATCAAAGGCTTTTTGTGCATCTAAAAAAACAACACTAGCTGTTTTTTCAGGATGGGCTTCGTAATATTCCAATATGTTCCAGATAATATTATTTTTAGTTGTATTTTAGGTAGGAAACCATTCTGGTCAGGATGTATAAATTTGTTTAGAAATCTTTTTAATCTCTCTGAAATTATAGAGGCATATATTTTGAAGTCTACATTTAATAATGATATTGGTCTGTAGTTCTTTATCTGTTGGGAATCTGTATCTTCTTTTGGTATTAATGTAAGATACGCTTCTGTCCATGTTTGGGGAGCTTGGCCTTTGATAGTGCTTCATTATAGAACTCCAGCATTGACAATCCTAATGTCTCTTGTAGATTTTTTATAGAGTTGTGCTGGAAGCTCATCTGGTCCAGGTTTTTTATTGTTTTTTTTTGTCTTTTAATTGCTTCTGTTATTTCCATTGTCGTTATTCTTTCATTTAACATTGCTCTCACTGTATCTGGTATTTTAGGTAGACCAGTCTTTTCCAAATATTGTTTTACTATATTTTCTACCATTTTGTCTTGACTGTAGTGTTTCCTAAAAAATTCCTGGTAAATTCATTGTGGTAAGGGAGAATCCCCTTCTTGTCTATCAGTTTGTGTATCGTTTTTGTCTCTTTCTCTTTTTTCAATTTGTATGCTAGCCATCTACCTGGCTTATTTGTGTTTTCAAAAAAGTTTTGTTTCACCATTTTGATTTTTTGTGCCATTTCCTCTTGTTAAGTTCAATTTATGTTTTATTAGATCAATTTTCTCTTTTCTCTTATTTTTTTGGGGGGGATCATTCTGCAATTCTGTCTACAATTTTTAAGCTCTTCCTGTAGTATATTTTGCTTTTGTTTCCTTTTCTTACTTTTTCTTGCTATATATGTTATCGCTAACCCTCGGATATATGCTTTTGCCATGTCACAAACAGTTTGCAGTTATGTTTCTTCTTTACTATTTTCTTTGAAGAAAAATTCCATTTTCCTTGTCCTTTAAAATAGTTTGATCCTGTGTCCATCTTGTTTTCCTCCTTTGTCCCTTCCATGTCACTTTTATGGGGTTATGGTCTGCCCATATGTTCATTTCTATATCTACCTCTTGAACATCTGTCCTTGTTTCTGACATCATCCACACAATGTCTATTCTTGAGCATGATTGGTGTCTATTCAAGTAAAATGTATATTGATTTGTCTTTGGGTTTCACTCTGTCCATATATCCTGTAGGCCTATTTCTTCTATCATTTCAAAAAAGGTTTTTGGAAGTGCCCTTCTCGTTTTTTTTAACCTTTTTATTGCTTCTGTAACCTATTTTGGCATCCACAATTGTGTTAAAACCTCCTATCATACATATTTTTTTCGTGGTCCATTTCAATTATCTTTTTATAAAGTCTTTTGTAAAACTCTTCCTGCTTATTGTTTGGGGTGTATATTGCAATAAAAGGAATTTGATTCTGGTTTATTAGCACCTCTACTGTTAGTATTCTCCCTTCTTCATCTGCATATATTTGTTTGGCTTTTAAATATTCTCTAACATATAATGCCACCCCTCTTTTCTTTTGATGTGCTAATGCAGAATATAGTTTCCCAATTTTGGGATATTCCAATTAGTTGCCATGTTGTTTTTTTAATATGCATTTCCTGAAGATATATTATATCCAATTTCAATCTTTGTAGTTTTATGAAGATTTTTTTGCTTTTCATGGGAGAATTCAGTCCATTTATATTAATAGATAATATCTTTGCTTCTTCTTCCATCTTTTCATTTGTATATAGGTCTTATCCTTCTAGTTGTTCTTATCTCCCTCTGTCCTTTTATTCTTGCTCCTTCTTGTTCTGCATGCTCCTTTTTCCCCTTCTCTCTTTTTTCTTAGTCTAGGGCTTTTTCTTCTATTTGTATTTCCTCTTGAATTATTTTATATCTCCTCTCTGCTTTCCTGTTCTTCATTTGCGGTGAAATGATGTTCAAAGAATTCATGTGCTTTATCTAATGTATCCGCCCTAACTTTTTTATCTTGCCAGGTGAGCAGAATTCCTTCTGGTATCAGCCATCTGAAAGTCACGTTGGAATCCCTAAGGTCTCCTGTGTGAGCAGGGGGTTGGATTAGATGACCTCCAAGGTCCTTTCCAACTCTATTACTGTTAAAAAAATACAATTAACAAAGAGAGAGAGAAGCCATATTTAGTTGCCTAAGCTTATTAGACTTTTCATCTTAAAAATGTACTGAAGCTACAAAGAGAGCCAGCATAAAATGTTTTATCGCTGGCATTTGGCACCCTCTAGATTAGCTAAAATAAACTCAAATTTAAGCCTGAACTGTTGGAAATGTGGGCAAAAGCAAGGTACCATACATGGTGGTTATGCCCCGAAACGAGAAAATACTGGAAGAAAATACACAGGTGGTTACAGGAATTAACAGAACTCCAGATAGAATTCATTCCACAACTATGTCTTTTAGGGATAAACAAATGAAAATATGACAAAAGAATAATATATATTATCTTACACATAATAACCGTGGCAAGATTAGCTTTCACACAATGCTGGAGAAATACAAACATATCTTCTGAAGGTTTAATAATTAAACCTTCAGAAGGTATGTTAAATTAAGTTATTAAATAATTAAACCTTAATTATTAAGATTTAATAATTAAACCACATTAAAAAAATATTCGACTCCGCAGAAATGGATAAACTGATAATTGAGTTAAAAGGACAAATAGATTCGGAATATTACGCAATATGGGAGAAGTGGTACGATTGGATTGAGAACAGAAAAATGAAAAAGAGACAAAATAGAAGCAGAATTAAAATGTATAGTAAAAATGTATAGGTTATATTAGAATTGAAATGTTATGCTATGTAAATGGTCGCAGATATACTTAAGATGTAAATAAGATTTGCTTATTTGTAAAAACTCAATAAAAATAAAATAAAAAAAAATACTGAAGCTTTTTACAACCTTGCATTCCAGCCAAGTGGCACTGTTCATTTTATTTCAGCAGCTGCTTGTTTTCCTAGGATTCACATTATTTTATTTTTATGAATGCATGCTTTAGCAGTTGTTTTGTAACTAGAATGACCTCACTAGTGTGATACATTTTTAAGAGAGCAGAGGATTGGAGTCCAACAAAATGGGGACAAGCAAAAAAAGATATAGTACAAAACCATCTAAGAAGTTAGATTAAGAATGAAATTCAAAGGCACATTCACAGAGCAATACTGAATTCTTTTTCTGAAATTTATTCCTCAGTTTAAAAAACAGGAATATATGAATTAGATTCAGTATTGGGCTCAGCTTGTATGCAATAGCTATTCAAGAGTTAGTAGTGTCATGGTTAGAAAAAACGGCAACATATAGATTTAAACCCAGAAATATTTTTGTTGGGTATTTTACCAGATAAATATAATAAAGGGAATACATATTTAATTTTACATGTGTTAACAGTGGCTAGAACTGCAAAAGTGCAAAAATATCCCCTATGGATGAAAATGTAATAAAAAAATATTAGAATGTGGAGAAATGAATAGATTAACACTTAAAATTAAGGAGAAGGAAGAAACTGAATATTTAACGTCAAATTTGTTTTATCAATGGCTAACTAACAGAAACAGAAGTTAGAAATCTAAAAGTATAAAAGAAAAGACCAATTATATAAGGAAAGTTCACTAAAATGGATAAACAATTATTATTAGTATGTGATCATTATTGCTATGAATATTATTGTCATTATCATTATACAAAATTAACTGTACCCAGACAACACACCATGTAAATATTAAATTTTTTATGATTAAAAAAAGAAAAGGAAAAGAAAAATTAGATTAGAAAAATTAGGTGAAGGCAGGCAAGTTGGCTGGGCCACATGGGAGGTACATAGGCCGGGATTTGGGACTTGCTTGCAGGCTCACCCACGGAGATCAGGGCCGCTCAGCTGGGCCGCGGGGAGAGCACTGTGTGGGATGTAGCTGCTGCGGAAGACAGGCAAGTTGGCTGGCCTGTAGAGACAGTCTGGTTGAGGCAAGCGAGGGAGCCAGACAGAGAGCAGCAGCAGCAATGCTGGGCGAGCAGGCGAGATGAGGTGTGACTGGGCGGGGCGGGCGGGGCCAGCCAGTGGGGGGATTGGCTGGTTCGCTGAACTGCACAAAATCTTAACAACCGGTTCACCTAAACCAGTCCGAACCGGCTGAATCCCACCCCTGCTCCTGTTCAAGCAGCGCATTGGACTAGAAGACTTCCAAAGTCTCTTCTAACTCTGTTAGTCAATTTTCTATGTTGTAATAAAGTAGAATTCCAGCATTCAAGTGGAGTCTATTTCCTGATTGGTCTATCTTGAAGAGTTGACAGATAGCATTCGATGTGATGCAGCTCATTCAGGAAGCAAACAGAAAAACTGACTGGAATTTGAAGGGAAGGGATCCTGTGTAACCTGTGAGAAAAGGGGGAGAAATCTTAGAAGATGGTGCAACAGAGAAGGACTGAGACTAAGACTGGGAGAGATGTGCAGGATGTAGGAGGAATCCAGCAATGAACTCATAAATATAGAAAAGAATAGATGAAGTACACATAATTCAAGAATTCTGGTATTTCTATAGAAATGCACAGTGTATGGGCAATGATCAGAGGAGCTATAGATCTTACAGTAGGAAAATGATCATTTATTTATTTATTTTTCAATCATATATAAGATAACAGGTAAATGTATAAATGTAATTTGGATACATGAAAAGAGTAAGTAAAAAGGAATATTAGGACAGGGATGGTAGGCACGCAGGTGCACTTATGCACGCCCCTTACAGACCTCTTAGGAATGGGGTAAGGTCAACAGTAGACAGCTTAAGCTTAAGGTTTTGGGGGTCTGGGGAAGAAACTACAGAGTCAGGTAGTGATATGGTCAGACGGTCAGACAAGGAGATCTGAACTCATTGGTAGCTTCACATTTCAATGAACAAGGACATGCAGTTACTAAGATTGTTGGCGGTGCAGGTACAAAGACAGTCAGGGAAATGATTGACACCTGGGAAGCGGGCACCTTGTCTGTCAACAGAAGAGCTGATTTACCGCTAGCTTCTCAGGCACTTAGGAGCCAAGGGCACCGCAATGTTTTCACTTCACAACTGTGGCAAGAAAAGTGGTAAAATGGGACAAAACTCACTTAACAAATGTTTCACTCAGCAACTTAAATTTTGGGCTTAATTGTGGTCGTAAGTCAAGGGCTACCTGTATCTGAAAAGCTGTCATGAAGAAGAAGAAGAGGCAGAATTCTTTGGCGTTGTCCAAAAGAAGGGTGAAAACCAATGAACTTAAATTATAAGGAAACAGATTTTAGTTGGATCTTAAGGACAATTTCCTAACAGAAAGATGTGTTCCATAATGGAGCATTTGCTCTGGCAGGTGATGGGTTTCCCCCCCTCTGGACTTGCTGAAATTGTCGTGTCCCACTCCTCCTCTGACGGCCGGGTTGGGGAAGTCCGTATCAAGTGTGCCTCTGCAGCTCTGCCAAAGTCCTATCAGAGTCCTCAGGGCAGGCAGCAATCCAAGGTGTGACTTCAGCAATCCAGATTAGACTTTGCCTGACTCAGAGAATGCCAGAAAGCAGATCCTTTATATAGGCCATGGGGTGTGGCTCCATGACTCAGCACTTATCCAGGCCTGCCCCTCCCTTCCTTTTGCTGACATTGCCTCTCCATTCTCCGGAAGTGTGGATCTATCCATTGCATCGTTTCGTCTCCAGCTGTTGGTAATCCCAGCTCGTGGCTGGCTTCAGGCGCACATGCTATCGGAAGGAGGTTTGTTTGTTCGGTTTGTCCGGGCATGGTGCCAGGGCTGGGGGCTGGAGGCATGCCAGGACATTCTTCTGTACTATCAGTCTCTGGCTGAGATAGCAGAAAATGAGAGGGGCCCGGCTGTGTGTGTGTGTGGGGGGGGGGGCGAGCGAGGCACAACAGAAACAGTGGCTTGATGGTCATGGTCAGGCATGCTGTTATAAAGGATTCCTGCACCCTGGTTAGAATAGATCGGTGTTTTTCAAACTTGGAAATTTTAGGACCTATAACTTTCAACTCTCAAAATTCCATAGCCAGCATGAGAGCAGTGGAATTCTGGGACTTGAAGTCCACACAACTGCCAAGTTTGAAAAACACCGAATGTTTGTTAAGGTCTTTTTCAAACTTTTATATTCTTTGATTTCATTATAATGTAGGCATTTTTGAAGGGTGTGTAGCTTTTGGGAGCTGAGAACTGTACTTCATAAAGCAGTGGTAGGATGAAGGGGAAAAAACCCATTTATTTCATTTCATTTACATGGAAGCTTAATCTAAATCCAGTCTGATTAACATGACTATTCTGCAGTCAGGCGTTTAATGATTTCTATCTTCCATAGATTAAAAACTTCAATTTAATAATTTTTGGAGATCTTTGGAGGAAACAGTCAAGACTTCTGGAGACTAAATGTTGCTTTGTATCTCTGGATTAATGCATCCAACACTAAGAATCTACATAATGATTGCTATATTTAACAACTTTTAAAACTGATGTCTTTGAACATAACCAATTCATTTGCTAGTCTAAATCAACATTGCTGTAAATTGAAATATTGCCCTTTTAAAATATTTTCTAATTTTCACATATTTATAACATTATATTCACTTTTTTCCTTACGTTTTTCAATAGTGACACCTAGTGGCAATGTGGAATCTCTTGCAAGGAGTATCACACAGTATGAGATCACTTTTTCATTTATTACACAACTTTATTTATTATTTGAAAAGAGTGGAAGGGACTTTCCATGAGACATTCACCATGTGACCGGACAATGAAAAGGTTTCACTATTAATAATGAAACTTCACTTTATCTGAAAGAGGAATATTGGAGGTTCTATATGAGTGAAACCTATAGAATGTTTGTAAGCTGTTATTATTGTTGGTCTCCTAGTCAGCCAAATCTTTAGACTGGATTTTGCATTTTTATCCATCCATCAAGTCCTTCTGAAGAACCTAGCATATGGGCCGATGTTGTTTGAAGCCATTATTATTATGGTTCATTGTATATTCATCCCAGAGATGGGTTTCAGCAGGTTCTGACCATATCAGGAGAACCGGTAGCGGAAATTTTGAGTAGTTCGGAGAACCGATAGTAAAAATTCTGACTGGCCAGAACCCCCATCTATTCTCTGCCTCCCGAGCCCCAGTTGATCAAGAGAGAATGGGGATTTTGCAGTAACCTTCCCCTGGAGTGGGCTGGGAATGGAGATTTTACAATATCCTTCCCCTGCCATGCCCACCAAGCCACGCCCACCAAGCCACACTCACAGAACCAGTAGTAAAAAAATTTGAAACCCACCACTGAATCATCCACATGTTTAGACTGGATTTGGCATTTTCATCCACCTAACCCTTCTCAAGGATCTGGGATGTTTGATGGTGTTAGAGGGATTATTGCAGAATGATTTCACTCATTTAATTTTTTTTCCCTGCTAGGTTGCCTCTTGCAGAATTTCTTCTAACATAGGAGAAAGATTCTAAAGTGGTATTCACCACGTTTCGTTAGAAAATATTCATTCTCAAACCATATTAGAGCCTTCACCTCTTGTTTTGTGGTATACTTAGTGCAATTATCAAACAGGTCTGTTCATATCCTGATCTTCTATGAACAAACATTACAAGAGAATCTGCATAAAACAGAGCCTGAATAAACTTGAAAATTTAGTACTGAAAACAATGCACCTGAAGAACCTACTAGGCAATTAATAGTATCGGCATGGTGAATGTTTCATGGAAAGTCCCTTCCAGGCTTGTCAAATAAACAAAGTTGTAAAATGAAATGTCTGCTACTATATATTTACGTGAAAGAAGTGCTGAGGTTACAGAAAATACACATGATATATGAATGATGTATTCTGGGTCAGTAACCTGTAATTAAGGAAATTCTCTTGACTGGATGAGTATGGGTGTCCAGGACGACAATACTTAGAGGTGGTGGCTCAGCAGACTAAGTTCTGTCTGTTATTAACACAGCTGCCTGCAATTACTGCAAGTTCAAGTCCCACCAGGCCCAAGGTTGACTCAGCCTTCCATCCTTTATAAGGTAGGTAAAATGAGGACCCAGATTGTTGGGGGCAATAAAGTTGACTTTGTATATAATAATACAAATGGATGAAGACTATTGCTTAACAGAATGTAAGCTGCCCTGAGTCTTCGGAGAAGGGCGGGATATAAATTCAAATAATAAAAAAAAAAGTATGTATTTTCAAAAGGGTAAAGATAAGTAGATCTACAGCCAGTTGGTTATGCCTTTCAATAAACGATAATTTACTTAAGGCAATGCTCTTGTTAAAAAGAGCATTGCATTTGTTATTAAAAAAGGAACTTTAGCTTTCTACACATTTTTGCATATTTATTTCAGTATATTTAATGTAGTATAGACCGTAATCCATAGACAAAAACTTAGTGCTCTCCAGATAATATGAATTACAATTTCCAAATTCCTTGCCACTGGCCATGTTGGTTAAAGTGTATGATATTTAAAGCTCAAACATTTAGTAGCAGCCTTCCCGCAGTTGGGGATATCCACCAAATGCGTTAATTTCATCTTTCAAGAATCTTTCACAATGTTATTTGGAGATTTCCTAGAGCAGGGGTCTCCAACCTTGGCAACTTTAAGACTTGTGGACTTCAACTCCCAGAATTCCTCAGCCAACAAAGCTGGCTGAGGAATTCTGAGAGTTGAAGTCCACAAGTCTTAAAGTTGCCAAGGTTGGAGACCCCTGTCCTAGAGTACCAGTCACTCATGCCCTAGTCATCTCTTGTTTGCATTATTACAATGCGCTTTACTTGGGGCTACCCTTGAAGGGTATTGAGAAGCTACAAGTGGTCCAGAATGTGGCAGCATGGGCATTTCTGGAGGCCAATGGTGGCATGTGCAACACCACTGTTTTATGCAAACTGCACTGGCTGCCAGTTTGCTTGTGGGTCCAATGTAAGGAGTTGGTTATCTCCTATAAAGCCCTACAGTTAACCTTTTAAATTGTTTTTATATTTATAATTGTTTTTATATCTCTCTGTTTTATTATATTGTAAGCTAAGCGGAGTCATTTATTTATTTATTTATTTATTTATTTTTCAAATTTATATACCGCCCTATCTCCCTAAGGACTCAGGGCGGTTCACAGGCAGTTAAAATACAGATTAAAAAACAATTTAAAAACTTATTCTATTGCCCCAAATTTAAAATAGTATAAATAATAAAAACCCCTTAAAACCCATAACTTTAAAATCTAATCCAGTCCCGCGCAGATAAATAAGTGTGTTTTAAGCTCGCGACGAAAGGTTCGGAGGTCCGGAAGTTGGCAAAGTCCTGGAGGGAGTTCATTCCAGAGGGTGGGAGCCCCCACAGAGAAGGCCCTTCCCCTGGGTGTCGCCAGACGGCACTGCCTAGCTGACGGCACCCTGAGGAGTCCCAATGGAGTTATCTCAAACCACAGGCTGGGCAGCATATAAATTTAATCAATAAATAAATTGAAGTTCACATATCTGGAGGAGATCCAGTTGTTGATGGGGGAAATACCCATCCTGCCCAAATAGAAACAAAATTGCTAGTATTTGAAGGAAGGAAGGAAGGAAGGAAGGAAGGAAGGAAGGAAGGAAGGAAGGAAGGAAGGAAGGAAGGAAGGAAGGAAGGAAGGAAGGAAGGAAGGAACAAAATAACTCAAAACTTTTATAACTCATAACTCTAATCCACTGAAAGTCTCATGATTGTGGTGGACAAATGAGATGAATAAATAGAAGACAAAGGATGATTCCAAAGCTTCAAAATAGAATAGAATTACAGAGTTGGAAGGGACCTTGGAGGTCTTCAAGTCCAATGAATTCCTGTGTAAGGTTTCAGGCGTGTTTTTAATGGAGTGGTGGGAGGCAGCAGAAAGCTGGGAAAGACAGAAAGAGTGGTGAGTAACTACCAGACTTGTTGGACATCTTTTTAATGTTGTCAGAGTACAGAGCAATATACAGCGTATTGCAAGTAGCCCAGCCCATTGGGTCATTGTGAGAGCAACCCTGTCTTCTACAGTGCCTAGGACTTCTCATCACTGAGTCAGCCGAGTTAATGAAGCAAGGATGAATCCTTTTATTGGAGTTGTAAATGTTCTTATTTTATTATCCATATTTGTAATGATAGAAGAGAATATTTGTAGCTCAGGGTTGAACTGTGGGGTCTTTGGTGCTCTCTGAGCTTGGTGGTTTTCTTGCAGCTGTTTCACTACCAAACTAGCTAACATCATCAAAGCAATAATATATGTGTATATTACAGATAATTGTAATTATGTGTAATATACACAAATATTATTGTACAGCTGACTAAAATAAAGGGATTTGTTTTCCAAGGTATGGTGTGCTTTGAACTTTTTAAGGCAATGCTTGGAGTGCTACATGCACATATTGTCCATGTGTTTGGAAGACATTTTTTTTGCTTCTGAAAATGAAGCTCTGAGATTCCTAGAAAACTTATCTCTTTGTCTTGAGCTTTTTGTCTTCTGGCCTAATTTTTTTTTCCTTGTTGAGTTTTTCCATGGATCTCCTCAGGATCTACAATCATACCAGAGATAGTCAGAACAAAAATTTAGATCAAAAATGTCATCCAGTTAAGACAGATGGCAGAAGAAAAATGAATCTTTAATAATCCCTTATGTGGTTATTTTCAGAAGTTTCATTTCTCTATTAGCATTACATACCAGGGGTGAAATCCAGCAGGTTCTGACAGGTTCTGGAGAACCAGGAGTGGAAATTTTGAATAGTTTGGAGAACCAGCAAATACCACCTCTGGCTGGCCCCAGAGTGGGGTGGGCATGGAGATTTTGCAATATCCTTCCCCTGGAGTGGGGTGGGAATGGAGATTTTGCAGTATCCTTCCCCTGCCATGCCCACCAAGCCACGCCCAGAGAACCGGTAGTAAAAAAAAATTGGATTTCACCACCGTTACATACTGTATAGCAATCGAATAGTACTTAGGCTTATATACCGTCTTTATCGCCCCCAACAATCAGGGTCCTCACTTTACTGACCTCCAAAGGCTGGAAGGCTAAGTTAACCTTGAGTCCTGTCAGGATCGAATTCCAAGCTGTGGGCAGACTACTAAATACTAAACTTTAACCACTGTACCACCAGGATCAAAGATGGAAATAGAGATAGGGGCTTGCATTTATGTTACTTACTTTATTAATTCTTTAATACTCATATCTTTCAGTTTCATTTCAGCTAATGAAGCATATAAAAAAATGCAGTCAACACAGTAAAAGGATCCTTCCTAGCATCCACTCAGCAATACAAATACTAAAATGAAACCCACAAAAACAGAGCAAAAGAAAATAAGAAAAAAAAACCTAATCAAAATGTAAGAGACTGCAGCCACATTTAAACTTATTTATGGCCTAAATCAGCAAAGAGAGTGAGATTGGTGAATTTCTTGATATTGTACATTCTATAAAATGGACATTTCTTGTGGAATAACACATTATGGCATGGCAGGTAGAACTCAACAGAAACAACTAAAAGATACAAAAACCTTCCATTTCCTGCTATCTATTATGCTAGGGCTTCTCGGACAGCTACTGGAGGTCACATAAGAGAAGGCAAGGCTTCAGAAATCACAGTCCCCAAATTATTTTGGGTTTTAGAATTGATGACGAGCATCTTGAACTGGATTTGGAACCTATGAAGTGTTGATGGACATTTATGCAACATGTTACATACAATAGTTTTATAACTAAGAACAAATACCCAAATATCTGTTAGGAATTCCTTCAGAGCTATAAAATGTTTGAAGATAGCCTCAAAGTCCTAGACATACAATAGAGAATATAAATATAGAACAGAATCAGGAAATGATTACGTATAAAGATCTTTTGTATACTGAAAGAGGTAATTTGCAATTAAAATCGCTGCACGTACTAAAAGAAGAAGGGAAAAATTATACTTGGTTTCAATATGAGCAACTACGTGCTAGATGGAAGGAAGATCAGAAAATTGGTATAGAGCAGAACGAGGGAAATTTGGTAAAGCAAATTAGAAATCAGTCTCAGGAGCATATAAAGAGATTGTATAATGTGTTACTTGAAATAGATTCTGAAAGGGACTTGGTAAAGGACTGTATGATAAAGTGGGCACAAAATTTTCAGGAGCCAATATTATTGGAAACTTGGGAAAAAATTTGGGTTAGAAATGTTAAATTCACGCAGGCACAGAATCTGAGGGAAAATTTTTATAAAATGTTTTATAGATGGCATTTAGATCCTAAGAAATTATCGTGTATGTATCCAGATATGCAAGCAAAATGTTGGAGATGTAATTGTGATGATGCTACATATTTTCATATTTGGTGGACTTGTAAGGATATAAAGGCCTTTTGGATAAAAATTTGGTGGATTTTACAAAATGTTTTGAAAAAGAAGATAAAGTTCCTGCTGCAATTTTTTGTTGGGAATTATTACGGACTGTACAGTAATTGAGACTAAATTGATTTTAAATTTAATAACAGCAGCAAGATTACTAATAGGACAATACTGGAAGAAAAAAGAAGTACCTACAATAGAAGAATGGATATTGAAAGTTGCCAATTTGGCTGAGATGGCGAAGATATCAGCCTTTTTGAAAGACAATACGCAAGAAAGATACTTAAAGGAATGGAAAAAATGGATTGACTATATTCAAAGTAGATATCAGACTAAGAGTTATCAGACTGTTTTGAATGATTATGATGTATTATTTTGATTGTTTTCGGGAAGTTAGGAATTGATGATTGTAGGGGTATAATTAAGTTGGGACGAAATTTTTTTAGCATATGTTTGTTTTATTTTTAACTATACCTTGTGCTCGTTCCGGGAAGTCGGGGGAGGGGTTGTGAAGGGAGGGGAGGGGGGGAAGGGGGGGAAAAACTTTTTCTGTAAAACTTTTTGAATAAAAAAAAAAAAGAAGATAGCCTCAAAGAACTTGTACTTAAATAAAATCTTTTTGGACTCCCTCAGAACGTTTATAACTATGGCAAGGTTGTTCTTTTCCAGAAAAAGGTCACAGTTAACAGACAAGATGAAGAATTATGTTGCATTATTGCTATTCTTTGATAAGCACATATGGTCTTCATGTTTTCCCCTGTCCTTATTCTGGATGATTACATTCATCTTACTTGGTGCTTTCCTTAAGTTCTTAACTGTCTGATATTTGAGGAGGGAAAGTCCCTAATTTTCCTATTCTTACTTGTCCTCCTCCCTTGAGAGTAAGATGTGGTAACTGAGGTATTTAGAAGTTGTTTCTTCCCTTTTGAACTTTGTGTTGTTTTCCTACTTTCTTAGTTCAGGCAGGAAGGGAATAAAGATCAAATGGATGAGAGCTACACGGGAACTTTTCTCTGTGCAACTGGTGGTGAATATGGTATCTCGGACTGGCCTTTCTGCTTCAAAGAGTTTTGAAAAAATGAACAAGCTTTTTTTCCCCTGTGAACAAAGCCTTTCATAATTTAAATTCCTTCATGATTTAAGGGACAGTTTGTTGTTTCAAGTGTGTATGATGGAATCTTTTCGGATAACCATGAAGAGGAGCATGCACTTCAATTAAAAGTTTACCAACTTGTTCTTTGTAAAGTGACATTGGGAAACTACATAAAAGCAACGGGGAAACATCAATTTACAGTATGGTCCCTCCTTATTGGGAGAACATAACTTCATACGACTTCTCACAATAATAACATGGCAAGAAAGAATGGGCATGGGTTTAAAAAGGTATGTAGAGACTGAGAATATTTTAGCAACCAATCCAGCTTGAATTTTTCATAATATTACTATCATAATCTACCATTCATTGCTTATTTATATCATTTTTCTCCTCTGAAAGGATGTTGGGTTAGAAGAAGGATTATTTCTTTTATACAACAAAGAAATCTACAGGTAGCCCTCGACTTACAACAGTTCATTTAGTGACCGTTCACAACATTATCAAAAAAAGTGACATATGACCAATTTTCACACTTGTGACCATTGCAGGATCCCCATGGTCACGCGATCAAAATTCAGATGCTTGGCAACTGACTCATATTTATGATGGTTGCAGTGTCTTGGGGTCATGTGCTCACATTTTGCAACCATTTGACAAGCAAAGTCAATGAGGAAGCCAGATTCACTTAACAAATCGTGTTACTAATTTAACAACTGCAGTGATTCACTTAACAAATGTCAAGAAAGGTGATAAAATGTGGCAAAACTCACTCCTCCTCACTCCTCACTCAGTCCCAGATTTCACTCCTTTTTATAGTTAACACCACAAAGAAAATGCAAGAGGAAAGTTGATTGGACAGAATAAAAGTAACCTCCCCTTTGCATAGGAAATCAAGTTATATGTAGTCAAGCAAGTTACATATTTGCATCCCATAATACCACAAATGTTCATTAAAATGGCATAATTGTAAGGAAAAAGGTTGTTTAGAGTTCACAAAAGAGATCAACCAGACCCAAATTTGTACAAATGAACTTTTTCTTATCTGGAGCGTGTTTATCAATTTAGGAATGTTAAAAGCTAATAAATCTGAACATCATTTTAAAAGAAAGAATTTAAATCAGATTAAAATACAAAATAGCTATGTTAGTTAACAAATTACAAAACCCATGTCCTTTGCCCCTCATAAATTACACTCATAAGTTACACTGAAAAGAAATTGCAGCGTTGATGGGAAAAGTTTCAAACTAACCGCGGGAAAAACCTCTGTGCTTAAGAGCATTTCAGTACCTACCTAACATCAATTTTAAAAAAAGCCAATGCAAATCTTCGTTCTGAATGATTCTGGCATAGCTGATGTTAAAGCTGATTGGAATTTTTTTGGGGGGGAGAAAAAGGAGCACTAGATGGTGCCAGTGAGCCTTTCACAAATTTGCAGAAAGGCCTGCAACTGAGGAGCTTGTCTGACGGAGTTTTATAAATAATTATTTTAATTTGAAAATTGCTCTCATATGGTAATCACTTACTTAATTACAATTTTTTCCTAATTAACAGTATATTAATATACTGGTACAGTTTATGAATGTATGGATTCCTCTCTTTCTTATCTCCATACCTAAGAATAATATGTCTGAGTATTCTGATGAAACTATAGATCAAGACTTAAAACAGGTGGGAACCTCTGGCCCACCTTATACTGCTAAATTATAGTGCCCCCCATTCCTCACCATTGTTCATGCTGCCTCAAGCAGACGAGCAGATCAAGTTTAGCAACATCTGGTGGTCCACATTTCTTCTATTTCCTTTGCATGTTGCAAAATCCCAACCTTACTGCAACAATTCTAGGCCAGATGTTCCACATTCCAAATAGGTTTACTTGAGCTCCTGTACCCTTGTCTTGTTATAATCTGAATGGTATTTGCAAAACAATTAAAAAAGGCAATATAGGGTCCTTTTCTTTTTAAAAAAAATTGTTTTATTGAGTTTTTACAATTAAAGAATTCTTATTCACCTCTTATGCGTGACTGTGACCATTCACATATCATCACACTAGTATTCACCTATACTCTATACATTTTTACTAAATCTACATTCTATTTTTTATTTTTTTTCCTATTTTTCGATCCAATTGTACCATTTCTCCCATATTACATAAAAATCCAAGTCCATCAAACCTTTGAATTCAAGTGTCATTTTGTCCATTTCGGCGCAATCCAATACTTTTTAAATTATTAAATCTTCAGAGGATATATTTGAGCTTCTGCAACATTGCACAAAGGCCAATCTTGCCGCAGCTGTCATGTGTAGAATGATATATGTTATTTTTTTTCATATTTCCTTTTTATTATTCCTAGAAGAAACAATTCTGGTGTGTATTCTATCTGGAAGCCTGTTACTTCCGATATCCAACTATGGATTTCCATCCAATATGTTTTTGTTTCAGAGCATAACCACCATGTATGAAAGAAGGTACCTTACTTTTGTCCATTTCGGCGCAATCCAATACTTTTTAAATTATTAAATCTTCAGAGGATATATTTGAGCTTCTGCAACATTGCACAAAGGCCAATCTTGCCGCAGCTGTCATGTGTAGAATGATATATGTTATTTTTTTTCATATTTCCTTTTTATTATTCCTAGAAGAAACAATTCTGGTGTGTATTCTATCTGGAAGCCTGTTACTTCCGATATCCAACTATGGATTTCCATCCAATATGTTTTTGTTTCAGAGCATAACCACCATGTATGAAAGAAGGTACCTTACTTTTGTCCGCATTTCCAACAATTGAGATTTAAATTTGGGTATATTTTTGCCAATCTAGAAGCTGCCAAATACCAATGGTAAAACATTTTATATTGATTCTCTTTATATTTTGCCGATCTGGTTAGTTTGTAATTTCTTTTCCAAATTGTTTCCCAATCCTCTATATAGGGTCCTTTTCATGACTCCTGTATTGGTGATTATGGAGAAAAGGATCATGGTCCATGATTTAAGTCCTCTGGCATCTTGTTTATTTTCTGCTACCACAACTTCTTGAGACAAATGATTGTATAACACTGGAGAAAATTTCATACACGCTTAAAAATATATGGAAGGTAGAGATATGCAGAGACTTCTGTGTGTTAAGTCACCCTAACTTGATGCCAGAGTTGGAATGAAAGTCAGAATAAGAGAACTTTATTCTTCCATAGAACAGAATAGAATTCTTTATTGGTCAAGTGTGATTGGACATAGGAAAAACAGAAATGGTTATTTTTTAGCAGAATAAATAGAAATGGATGTGATAGCTATTTTATGGGAAGAAATATATTGTATGACATAGAAATTGATGTATGGTTTTTTTCACTTACTTTCACTTAAGATTTTTCAAAATTATAATAGTTTATAATATTAAGTTATGACAGTTCTGTCAAACTGGGCAGTAATAGTAACCCCTTGTGGCGCAAAACACTCATAGTAAATTTCAAGCTGTTGAGGTTCTTCTGTACCTGTGTTGCTGTTGGTTAGGACTTGTTGTTCTCAGTGTATGTACACTTATGCACCAGAGACAAATTCCTTGTGTGTTCAATCACACTTGGCCAACAAAGAATTCTATTCTATTCTGTTGTGTTGCCACTGAGATGGCCGCTGAGATGCCACTAATGACTCAGATGCCACTGAGTTATAAAATCCAATATTCCAATAAATCCATCACCACTTCCACTTGTTGTGTTTTATGTTAATGAAACATAAAATGGTTTTGATTTTGTAGCCGTGCTAAATAATCAGGAGAAGCAGAAATGGAGCAGGAAGGGGTCTAGAACTGAAGCAAGTCAGTTCAAATTCTTCTGTTTCATCTGGGCGAATAGAAATCTGCCCTGCTCCTTATTGCATTTCGGACTTCAGTCAAAACTATGCCTGTAATTAGAATAGAATAGAATAGAATAGAATTTTTATTGGCCAAGTGTGATTGGACACACAAGGAATTTGTCTTGGTGCATATGCTCTCAGTGCACATAAAAGAAAAGATACGTTGATCAAGGTACAACATTTACAACACAATTGATGGTCAGTATATCAATATAAATCATAAGGATTGCCAGCAACCAAGTTACAGTCATACAGTCATAAGTGGAAAGAGATTGGTGATGGGAACGATGAGAAGATTAATAGTAATGCAGATTCAGTAAATAGTTTGACAGTGTTGATGGAATTATTTGTTTAGCAGAGTGATGGCCTTCGGGAAAAAACTGTTCTTGTGTCTAGTTGTTCTGATGTGCAGTGCTCTATAGCATCGTTTTGAGGGTAGGAGTTGAAACAGTTTATATCCAGGATGCGAGGGGTCTGTAAATATTTTCACGGCCCTCTTCTTGATTCGTGCAGTATACAGTATATATATATATACAGTATTCGTGCAGTATATAATTAAAAGCATATGATAGCTTCAATCTTTAAAATATAAATATATTTACTTATTACATTTCTAGTCTGCTCTTTAATTTCTGAACTCCAATGTTATTTATAACAAAAACGTAAGTTTAGTGTAACAAATACAAACTTACAAATCCAAATAAGCAACTGTGCAGAAGAAAATTCAGTGTTGAAATCAAGCGATACAACTTCAAATTGTGCGCTGTGTTCTTTGAAAATTGACAATTTTTTCTAGTGCCCTCTCCAGAAAAATATTGCTTTAAATCTGCCAGCTCATACCACAATGACAGTTTTAATTAACAGGATGTGGTTTCTGAGATCTGTGACTATATCTGCTTTCCCTGTATTGGGTGGTGGTTAATATCTAAAAATGATTCTTTTTGTTCAGAAATTTCACCTTTTATCAGTTTGGCCTAGCCCAGGGGTCTGCAAACTTGGCTCTTTTAAGACTTGTGGACTTCAACTCCCAGAGTTCCTTTGCTGGCTGAGGAACTCCCAGAGTTCAGCTTTGCTGGCTGAGGAACTCTGGGAGTTGAAGTCCACAAGTCTTAAAAGAGCCAAGTTTGCAGACCCCTGGTCTAGCCGTTTGGGCACCAGGTTAGAAAACAGGAAACCATGAGTTCAGGTCCCACCTTAGCCATGAAAGCCAGTTGGGTGATTTTGGGCCAACTACTGTCTCTCAGCCCACTTCACCTCACCAGATTGTTGTTGTATGGAAAATAGGAGGAGGAAGGTGTGTTGGATATGTTTGCTGCTTTGAGTTATTTATAAAAAATAATGAAGGTGAGATACAAATAAGCAAATAGAAAAATGAGTTGTGGCAATTCAGCAAAAAAATGACTCATACTTTCCCCATGTGTACAAGCTAATTATTTCACACATTTCACACATGTTCTGAAAAAAAAAGTTTCATGAATTTTTCGAAAGATACTGTACAGCTGTATTTTCTTCACAAAGCAATGGCAAAGTGAGATTAATAAAACAAACAAAAAAAATTTTGTCCAGTCTTAATGAGACTTATGGCTTACCCAAAGTTTTAAAAAAACTTGCTTTAATGACTGAATGTAACTATATATCTTAAGGATCATCTATTCATAGATGCATGATTCTCTGTAATAACTTTTCATCTCAACCCTGATTTTAGTTGAGGAGAGATGGAGGGCAATAAATAGCAGATCCTTCTCTGTCATGGCCCCTGAATTATAGAACATTTCCCATTTTTGATAGATTTCAGATGCCAGCACTCCTGACAACATTATTGTTACTAGCCAAAATGAATCATCAAGCTTAGCCTTCTTTAATTGTAATTTTGCTGATGGTCTTTAGAAAGCTATTTTCAAAACTGTTTAAAATGGTTCTTTATGCAATGCAAGCCTTAATACACTTCATAGGAAGTGAATCCAGGAGCCATTATCATCAGTAGTGAGCGTGCCTTGGGCGTGGCATGGCTTGGCTTGGTGGGCGTGGCAGGGGAAGGATACTGCAAAATCTCCATTTCCACCCCACTCCTGGGGGAAGGATATTGCAAAATCTCCATTCCCACCCCTCTCTGGGGCCAGTCAGAGGTGGTATTTGCGGGTTCTCCGAACTACTCAAAATTTCCGCTACCAGTTCTCCAGAACCTGCCAGAACCTGCTGGATTTCACCCCTGATTATCATCACTGTAAGCATGCCTAGAATTTTATTAAGTTGGACTTTTCTTGCTGAGTCTTGTCTTACCAGCACCTGGTAGATTAGCAGGCATTTGTCATATGCAGGAAACCCAATCTAGTTTTCCAGTTTGTCCTTGCCAATAAACTTTAGAAATGGCTCCAGGGGCTCACTTACTGCTAGTTAAGGTGAGCTTAGAAAAAGGAAGCACAAGTTGGTCTTAATAATAACAAAAGCATCAACAATGTTAAAAAAAAACACATTTTAATTCTGACCCAGAGATGTGCAAGAGGTGCATAGCTTGTTTTCTAATGGCGGTATGATTTCTCTGATATTTAGATTTTTTTTTTAGCTAGTCCGTCAAATGATTGTTTTTAATGGTTTTGAAAATGGCTTTGGAAAATAGATCTCAGAAGTGGCATTATATAAATATTCCCCATCCAGAAATGAAACTTAACTTGGCTAATTTCCCTGCAGTTGCTTGTGTATAGAAATGAATGTAAAGAGTTGGCAGTGGAAGAAAGCAAACTAAAAAAAGGCTGAAAAAGAGTTGGGCGTCTGCGCAGATTCAGAAACATCATACTTGAAACTGACCAGTAACGGCTTCTGGTTATTGCAAATACTAATTGCCCTACCACCAGCTTATTCCGTTTTGCAATGCCATCCATCTAAAAATGGACTATTTGCTCAAATTTCCGCTTTGCAAAACAAAAGCAGCCTTTTTATAAACGAACTGTTTTGAAATATACGTGCTTTGGTGTGTGCAAGTAGCATGGGGACATTCCAGTGGTAACATTTTGTTTGGATGTAACAGAGTAGAATCATCTGGCCTTTTTATGCTGCACTGCTTAATGTGAGAGAAGCAAAGATCCGAACAGAATCTTAATGCTTAACGCTTAATGAAGCAAAGTTCCAAACACAATAGGGACACCCGTTCCTTTGGTTAGGAAGGCTACTAGAAAAGATACCTGCTTAAGAAAAAGAAAAGAACATAGACTAACAGAGTTGAAAGCAAAGGTGGGTGTCACATACTGTAGCAACTGGTTCGCCCAGCACCGGAAATGTGAGCGTGAGCCATCTGTGCATGCTTGCAGTGTCACAAAACACGGCAATTCACTCATGCGCGCCGTCCACACATGCATGCGACGTCAAACAACACGGCAATTCGCTTGCTCGCGCCATCCGCACATTGTCAAAAACACAGCGATTGTTGTGACTCCAGCCCCCGAACCTGGCCCCATGCCCGAAAGTGACCCCAAAAGTGAGGTGGAAGGATCGGTAGCACCGATTTGCAGACCAGTCGGAGGACGTAATGAGGCCGTCATCCCCTGATTCCTCCCTTCCCCAGGCTACGCCTTCAGACCCAGCTGATAATAATAATAATCAAGCTTGGCTTGACCCACGCTTCAGAAGATTAGAGAGGCGGCGTCATCAAAAGGAAAGGTGGGGCAGGAATGGCAGCCCCTCAAATACTGGAACACTGCTATCACATCTTCCCTAGTCCTTTTTTTCACTAGACAAAACATATCCAATTCCTGAAAGTTCTTCACATGTCTTTGTCTCTAGCCTCCTAATCATATTTGTTGCTCTTTTCTTCACTTTTTCCAGCCCTGTTCCTTCAAATCCAAAAGACAGCCTAGTTCAGGGGTCAGCAACCTGCGGCTCTGGAGTCACATGTGGCTCTTTCACCTCTCTGCTGCAGCTCCCTGTCACTCAAAATATGTGTCACAACCGCCAATGTGCAACACCCACCAGCACACAATTTATTGAGCTTCTCAACCTCTGGTAGGCCAGCCATGGACAAATCCAAGGAAAGAAAAGTTTCAGAAGAAAACAGAATGTTTAATTCAACTACATATGCTAGTTTTATGGCCGCTCAAGAAATAGTAAGGCACGGGAAGGGCTTTGTGGCTCCCGGTGTTTTCTTTGGGAGAGGGGTCCAAATGGCTCTTTGAGTATTTAAGGTTGCAGACCCTGGCCTAGTTCCTTCAAATTGAAAAGAGGACACACCCACATCCATACCCAAGCTCACACACTCTCACTCAAGATAGAAGCAAACAAAGTAATAACCAAAAGCCAACATGGGTTTGTCAGAAACAGATCATGCCAGACTAATCTTATCGCATTCTTTGACAAAATGACAAAATTAGTAGACCAGAGGAATGCTGTCGATATAATTTACTTGGACTTCAGTAAAGCATTTGATAAAGTAGACCATAACCTACTACTAGATAAAGTAGAAAAATGTGGGTTAGACAGCACCACCACCAGATGGATTCGTAACTGGCTGACCAACCGCACTCAACATGTAGTCCTCAACGGAACTACATCCACATGGAGGGAAGTATGCAGTGGAGTACCCCAAGGCTCTGTTTTAGGCCCAGTACTCTTCAACATCTTCATCAATGACTTGGACGAGGGGATAGATGGGGAACTCATCAAATTTGCAGATGACACCAAGCTGGCAGGAATAGCCAACACTCCAGAAGATAGGCTCAAGTTACAGAAAGATCTTGACAGACTTGAACATTGGGCGCTATCTAACAAAATGAAATTCAACAGTGAAAAAAGTAAGGTTCTACATTTAGGCCAAAAAAACAAAATGCACCAGTACCGTATATGTGGTACCTTGCTCAATAGTAGTACCTGTGAGAGGGATCTTGGAGTCCTAGTGGATAACCATTTAGATATGAGCCAGCAGTGTGCAGCAGCTGTTAAAAAAGCCAACACAGTTCTGGGCTGCATAAACAGAGGGATAGAATCAAGATCACGTGAAGTGTTAGTGCCACTTTATAATGCCTTGGTAAGGCCACACTTGGAATATTGCATCCAGTTTTGGTCGCCACGATGTAAAAAAGATGTTGAGACTCTAGAAAGAGTGCAGAGAAGAGCAACAAAGATGATTAGGGGACTGGAGGATAAAACATATGAAGAACGGTTGCAGGAACTGGGTATGTCTAGTTTAACAAAAAGAAGGACTAGGGGAGACATGATAGCTGTGTTCCAATATCTCAGGGGCTGCCACAAAGAAGAGGGAGTCAGGCTGTTCACCAAAGCACCTGAGGGTAGAACAAGAAGCAATGGGTGGAAACTGATCAAAGAAAGAAGCAACTTAGAACTAAGGAGAAATTTCCTGACAGTTAGAACAATTAATAAGTGGAACGACTTGCCTTCAGAAGTTGTGAATGCTCCAACACTGGAAATTTTTAAGAAAATGTTGGATAACCATCTGACTGAGATGGTGTAGGGTTTCCTGCCTGGGCAGGGGGTTGGACTAGAAGGCCTCCAAGGTCCCTTCCAACTCTGATGTTATGTTATGTTATAAGATTGCTTCACAAAAAACAAAACAAAAACCCTCTTCAACATTTGTTTTGCAGGAAGTCAGAGTCCCAAAGGAGTTTGCTATTGTCCCAAGTCATGAGGAATTCTTTGTTCTTCGAATTTACAACCACAGCCCATTCGTTAATCCATAGTTAGATCTTTGAAGGTTGGTGTCCATAATTCATAATGAAAATAATAGGCTCATAATATAGAATGTGCTCAATTATTTATGCAACATAAAATTTTGCAGTAAGCATTTCATGTTTAGAAAAAAAAATGAGCATATAAAATATAACTTAGCTAACAATAGTTGCTATATACTTTAAAAAGAAAGGAGAATCTTAATAACTTTTTGAGGGCTGCTCACAACTTCATCAAACCATTGAAGGGCTGCCTTGCTTGACAGGCTGGGATAAAGTATATATGTAGCTTTCATCCAAATTTAAGAGAAATGTAAGATATGCTTGTCCCAAAGTCGTGTAAATATATCAATTTTCCATCCATCTATGACTAGAAAGGTAAAAGGGCATAATTCAAACTATAATATTCAGTTTTGGTCCAAAGATCTCATTTTTGCATTGTCAGTCAATGTTATGCAATGTCATCTACAGACAAAATATGAGATTATGACATGAAATAGAGTTCTGTCTCTAGAAATAAAGTAGTATTTCATAGCTATTATTCCAGAATGTTTCATAGGCAGCAATATTGCAAGTTTTAGCAAAGGCCCAGTACTTACTACTACTTGAAAAGGTTATTTTAAAATTTTATTTGTACGTAATTTTTTTGTCACCAAAAAATTAAAAAAAATAATAAAAGAAAAGCATCAAGGGCATTTTCATACCTGAGGTTAGAACCTCTCTACACTATTCTTGTTAACATCGGATTGTTAATGCTGCAGAAGATTAATAGGACAACCATTTGTAATGCAAATGATGTATTTCTCTGGCTTCGCAGAATAATTCAGAACAATTTGTATGATAATCATATCATACCATTGTTATAAAGGGGGATGGTTGCTGCAACTGCTAAGGCTGGTCTTTGTCAAGCAGGGTAGGAGGCCATCAGAGAACCCCCCCAAAATCAGCCCAAATCAGTGGTGAAATCCAAATTTTTTTACTACTGGTTCTGTGGGCATGGCTTGGTGGGCATGGTTTGGCTTGGTGGGCGTGGCAGGGGAAGGATATTGCAAAATCCCCATTCCCTCCCCACTCCCGGGGGAAGAATAGTGCAAAATCCCCATTCCCACCCTACTCTGGAGCTAGCCAGAGGTGGTATTTGCTGGTTCTCCGAACTGCTCAAAATTTCCTTTACCGATTCTCCAGAACCTGTCAGAACCTGCTGGATTTCGCCCCTGGCCCAAATCTTTGGCAAGATTGTGGAAAGGATGCAACAACGTTGGGTTTTAATGTCAACACAACATAGAGTTGATGTTTTAGTGAACAATTGTGAACGGTGGAGCAAAACAATGCGCAAGGCTAAAGGAGAAATTTCTCCTTTCTAAGGAGAAATTTCCTGACAGAACAATTAATCAGTGGAACAACTTGCCTGCAGAAGTTGTAAATGCTCCAACACTGGAAATTTTTAAGAAAATGTTGGATAACCATTTGTCTGAAATGGTGTAGGGTTTCCTGCCTGGGCAGGGGGTTGGACTAGAAGACCTCCAAGGTCCCTTCCAACTCTGTTGTTGTTGTTGTTGTTGTTGTTGTGATGATGATGATGATGATGATGATGATGATGATGCTATGCTATGGGTGTAAAAAATGTTGGGTTTGATTAAAAACAAAACAAAACACCTCTTCCCCCAAATCTTTCCATCAGCCTAATTCTCTTGTTCCCACTGATCTTCTAGATCTACTGGCTTTGAACTCTTTGAAAGATCACAGTGTTGCCCAGCCAGAGAAGTTTAACTACTTCCCAAGAAAACAACTCCTTGGAAAAATGTTAAAATAATTAGCTGATGCTAAACATCTTGATGAGGGTGGGACAGACACTGAGAAAGCAGCCAGACTTCAAAAGTCTCTTTGAAACGCTGATTGAAAACTAGAATTTCAAGTGCCTCCATGAGCCAAAATCAAGCCCATGTTAATTCATGTTCGCCATTGATCCCTGCAGAATCTTAAGGCACAGAGAAGGACAGATTGTGGCATTTTATTCTAGCTTGCAAGCTTTCCTACATCATTTTTTGCTACCACTTTATTTAAAACAAATGCAGAAAGACGGTGCCTTCAGCAGCCTTGCTTGAAAAAAATAAATAAATAAAGTAAAAGGAACTTTTTAAAAAACGTCTATGCCTATGCTTTAAAACCAAAGCTAACATTAGAGACTTGATTGCTAATTAATCTGACAATCTCCTATTCATTATTTCACCTAGCAGGGTGCCTTTTGGCTCATCGAGCCTGTAAACTCATTAATGCACATTAATCAGTAGAATGTAATTGCTTGTTGTTGCCCGCAGACTGGATGTGCATTGGATAAATGGAGTGATGTATGCAATTAGCCTCAGGACTGGCTCTTCACTTCTAGCCTAGCCAACGGAAAAATGAGCATTGAAATAACAGAGCAAATGACTGTCTTGGGTCCTGCTGTTAGTGTCCTTGACAATGGTAAGGGAATGCCATTCTGCTGCTCCACTTTTAATTTTCTTAAATATACTGCTGGATAAATTGCTATTTGATGTGCCAGGATTTATAACATTAGTGAGAAACTTGGTCATTAGTACAACATAAACTGGGGGTGTGTATCTGTATTTCCATAGGCATCAGCAATCAGTACTGTGAAGAGTATTAAAACACCCTGGAAAGCTCAACGAAAGCTAAATCAAATGTCATTTAAAAAACACCCCAAGCATTTAAAATACCTCTAAGTCTAGTATTCCCCACCCCCCCAGTTAAAATGTCTTTGACATGAAGGAATATCAGACCAATTTCTCTCTCCAGAA
The DNA here is from genome assembly GCF_028640845.1 of Ahaetulla prasina. Lineage (NCBI taxonomy): Eukaryota > Metazoa > Chordata > Lepidosauria > Squamata > Colubridae > Ahaetulla > Ahaetulla prasina. The sequence continues at coordinate 218,053,146 of NC_080540.1, read as the reverse complement.
GAAGTCAATGACGTCCTGGATTCACCCATTGGCTGCTTCTTCCCAGATCTAATGGAGGGAAAGGATCAACTAACAGTTGGAAGGGACCTCGGAGGTCATCTAGTCCAACCCCGTGCTCACACAGGAGACCTGTACCAGGGATTCGAACTGCCAAATTGCCAACCTTTCTGATCGACAAGCTCAGTGTCTTTAAGGCCCTTAATGGCATGGGTTCAGGCTATCTGAGGAACCAGCTCATCCTGATCGGATACGCCCGCTCTATTTATGCTGGCGGAAGAGGTATGTTTTGGATTTTGTTTGTCAAGAAATTTCAACTGGCGGGGTTCAGGAGAAGAACCTTTTCTGCTGCGGCTCCCATCTTCTAGAACTTCCTGACCTCTGAGGTAAGATCAGTACCCATCCTTCTGACTTTCTGAAAGGGCTTGAAGACCTTGCTCTGCCAGCTTCCTGGTGCCTCAATAATGAAGTGGCGTCTTGGAAGTGGTTAATGGATTAAGACAGTCCCTGCACCTCTTCCCTAAGTGCATATCATTCCTTTCCATGATTATTAATCAAATTTATCTGAATTTTTAAATGTATGGTCCTTATTTATTGCTTTGAGGTTTTATATCGTATTTTTATTATATGACTGTGAACCACCTAGAGAGTCACCTCAGCAAGATGGGTAGAATAGAAGTTGAATAATAAATAACTAAAAACCTGCACATCCTCTTAGATTTTCTGTACTAGGTGTTGTCTGCTGTTTTTGTTGCACAACTTAAATAGGGGTAGTCCTTGAGGACAGTTGAATAATATGCTCTAATTATCATCTATCTTCCTCTGAGGCATTTAACAGACATATCAGCAATAACAGCCAAAAATTTGTGTCTTGTATTGTTTACAGTCTCCAGGAATTTATTTGTGGCATAACAGAGATAGTAGTGAAATGTATTGCTACATTTTTTTTCTTTTTATGACCCTGTAATCCCTTTTTTCTGAGGTAGAGCTGGGGCAACTAAATGGAACTGAGCGTTTACTGATTGAATGCCCTTCCTGACACCTATGCAGAGCTCACAGCAGATGCTTTCTCTTTGCATCCTGATATAGAAACATCATTCGCTGTCTAGGATTGAACTCTCAATCTCCTGAGTGGGAGGCGAGTGTCTTCACCTCTAGGCCACTGCGCTGCTCACTGACATGTATTGCTATAGTACTTTGACAAAACTAATTCATTAAAAAAATTAAATCTCATAACATTGTGTCAGTTCAACAAAGTGAGAAGAAGGATGTAATATCCATTGGCTCGAAGAAAAACATATGTTGTGTGATCATGCCTTAAATTGCTTAGATTTTATTTTGCTGTGCAGGGATGTGGACATGAGACCCCAAGGCTTCATGTCCACTCCCTAAAAAGTTGCCTATGAATTGAACGTCTTAATGTGATTGATATGGAATACAAATACATTTCTATTTTAAAAATAATAATTTTAAAACAAAATTGAGTTATTTTTCTTCCTGGGCCCATCTACCTTTTTTTTTCTGTCCTGGCTTTATCTACTTTCCCAACTGAGTCTAAATTTATTTTCTCAAAAACAAATGTAGCTTTCAGCATTCCTCCTTTGCTTGGATTAGAAACCAAAAATATGTAACCCTCTTAGTAAGTTTTTTTTTCTATGTTTATTTCTTCATTTCATGCATGCTCCACCTTTCTGCTCAAGGAGGAATTCAGTATCTCTTTTTATGCAATGGTCTTGTAAGTTGTTGTCCAGCAGGTGGAGATATGTTTTAACAAAGAATCTTGTATTGTATTTTAATCCATCACTGGTTTGTTTCAAAACACAGCACAGTTTATCCAAAGGGTTTCAAATTAAAGAACCCCAATGCCCTTGTCAAAAACAAAAGCTAGGAAATCTTACGACAAGTGTGTAAATCCAATAGTATTAAGGCTTGTCCAGCATCTGAAAAGTGGCAAACTTAATCATTTCAAATTAAAGACAGGCATAAGACATGCATGAAGGCATGAAAATTAAAGACATGCATAAAAACATGCATAAGCGCACCAGCGTGCCTACCGTCCCTGTCCTAATGTTTTCTTTTATTCGTATCCTTTTCATGATTATTTATGATTATGGTTTACATTTGTAACTGTCATAAAATACATGCTTGATGAAATAAATAAAAATAAATAAAATAAATTCTACACCGATGGAGTAAGATAAATAGAATAGCAGTAAGAGGAACAAAAAGAAACAACATATCCAACAGTACTATACTAGGACTTTAAATTCAAATGATTTGAAAAAAGGCTGGGATATTGCTTTAAATGTGAATGATTATAAGATGGGAAGCTTTAACATAGAACCTGGGCAAGTCATTTCATTATATTTCATTATAGCTCATGAAATATTATATTTTGAAAGTCTGGTCTCAGCAGAAGCAGAATGTTTCAGAAGAAGTACGAATGACCAAGAGTTACGCCTTTATGAGAACGTAATTACAATTTGAATTCAATAATTATAAAGTTGAAAAACTTTAAGTAATGATCATATAATTAGAGTCACAGAAATTTGGAATAGAAATGTTAAACAATTTTCAGTTGCATATGCACATAAAAATAGAATTATGTACGAGAAGGGTTAGAGATGCTCTTGTATGGATAGGTATGTATGCTCAAATGCAGGTAGTCCTCGACGTACGACCACAATTGAGCCCAGAATTTATGTTGCTAAGTGAAAAATTTGTTGTCAATTTTGTCCCATTTTATGACTTTTTTTGCCACATTTGCTAAGTGAATCACTGCAGTTGTTAAATTAGTGACGCGGTTGTTAAGTGAATGTGGTTTTCCCATTAACTTTGCTTGTCAGAAGGTCGCAAGAGGGGATCACATGACCTCCGGCCACTGCAATCGTCATAAATGTGAGTCAGTTCCCTGGTGTCTGAATTCTGAACATGTGACGATGGGGATGTTGCAACGGTTGTAAGTGTGAAAAATGGTCATGGTGCCGTTGTAACTCTGAACGGTCACTAAGTGAACTGTTATAAGTCAAGGAGTACCTGTAGAACAATTTGATACTACCTGTGTTACTAACAGGAGTCACCCTGTCAATATAGACGGCAACCAACAGAAGGGGTTTTGTTGTCAACTAAAGGATAACGTTTGTCATGTTATACAATCAGAACACTAAATACAAGCTTGATGGACATTACCTTGTAGATGACCCTCACCCCATCAAAGACCTTGGAGTTTTCATATGAAACGATCTAAGTGCCAAAGCCCACTGCAACTACATCACCAAAAAAGCTTTAAGAGTTGTAAACTTCTTCTCCAGAAAGATTACACTACTAACCAGAGCATACAAAACATTTGCTAGAGCAATTCTTGAATACAGCTCACCTGTCTGGAACCTACACCTCATTTCAGACATTAATACAATTGAACGTATCCAGAAATACTTCACAAGAAGAGTTCTCCACTCCTCTGATCACAACAAAAGCAGAATGTTTCAGAAGAAGTAAGAATGACCAAGAGTTACGCCTTTATGAGAACGTAATTACAATTTGAATCCAATAATTATAAAGTTGAAAAACTTTAAGTAATGATCATATAATTAGAGTCACAGAAATTTGGAATGGAAATGTTAAACAATTTTCAGTTGCATATGCACATAAGAATAGAATTATGTACGAGAAGGGTTAGAGATGCTCTTGTATGGATAGGTATGTATCTCAAATGCAGGTAGTCCTCAACGTACGACCACAATTGAGCCCAGAATTTATGTTGCTAAGTGAAAAATTTGTTAAGTCAATTTTGTCCCATTTTATGACTTTTCTTGCCACATTTGCTAAGTGAATCACTGCAGTTGTTAAATTAGTGACGCGGTTGTTAAGTGAATGTGGTTTTCCCATTGACTTTGCTTGTCAGAAGGTCGCAAGAGGGGATCACATGACCTCCGGCCACTGCAATCGTCATAAATGTGAGTCAGTTCCCTGGTGTCTGAATTCTGAACATGTGACGATGGGGATGTTGCAACGGTTGTGTGAAAAATGGTCATGGTGCCGTTGTAACTCTGAACGGTCACTAAGTGAACTGTTATAAGTCAAGGAGTACCTGTAGAACAATTTGATACTACCTGTGTTACTAACAGGAGTCACCCTGTCAATATAGACGGCAACCAACAGAAGGGGTTTTGTTGTCAACTAAAGGATAACGTTTGTCATGTTATACAATCAGAACACTAAATACAAGCTTGATGGACATTACCTTGTAGATGACCCTCACCCCATCAAAGACCACTGCAACTACATCGCCAAAAAAGCTTTAAGAGTTGTAAACTTCTTCTCCAGAAAGATTACACTACTAACCAGAGCATACAAAACATTTGCTAGAGCAATTCTTGAATACAGCTCACCTGTCTGGAACCTACACCTCATTTCAGACATTAATACAATTGAACGTATCCAGAAATACTTCACAAGAAGAGTTCTCCACTCCTCTGATCACAACAAAATACTTATGCCACCAGACTTGAAATCTTGGGTTTAGAAAATTTAGAACTCCGTCGCCTTTGGCATGACATGAATATAACTCATAAAATCATCTGCAACAATGTCCTTCCTGTCGAAGACTACTTCAGCTTCAATCGCAACAATACACGAGCACAAGTTTAGATTTAAACTTAATATGAACCTCTCCAATCTTGATTGTAGAAAATATGACTTCAGTAACAGAGTTGTTAACGCCTGGAATGCACTACCTGACTCTGTGGTCTCTTCCCAAAATCCCCAAAGCTTTAACCAAAGACTATCTACTATTGACCTCACCCCATTCCTAAGAGGTCTGTAAGGGGTGTGCATAAGAGCACCAGGGTGCCTACCGTTCCTGTCCTAATGTTCCCTTTGATTGCATCCAATTCGTATGGTTATTTCATGCTTATGCTTATATATACTGTTGTGTTTGACAAATAAATAAATAAATAAATAAAAATAAAAATTGGATCTGTCTTTTAATGACACAATAATAATAAGAATTTGGAAAACGAGCAGGTTAAGGTCCTATGGGCCTTTAAGATTCAAATAGACAGGCAACTCATTCATAATATACCTGATGTAACAATTATTGAAAAAAAGAAAATCTTGGTTTATTGATGTTGTCATTCTGGGTGACGGGGGAATTGAGAAAAAAAAAATTGGGAAAAAATTACAAAATACTAGACTTGCAGATCAAAGCTGGACACTCATGGAAAAAAGAAACTTCTTGTTATTCTCTGGAGTGACAGAGGTAGTCCTTGACGTTCAACAGTTCATTTTGCGACCGTTCAAATTTACAATGGTACTGAAAAAAGTAACTTATGATAGGTTTTCACACTTATGACCATTGCAGCATCCCCATGGTCAGAGGATCAAAATTCAAATGTTTGGCCACTGACTCATATTTACGACAGTTGCAGTGTCCTGGGGTCATGTGATCACTTATAATAATAACCTTCTGACAAAGCAAGGTCAATGGGGAAGCCAGATGCCTTTAACAACTGTAGTGATTTATTTAATAACTGTGACAAAAAAAGTCGTAAAACAGGGCAAAACTCACTTTAACAAATGTCTCACTTAACAATAGAAATTTTGGGTAAGAGATGACCATGCTGAGCCCGAGGGAGAGGTCAGACATGTCATAAGTCATGAGTCCCTGCACGCCCACAAGAGATCTAAGTCAGCCCACCTTGAAGGCCTTTCTTATCTCCCACTCATTTCCCTTGACCATCAGTTGGTCAGATTCTTGTAGAGAGCTTAAGTTTGTAATAAGTCTTTATACTCATTTGAACTGCCTGAATCTCCTAATTTCTTCCGAGCTTGACATTAATTTAAGCTGACTCCCTGTGGCAGATATCCTTTTTGTTGGGAAAAAGCCATGACAGAAAATAACAAATAGATGAAGTTCACCAATGAATGCCTGCCTATGTTCTTCCTGGAGAAAAACACGATCATTTAGGGGGAAATTGGTAAAAGGCAACTCTGAAAAAATGGATGGAGAATGTATGAAGAATGTTGTTTAGATATTGACTCACCACTCTAGAGTCAGTTGTGATTTTAAATAACACGTAAATCTTTGTCTTAAGAAAACAGTTGGGCCTGTAAAGTCCATGTTACAAGTTAGATGGAGAAATTGTCATTAGCGTTCCCTGCTAATTGGGGTTGCTAGATCTTACAAGCTAAATCAACTTGGTTATGTACCAAATAACTTAGTCTAAACGAATGATTAGGAATCAAGTGTTTACCTCCAAGGAACACGATGTCACATTCAATTAGTATCCAAAACTGGAAACTGTAAAAATATGGTTTAGGGGGGGAAAAATCCTTTTTTCCCCCTAAGCCATAATTTTGCAGTTTCCAGTTTTGGATACTAATTGAATGTTCCATTTTCCCCCCTCCAAATAGGATTATAGAACAGAAAAAAACATTGAAGTTGTTTTATATCTTATAAATTTAAAATGAAGTTTCACTGTAACTCTACAAAAAGGAAGAGTTCTGTCTTTTGACAAGGTCAACATGGATCTTAGACAATGAATAAAAATCAGATTATTAAATCAGAGTTCTTCCTTATGCTGGGAAAACAAAAGTAATACTGTATCACTGAAATTTAGCCAACTGCCTCCCTTTCGATGAGCTAGATTTAAGATATTATATACACTGTCTAGCCAATTTTTGGAAAATTTGCTTCTGAAGCTTAAGGCTCAGAATGAACGGGCTGAATGAATATAACATTTGGAGCTTGTAATCATGTCTTCTTTTCCACATCTGAAACAGCATTGTAGGCTATATTCTCATTACCATCTCTTAATGATGCTTAGTTTTAATACCAGTAACATAAATTCGTATGAATTACCATTAAATATATAAATTATTACTCTGTCAAAGTCCCAAAGTTGTCTTCCCGATCTTAATATCTTTTTCAGCAGAAAGTAATCACAATTTAGAGATTTCTCAACTCCTGCCCATGAGGTAACAGCTAATTAATATTTTGGGAAAATTATGACTGTTTAATATGCATTCACGCTGCTGAAATGTTTGATTGACACTTTGTGAAAACAACATTCCTTTCTATATTTGAGTATAACAATTGTAGTCTATGAAATGGAAATTTTCAGCCCATGCCTTCCAGTAGTTTTGCTTAGTACTTAAATGATGTTTTGGGATTGTTTGAATATAGGAGACCTTGTAAATGTGAGCAGTGAAAAGGAAGGAGATGGTCTTATACATCAATATAATATTAAGAAAGTTTGAGAAGAATGAAACTTATTGAAATCTAAATATACTATATCCAAGCATTTCCTAATTTTGGATTCATTCATGATCTGCTTCCGTTTTTCACTAATCTTTGTTATTTGTTTTCTTTTTTATGGCCTTTTTTATCAGGGTGGAGTGACTGAATGGAGCTGAGCATTTACTGGCCAGCTCACAGCAGATATTTTCATTCTGTGCCCCAATAGAGAAATTTCTGTCACTGCCTAGGATTGAACTCTCAGCCTTCTGAGTGGGAGGCGAGCATCTTCAACTCTAGGCCACAGTGCCCCTAATCTTTGGCAAATATTGGTTCTTTCAATATTTATCTATTTTTATCTTTCTTGTTTTTATATATATTTTAATAATATTGATGAAATACTTTTTCTATGGCTATAATATCTGTTATTACACTATTTCCCTCTTATAATTTCAATATTATTTCCTTTTTCTTTCTTGCAATTTGTATGCCATTCACTTCCATGGCTTATCGGCAAAACTTTTTGTTTTGCATAATTTATTTTTATTTACATTTCTCTTAGGTTAACATAGATAATTATTGCTTTAGAAGCTTAACTTGTTCAGAAATATTCTTTTCTCTGGAAACTTCTTTAATTCCTCTTCTTTTCTTTTTATATTCAAAATAGCTTGTGTTTTCTCTTGCCTCTTATTGAGTTCACTATTATGTTGTATAAAGTAACCTCATATGAAAGCTTTCCTTGCATCTCAAACATTCTCCATCTGAAAAAATTGAGTTTCCATTGAAAAACCAAACTCAACACTAGTCAGAGTGGAGATTTGATCACATCGTCTTGACTTTTTTTTTAAAAAAAAATTCCCCTGCTGACATACCTGCTAGAATGTTTGTGTGGATTTTGTGTGGACTGCTATTGCACATTACATCAAAACAGCCTAAGGCAGAGATGAAGGAGAAAGTTCTAGAAAGGCTTCAGGCAGATGAATGTTTTTCTGACTTGGCAACTTGGGGTTCAGCTCCCAGAATTGTATACTGGCTAGGAAATTTTGGGTGGGTTGTAGGTTGGCCTGAGAAACAATGATTGGTTCAAAATCACCCAGCCAGTTTTCATATCTAAGGTAGAACTAGAATCCAGTGTCTCCTGGTTTCTAGCCTATTGCCTTAACCACTAGATCAAAGTAATCAAGTTTATATAATGAAGTTAGTCAGAGGCACCTACTCTACTAGTTCCAATAGATATTTATACAGGTAGTCCTCAACTTACAATAGTTCATTTACTGACTGTTTAAATTTACAATGGAACTGAAAAAACTGACTTATGATGATTTTTCACACAACCGTTGCCGCATTCCCATGGTCATGTGATCAAAAATGCAGATGCTTGGCAACTGACTCATATTTAGGACAGTTGCACTGTTCTGGGGTTATGTGATCCTATTTTGCGACCTTCCGACAAACAAAATCACTGGGGAAGCCAGATTCATTTAACAACCGTTTCACTAATTTAACACCTGCAGTAATTACCTTAACAACTGTGGCAAGAAAAATCATAAAATGGGGCAAAATTCTCTTAACAACTGTCTCACTTAGCAACATAAATTTGGGGCTTAAGTTGAGGACTATCTATAAAGCCTAGTTAGTACTGGCTCTCAAGGTATTTCTGGAAATTTTGTGAAATATTTCTGCAGTTGTCGCAGTCATGAAGTACAAATACTATCTCATAAACAACTATTATATCTCTTCTGAAAGGTCAGTGATTAGATTACAAAAAAAACCTTCTCCAGTTGGAATTGTTACCTGCAAAACATTCTCTCTTTTTTCTCTTTACTTACGTTTTTGTGCTTTTTCCTTATATGGGAAGTTCCCCCAAAATACAGAAAGTCTGCATAAACATAAAACGTATGTCTACTATCTGCTTCTGAACATTCACGTGGCACTTAGAAGTTTGGAAGGAGCCAAAATTTGGTTTCGGCAGATTCAGAATATACAAATTCAGTTTTGAGGAATATTAGATTTCTCTGAATAAGTTTAATTTAATTTGGAATCTCTCCAGAATTTATTTATTTATTTATTTATTATTTAGATTTTTATACCGCCCTTCTCCCGAAGGACTCAGGGCGGTGTACAGCCAGATTTAAAACAATACAATATACAAATTAAAACAACAGTTAAAATAACATATTCTATAAGTGACCGAAAATTTAAAACTGTCAAATTTGACCCATAAATAAAATACCCCAATTAAAATTATTAAAATTCAGAAAATTTAAAAAATTAAGCCAGTCCTGCTTGGATAAACAACTGCGTTTTGAATTCATGGCGAAAGGTCTGAAGGTCAGGTAATTGACACAAACCAGGAGGAAGTTCGTTCCAGAGGGTAGGTGCTCCAACAGAGAAGGCCCTTCCCCTGGGGGCCGCCAGCCGACATTGCTTGGCGGACGGCACCCTGAGAAGACCCTCTCTGTGTGAGTGTACGGGTCGGTGGGAGGCATAAGGTAACAGCAGGCGGTGCCGTAAGTACCCAGGCCCTAAGCCATGAATACACAGTCCTGGACAATATGCTAGGGCAGTGATGGTGAACCCCTTTGGGAGCGCACACATGCGGCACCATGTGCACGCATGCTCGTCAGGGCCGCAAACAGGAAGAGAAGCTGCCCAGGGGGCATGCATGTGCCGGATAAGGTACTTCTGGTTTCCAGCGCGCACATGCAAGCTGGCCAGCAAGTCTTCCGGCCAGCTGCCTGCTGTGACTGTTACCATTAGGTAAGGAGGATGTGAGGCATGTGGGGTGCAAGGCTTGGCCTCTGGCTTCTTTTGCAGCCGCAATTGGCTGCAAAAGCGGCTGTGCTTGCTGGAGGCAGCAGCCCGAGTGGCACCTGTGAATCAGCTGTGAATGGTGGCCTGAGAGGCTCAGCTGATCCGATTAAGGGGCGAAGAAGCCCTGAGGTGACTGGGGAAGAGAAGGGCTGCCTCCTATGTTGGCCATGCCCACCCTGTCACTAGGGGTTATTTTCGGGGGAGGGCGTATATTTACGCCCACCCCAAAAATCAGGCTTGGCTTTATTTTTGAGAAATGTCCTATTTTTTGGGAAACACAGTATCACCTATCTCCTCCCACTTATGACTGTATGACTGTAACCTTGTTGCTTGTATCCTTATGATTTATATTGACTGTTTCCTAATATGATTTGATTGCTTATTTGTACCCTCTGACTATCATTAAGTGTTGTACCTTATGATTCTTGACAAGTGTATCTTGTCTTTTTATGTACACTGAGAGCACACGCACCAAAGACAAATTTCTTTTGTGTCCAATCACACTTGGCCAATAAATAAAGAATTCTATTCTGAAAACAGAAGCAACAGGGAAAAGAAAATATTATTAGTAATTGGAAGCTAGGGATAAATTCCCTCTTTGCATTAAGTTTATGTAGTTGACTGTAGTTGGCATTATTGTGTCCCAAGATGATGTTAGTGGTAGTCAAGTTTGGATTAAGATCAACTGTAATAGGCTGTGAAAATAATTTTGGGAGTCAGAAGGAAGTGGAACTGCAGTTTAGACACCGATCAGATAAGAGATATCTCAGCCCACACAAGAAACCGAGGCATGAAAAGCATCTCAGAAACGACCCTTCCTAGCTGAGTAGAAACTTATGACAACAGAAATTTTGGGCTCAATTGTGGTGGTTAAATGAAGACTCCCTGTATTAGACTGATTACCAATGACTATTTGATAAATTGCTATTACACTGCTACAGTTGGTCCTTTTCTCCAACCTTATTCAGAGATGTACTTTATCAGTGGTATGGTTTTGGGTCCCAGTGGTGCACCACAAAGCAGGCTTTTGAGGGCCGTGGTTGCTCAACCACTGATGAGGTTCTTCCCTCTGATTAGTATGATTTCCTTACATCTCAACCAGGGATGGGCTTCAAAAATTTTAACAAGGAATTCTCTGCCCGGTTGCTGGGTGGGTGTGGCCATGGTGGGGATGGCCTAGTTGGCCTCCTGTACCACAGCGGGGGAGGATTAAGCGGTTTTTTGGGGGGAGAGGGCTTTTTTGTACTCTGGAGGTTTTCTTTGAGCCTCCGGGAGGGTGAAAACAGCCTCCTCAGGCTCCGGAGGTCCTCTGGAAGTCAGAAATGGGCCCATTTCTGGCCTTCCCGAAATTCCGTGTTTTTTGCCCTCCCCGAGCCTCCGTGTGCGCCCTTCACTTACCTGCATCCAAAATGGACGATGTAGGGACTCTTGGGAGGGGTGGGATGGGGTGGGCAGGGCTAGCCAGGAATGGGATTTGGGGTTCTCTGAACTGCACAGAATCTTAGCTAGAGGTTCTCCCAAACCCCTGCGAACCCCAAGCAGCCCATCCCTGATCTCAATTGTCTTGTGCACAAGAAGGAAATGGTGAGATCTGTGAAACTTTCCCGCTGTTTCTCTGCAAGAAAGAGGGGTGGGATACATCTGTCTTCCTTTGGAGCAATAGGCACAAGATGTAATTCTTTGTCCGTGATTACAGGAGAAGCTTTCCAAGGACAGATGTGCTCCCAAGGTCTGGCCTACACGTATGGAGAAACCCTCTCTAATCGTGTAAAAACTATGGAAGAGACAGCAGGTGAATGTCAACCGCTTCAAACTTGATTGCAGAAAATATGACTTCTGTAACAGAGCTGTTAATGCTTGGAACTCATTACCTGACTCCATAGTCTCTACTCAAAATCCCAAAATCTTCAACCAAAAACTGTCTACTATTGACCTCACCCCATTCCTAAGAGGACTATAAGGGGCATGCATAAGAGCACAAAAGTGCCTACCCTTCTTGTCCTATTGTTCCCTTCATTATATCAAATTAATATAGCTGATGCATATTCTTTACTTATATATATATATATATATATATATATATATATATATATATATATATATATATATATATATATATATATATATATATATATATATATATATATATTTTCTTCATATGTTTTTTTTATGACAATGTTTGTGTATACTGTTGTGACAAAATGAAATAAAAAAAAATATGGAAGAGATAAAGAAGTACAAGAGACACCCCCACCCCCACCCCCAAGCAGTAATTCAGGATAGCCAAAGTGCTCAAACAGGTGTTTTTTTTTACTATAGACAAATTTAGCTCCTGTTGTAGGTTGGGCTAGGGATCTCTCTCTACACATAATGATTATTCTTAAACACTCTTAAATGAGAATAATGGCGTAAGAATTGCCACCATCTGTTCATAGTAAAGTGGCAGATCTAATTACTAAGGAAAACATATTCCCCTGCCCCATAGAAGTAATGGTGCATTTACACTGTATGGAAACTAATTGTAGCAAAGATTTTTTTTTTTTAAAGCAAAGCAAAGCAAAACAAAAAAAATCCCACCTCGCCCTCTAATGATTGGTTTGGAGAATATCGATGGAAATAAGAAACTGCAATAGAAGCAAAATGTTCTCATGCCTATGATAATTGCATACTTTGCTAGAATAACCCATTTTCTAGTATTTAATATCTGACTTGTTCAGAATTTTTGGTTGCAACAGGGCTTTTAACAGCGTTAAAAAACTACTAAATTTCTTCCAGTAGTCAGTCACTTGAACTAGCTAGACAACATTGAGAAATGATGAAAAAGTTGACCCTGTTCTCAAATATAATATATGAAACACTATTAGGAGGATTTGTGGTATCCGTAGCAGAACTAGATTCTGTAATAGCTTTGTAACATATAGTATACACACACACACACACACACACACACACGTACGTTCGTATGTATGTATGTATACAGTATATGTCCATGTGTGTGTATGTATGTGTATATATGTGTATTCTTTTGAGAGCGGGCTTCAGAATTTCATTTTAATGCATGCCGTTGTGTACACAGAAATGTGACAATAAACATTATCTTATCTCTTATCTTATTTTGTTCTATATTGGTCATAAAAAACTATTTTAATCTTCTATGACACCGTGGTCATTAAGAAATAGGATTTTTCGGACTTCCGGTTTGGCACCGTAGGTGATGGCGGTGATCTTTACGATCACCAACCTCTGGATTATGTGGAATCGCTAGGACAGCTTAAATCTGCTGTCCAGCGGTTCGGAAAACCCCCTCTTCGGGAGAAGGAGAAGGTGGTGAGCTGAGGGCAGAGGTTGAATTTCCCTAAAGCCCCTGAGAAAAAAGGGGTTTGAAGGGTTAAGTTCCCTCCAGTAACCCGAAGTGCTCCAGATCCGAGGATTCTTCTGCTTTGGCGGAACCAATCACCACGACCAAACGCCGAGATTTATTTTGGACAATAAAGGATTATACCGGACAGAACGAAAGTGGGAGAACTTTATGCAAGTAGCCAAGCCGATTCCCCGATACTTTGTAACAAGTTTGAAAACAGTAAAAAAATGGAGGCGAATTGTTAACAAGTTAACGAGTGGAAAGCGAAAGTGATACTTTCAGCGTTTGTCGTCTGCAGTTGGTAATTTGCATGTTACTTGCTGCTTTAACTCTTTAACTCTTTGCTGCCTGCTGATAGAATCTAGAATCTAGGGAGATTTTTAAATATTGCTTTAAAAGACTGTGTTTCTCAGAAGTTAAGAAGATTTAAAGTGAATATTAAGTTGGAAATAAATAAATAAATAATTTTATAGAAGATGGCAGCCAAACAATTAAAGTCTACTGTAACAAAGAGCTCTGGAACTTTATCAGCTGGTGCCTCTCCAGCTCATACAGCAGAGACTAGAACATTGAATTTAGAGGCGTTACAAGAGAACTTAAAAGGCTTTATAGAAGAAAAATTTAAAGTAATAACTGATGAGATGTCTGAAATGAAAGAGCAGATATCAGAAATTCAAGTGGGAAATAAAGAAGTTAAAGAAGGATTTGTAATGGCAGTACGAAGTTTGGCAACGAATGTGATTTTATTGGAAGAGGAGGTTGAAGAAATTAAGCAACATAATTTAAAATTAGAAAATAAAATGGATGAATTTCAAAGTAAAATGGAAAAAACAGAGGATGAAATAGTTTTGATACAATATAGAAATATGGAATTTGCTCTTAGAATTCGAGGTTTGAAAGAAAATAAGGAAGAGAATTTAAGGGAAATTTTTTCTGAAGTATTTGCTGAGATATTAGCAGCTCGTCCAGCAGATGTGGCTTATCAAATTGAAAAAATATATCGTGTGAATTCTTGGATAGCAAGGCAAAAAAGTTGCCAAGGGATGTTGTTATTTATTTTACAAACAGAACAGTGAGAAATCAGATTTTGCAAGCTTCATATAAGGGGAGAAGATTCAGATTGCTGGTCAAGATATCTTGATATTAAAGGAAATTCCACCAAAATGTTAAGGGCTAGGAAGGAATTTGCCTTCCTGGTGAATGAACTTAAAAACATCAGATTGAATATAGATGGGATATTCCAACTGGTATAATAGTATATTATGCAGGAAAGTACATCGTTTCAATACGGTTGGAAAAGCAAGAGAATTTTATGTTGAGGTATTAAAGTTGGAAGTCTTCCCCATTGGAAGCTAGAAGAAGGAGGCTGAAGTGAAGGAAAGAGAAGTGAAGCAGGTACAAGAACAGATTGTGATGGAAGAAGATTTATTACAAGTGTTGGAAATACCTACGACGGGTTTAGATTCAAAAGAACAAAGGCTGACAAGAGCTGCTGCTAAACGCAAGGAACAAGAGATGAAGGCACAACAACAACTGGCAACTACTACAACGGAAACAGTGGGAGGAGCAAGGCCTAAAGTAAAATGTGATCTGCAGCTGGTGTTCCAAAAGTTTCCTTCGGCCGATAATGGCAATTAAACTATTATCTTGGAATCTTAATGGCCTGAATTCACCGCAGAAGAGAAGGAAAGTATTTCATTATTTGAAACAATTTAAAAATGACATTACCTGTTTACAAGAAACACATATTAGATCTTGCTAAATGTTGGAGATGCGATTGTGAAGATGCTACTTATTACCATATATGGTGGACTTGTAAAAAAGTTAAAGCATTTTGGATTAAAGTATGGTGGATCATGCAGAATATTTTGAAAAAGAAGATTAAGTTTACTCCGCAGTTCTTTCTACTAGGAATAATTATGGACTATACAGCTATAGAGACTAAATTGATTTTGAACTTAATAACAGTCGCAAGACTTTTGATTGCTCAGTATTGGAAGAAAGAAGAATTACCTACAATCGAAGAATGGACACTCAAAGTATCAAATCTGGCAGAGATGACAAAAATCTCCGCTTACTTGAAAGACTATATACTAGAAAAATATTTTAGAATGGAAAATGTGGATTGATTATATTTAAAATAAGTATCAGATAAAAAAAAATATTGAATAGCATATGAGTAAATTTAGGAAATATTTTGTATTAGATATATTTTTGAAGGAGAGGGGAATTGAGAGTGTGACTAAGTGTGGTGTGACTAGAGATTATAATTTAGGAATTATTTTGGATTATGATTGTTAGTTTTGATACCCTGCATTTTGTTCTGGGAAGTCGGGTGGGGGTGGGGGTAAGGGGAGGAATGGGGGTTTGGTAGAGATGGAGTGATGGTTAATGTACAGGGATTATTGAACAAATATAATTAATGTAGGGTCGGGTCTGCATAGTTACCATTTTAGAACGGTGAGGAGGGAGAAAAGAGAGAGTAGGAGGTAGGAAAGAGGAGAAGAGGAAGGAAGAGGGATAGTAGAGGGAGAAGGAAGGTGTAGGGAGGAGGGAGGAGTGGATGTAGATAAGAGAAGGAGAGGAAGGTTTGGAAAGTAAAAGAAGGTAGAAGAGGGAACAGTGTTAAAAAGGGTGGTGGTGACTGGGCAAGCCCGACTAATTGTATATAACTGTACATTGGATGAATTATTTGATATGATTGTAAAAATAAAACTTTAAAAAAAAAAAAAGAAAAGAAATAGGATTTTTCCTTAAAAAAACCCCAAAACAGCCTTACAATTTTTGAATCTTTATCTTTTTTTATACTTTTTTTATACTTTTATATTTTATACTTTTTTTATACTTTTATATTTTGCATTCCTTCTAAACTGATTCGAGTAGCTTGGAGGATTTATCATTTATTTATTTAGAATATATATATTATATAAAAAATATTATATTATATTATATTATATATTATATATAGATATATTATATATATGGCCCCCTATTCAGTGGTGGGATTCAAGTAATTTAACAACCGGTTGTCTGCCCTAATGATTTCTTCCAACAACCAGTTTGCCAAACTGCTCAGAAATTTAACAACCGGTTCCCTCGAGATGGTGCAAACTGGCTGAATCCCACCACTGCCCCTATTTACTCACAGTGTCTCCAGGAAGCTTCCAGAAATAAAACTCCAAATACAAAATCCAATAAAACCCTATCTCTCTGGTGATAAGAATCAAACAAGCTACTTGAAGGGCTCCATACCACCCTGAGTCTCCCAGCCCCTCCTCCCCCGGCAAACCCATGTTTTAATGACCTTTTGAAACATGTCAAGGTGGGGGCCGACCTTATCTCTGTGTGGATGATGTTCACCAGGGAAGGAGCCACCACAGAGAAGGTTCTTCTTGGTTCCATCAGAGGGACTACCTTAATGCTATAGAACAGGCGTCCCCAACGTTGGCAACTTTAAGACTTGTGGACCAACTCCCAGAGTCCCTCAGCCAGCTTTGCTTCTGGGAGTTGAAGTCCAGAAGTCTTAAAGTTGCCAAGGTTGGAGACCCTGCTATAGAAAGCAAAGGATTAAGAAATACAAATGGTTTGTGTTTCCTTTTCTCGATTTTATGATCCAGAATCCTCTGGATTTTATGAAATTTAATTTCAAATCCTAGAGTATTGAGATATAGAAAAACAATATGAAGATGTTGCATGATTACATGGCCAATCCTAGAAAAGGTGGGTGAGGGGAAATGATGATGATGATGAAGATAATAGAAGAAGCCTATCCCCATCATATGTTATTTCTTTGGAAGAACAAATGCTAATCATTTGCTACCATACAGCTGTCACAGATGTACCCTAACAAAGTTCGCAAACATTCTCCTAACAGTTTTAGTGATTTTTTTTTAAACTCCCCAAATCCAATATAAAATTAATAATGCTTAAATCTTTGAACTGTGTATTGTTACACATATCCTTCCTAACATACTATTTCATAGTCATTAAAATCCTTCTGAATTAACTAAAATAAAACAGTTATTTTTGATTATGTCATCAGGAAAAAAAGTGATTTTAAAATAAAACATGTTTGAATAAAATTAGAGTTTAGTCATTGATTTAGTATACATTTGCCTTTTTCTGAAAAGAAAAACCCACACAACTCCACAGCAAAACTCAATCGAAAAGTTCAAGAGCTGCATTTCAAAAGGTGAAACTTTAAATCAAAAGTACTTGGATTTGCCCTTGAAATTTATGTTTGAGGCTTAGTTGCTATTTGCAGCAGGAACTACTCTTAATTTGATTAAGAAATAAACCATGTATATGTTAAGTCCTTCTAAACAACTGTGTTTTAGGCTTTAAATGTTAATTGGAAACAATCTTAGAAAATGGGCCACTTTTCAGTTTATCAGTATGCTAGTTTATGTTTTTTGGTATATCTTATCTTAGTCACCAGGGCTGCAAAAATAATTTTAGAATTTTTTTTCATTCACTATCAATGAAAATCATTATGTTTAACATGGGATTCTTGCAACAACTTAACAATCTACCTTTCTTTCTTTCTTTCTTTCTTTCTTTCTTTCTTTCTTTCTTTCTTTCTTTCTTTCTTTCTTTCTTTCTTTCTTTCTTTCTTTCTTTCTTTCTCTTTTAAGTCTATTCAACTGTAGGGAAACACAGAGTGCTTACAGCCCAAAGCATTCAGGTTCAGTCAGTTAGAAAAATCGAACAGTGAATATGTGCACAAATGATATTGCGCGGCAATTGCGATGAGTGAACAGCACAAAGAAGAGGGAAGAAATGAGTGTCCAAGAGACCAAGATCTGTGTTTGAATTCAGTTTCCCAACACCAGCCTCAAAGTTTTCTCCCAAGATTCCTGGGTTTCAAAGTGGTCACAATGCTTTTATTGTAAGGAGTGTTACTTGGACAATATGGGAAATGGCAGTCCTTAATTACACTATTGGCTTCTGAGCTTTTGAAAGGTGTAATATTAATCCCGAAATTGTACAAAGAATGTGTTTGGCAGCCCATAATTGCATGGTTTCAAGAAAGCATTCACCATCAATGCTAATTTGGGGTCTGATATTGTGAGATGCCAGATGCTTCCTAAGAAGGCCTAATTTCTCTCACCATTCAAAGATAGAAAAAGGAATTTAGCTTCTCACAGGCGTCTCAACATCTTTCAGAACTGGGCTCCTAGTATCGTTTGGACTGATGGGGCAGTCTGTGCTTGTAGCAGCTGCCCATTGGTTGTTGTAGGCAATTAAACTACTTATGCAAAGCACCAAACTCTTTCTCAGCAGCTGAATAAGAAGGAAAGACTCAAGACACTGAAAATTTTGGCCAGTGGCAAGTTTTGCCTTAGTGAGTGGATAGTTAAAATATGCCACAGTCCATACACACAACATCAAGCAAATGGCCTAAGATATCCAATCATTCAAGCAAGCAAAAATGAGAGGGAGGATTTTATACCTCGAACCTTCACATAGAAAGGTGGAACAAAAGGTCTAGGCCATTATAGGACCTTTCTCTGCAACCTTTTCTTTAAGGTAGCCATCTTGGATGCGTCACAAAAAAAGAAAAGAAAACCCCTGTTCCCATTCTAGTAAGAGATCCATATTGCATATTTCCTTTTGAATAGAACAGAATAGAATTTTTTGTTGGCCAAATGTGATTGGACACTCAAGGAATTTGTCTTGGTGCATATACTGTCGGTGTACATAAAAGAAAAGATACGTTCATCAAGAATCATAAGGTACAACACCTAATAGAGAATTTTTTTTATTGGCCAAGTGTGATTGGACACACAAGGAATTTGTCTTGGTGCATATGCTCTCAGTGTACATAAAAGAAAAGATACGTTCATCAAGGTACAACATTTACAACACAATTGGTGATCAATATATCATAAGGATTGCCAGCAACAAGTTATAGTCATACAGTCATAAGTGGAAAGAGATTGGTGATGGGAACTATGAGACGATTAATAGTAGTGCAGATTCAGTAAATAGTCTGACAGTGTTGATGGAATTAATTGTTTAGCAGAGTGATGGCCTTCGGGAAAAAACTGTTCTTGTGTCTAGTTGTTCTGTTGTGCAGTGCTCTATAGCGTCGTTTTGAGGGTAGGAGTTGAAACAGTTTATGTCCAGGATGCGAGGGATCTGCAAATATTTTCACGGCCCTCTTCTTGATTTGTGCAGTATACAGGTCCTCAATGGAAGGCAGGTTGGTAGCAATTATTTTTTCTGCAGTTCTAATTATCCTCTGAAGTCTGTGTCTTTCTTGTTGGGTTGCAGAACCGAACCAGACAGTTATAGAGGTGCAAATGACAGACTCAATAATTCCACTGTAGAATTGGATCAGCAGCTCCTTGGGCAGTTTGAGCTTACTGAGTTGATAATGATAATGTTGTTATCACTTAATTGTGAACCACAACAGAGAAACATTTATTTACAACCATATGTTTTAGCAAAATTCAAATTAAATTACAACAATCTGTATCAGTTCAATACATCCCATACATATATAGCTTCTTAAGCTGATTTCTTTTGCGGTAAATTTCCACACAGGAGTCAATCTGCTTAAGGATACCATGAGAAAAAGCTCTTAATTAAACTTTTATTCAGCCATGAACTGTAGTGGAGGATTGACCATCTGGGAAAAATAAAACACTCAACAGCCATGTAATTTGCCCTTTGTCTGGCTTCTGGCAGTGGACATTTTTTTTCTCTTTTTTGTGGATAAGCACTGAGTCAGTGCCGAAAGACAGTTTTCCTTGAAGTCGTATTTGGTCTTTGAAAGTGTTGCATCATGTTACTTTTATTATTTATTTATTCATTTATTCAAGTTCTATAGCTGCCCAGCCCAACCAAGTGACTCTGGGCTGGGTTACATATTAGGCACAGGTGCAATGCTGTTCAAAGAAAAGTGTGGGCTATTACATTAAAATCCTGCCAAAATGACATTTGTAAAAAAATAAATAAATGATGTCTTTATTGGAAGAAGGGAGAGCAATCTATCATCAAACATGTTCGTTCAAGTTACTATGAAGAAATAAATGTGATTTACGCTATTTTCTATAGACAGTAGCAAATGGAGGTTGGCTATTTCTTTGTTTTTCTTTCCTCTAGGACAATGAAGGTGTTGACAGTTGATATTTGAGTGTGCCATGCTGGAAAAGATGAGGTATTTTAACATTAAAGGGAAAAGGAAAAAGAACACCTCACTAACCATTTGGGCAGTGAAAAGTTGTAGGAACTAGTGCAATTGTCCAAATCTCGTAGTATCTGGGTGCAAGTAGTCCTCGACTTACAACAGTTCATTTAGTGACCGTTCAAAGTTACAACAGCATTGAAAAAAGTGACTTTTAACTGTTTTTCACACTTACAACCATTGCAGCATCTTCATGCTCAGTTGATCAAAATTTGGATGCTTGGCAACTGATTCATATTTATGACGTTTGCAATGTCCTAGGGACATGTGATCCTTTTTTGTGACCTTCTGATGAGCAAAGTCAATGGGGAAGCCAGATTCATTTAACACCTGTGTTACTGTTTTAACAAGTGCCGCGATTCCTTTAACAACTGTGGCAAGAAAGGTTGTAAAATGGGGCAAAAGTCTCTTAACAAATGTCTTGCTTAGCAATAGAAATTTTGGGTGCAATTGTGGGCGTAACTTGAGGACTACCTGTATGTGAATGTAAGTCTCCATTTTAGTGTGTCTGATACAGATGGGCTGCCTTGAGTTGAGGATAACATATTTGAGAACCTCAGGTTGAATTGTTTCTAATCCCTTCCTTCCTTCCTTCCTTCCTTCCTTCCTTCCTTCCTTCCTTCCTTCCCTCCATCCCTCCCCCCCCTTCTCCTCCTCCGAGTTCTCCTTCTCTCTGTCTCTCCCTTTCCTTTCCTTTCCTTTCCTTTCCTTTCCTTTCCTTTCCTTTCCTTTCCTTTCCGTTCCGTTCCGTTCCATTCCGTTCCTTCTTGCAAATCATCAATGAAAGATTAGGAAACATTACTCAGTTGAATGGATTCTTCCCCTATAAACTGCTCTTGTGATGTTAAAAGTACATCTGTCCCCATAGTCATTAGAATCCCAGTTCAATTCATCTGAGAAAAGCTGTAGTCAAAGGCATTGATTAGTGGCAAATCAATATCTGTAGCCAATCTCCAGACCTAGTTTATTCCCCAGGACTACAATGCTGCCTCTGTTCCCAAACCTGGTGGGAAACCAGATTGAAAAGTACTGAGAGAAGGCTCCATCATCAAAGACTTCCTACTTCAATTGCTTTGCTAACATCTGTTCCCCAAGCCTTCCTATAATTGGGCGAATCTCCTTATTTATAGACTTTTTTTTTTAAGAGGAGGGGAGATCTCGACTAATTATTTTAAACAGAGGGAGTTTTGCCTTTCTATAAAGGCATTAAGGAGTTTTGCCAGCAGCCCAAGTTGTTTTCTCATTAGTGCTTCTTCGGCCACCAGAGATGCGATTCTAAAACATACCCAGTGGGCTTCACAAGACTTGGCATCCTTGATAGGCCTTGGGGAAAACACAAGCTAAAATAAGGCAAAAATAGTAGGCTATATAGATCCAGAAGGAATAATAATAATAATAATAATAATAAAACAGCTGTGCCTAGGCTGGGTCTTTTAAGAGTAAAGATGTGAACAAAATAATCACAGCAAGTAACAGACCATGCAATATTCAAGAAATGAAAGCAACAAAGAAGAAAACCAATACATGGATTTCATGCTGTTCCCATTTGGTTAAATACTCCTAAATACAAGCATTACCACATCCACAATATGTCAACCTGGCAGAGGCATCACTTAAAACCACATTTAATAAGAGGATTTAAATAAGTTGAAGCGGTGACAAATGCTACTCGGATGCTGCTGAGGTGACAATTAAGGTGAGCCCCAGGCAAAGCCTCCAGAACACATTTTGTGAGCTTGCCAGAAATGTGTAAGTAGCAAGGATAAAGTTTCTTCCTTCTCCCCCCCACCCCTCACATAACGACCTGATTTTCCTTGCCTCTGGGGTATAATTGCTGCCATAAGAAATTAGCTGGCAAGACCTACAATTCTGATATTTGTTCTAACATTTGTATCTCTATTTGAAAACCTTCTGGTTACCTGAGGCTAAACCAAGCAAAGCTTTCTGCCAAGAAATAGTTGCCTTTGTATGTTTGGAAAGATTTTGTTTTGGTCCTCCATTGTTCAGGCATTGAATACAAAATATGATACCTTCCCAGCAACTAATAACCTCCAAGAAAAGAAAAGGTAACTCTAGCAGCTTAATTCTACTGGCTTTGATTGTCAGCTTGAGCTAGCATGACATTTTATCATGGCTTCCTATCAAGATGGTAAAGAAGTGGCATTTTCAGAGAAGCCATTTGCTTCATCAGAACTCCTAATAAAAGAGGATATTTGTGGCTCAGGATTGACATGAAACATCCTTGATGTTCTATGACTGGCGGCCCACGGGCCGGATGCATCACGTGTAGGCCACACCCACCCTGGCTTCGCAAAGGCAAAAAGCATCCTGATAGGTCACAATACATCATGTGATGCAATTGAGTTTCATACCCATGCTCTATGAGCTTGCTTGTTTTCTTGCAGATGTTTCATTACCCAAACTAGGTAACAACATCAGTGATAGTAAGGAGTCTTCCTTACTCCTTAGGAGCACTGATGATGTTACCAAGTCTGGGTAACGAAACATCTGCAAGAAAACAAGCAAGCTCCTAGAGCACCAAGGACCCCTCATTAGAAGTCTTCAGTGTGTATTTTACTATTTGCATTTTAGAAAGATATCTGAATCAACTATCTAACTTTCTTTGTGGGGGTCAATGATTTTCTTTCAGTGTGTATCTGGAGCGAACAATTTACAAGTTGTACAGTTCTTCTTGGGTTTGCAGTAGGGGTACAAGAGCTTCCATCAGTAGCTTGATAACTGTGGTTTAGAAGCTATTTCTTTGCCTTACGAACTGTTGGTGATTGATATGATAGGAAATGCTTATTTCATGAACTCTTTCAAGATCTATACAACAGTTCTGCAATGGTGATACTGACACCAATAAAAGCTGGCTAGTGGTTAAATTTCCCAAAATAAATTAAAAATTGTATTGCAGCAGTGGAAGCTAAACATGGCTAAAGCTTCTTCTGTTTTACCTTTCTGATTAAAATGTTTTATTTTATTTGAAAGCGTGGGTGTCTCCAATACCAATTCTTTCTTTTGGCATCGCTTCCAGGGTGCTCAATAAACTTTGACGGCTTTTTTATTTTTTTTTACACAAAAGAATTGTTTACTGTGATTTAAACTGGTGCTCTTACACAGTTTCTCCCTTGGTTTACTAGCAGGGGTGAAATGCTCCCGGTTTGGACTGGATCAGCTGATCCGGTAGTGATGGCGGCGGGTGGTTCAGAGAACCAGTAGCAAAAATCCCCTGGCTCCCTTGCCCCATGCCCACCCAATCACCCGCTTGCCGCTTCTTTTAAAAAATGCTTTTAAAAAATAAAAAAAGAGGCTCTGAAGATCACAGCTGAGCCGTGTGATCGTCAGAGCCTTTTTTTTACTTCTAAAAGCATTTTTTTATAACCTATTCTGCCAAATAGGTTGTAAAAAATGCTTTTAAAAGTAAAAAAAAAAGATTGCGTGCCACAGCTGATCACCCCCCCACGCGCGCTGTTCTACTTACCCCACACCTCCTTTTGGTGTGCACTGCGCACATGCATGCACACCTTGTATTTGGTGCATGGTGCGCACTGCGCATGCGAAAGAAGGGAACAAAGGAAAAGAAAGATGGGAACTCATGCTAGAGAACAAAATTATGACTTGAGAACAAAAATTGACTCAGAAGTCATTTTCTTTCCTCTTTTTCAGAAAACTAAGCACTTTATTTCAAATGTTGGCTATAAAATAATAATCATAGCTGCAAAACAGGGCTACTTTTCATTTTTTTCATTGGTATCTGATGACGTATTTAGGCAAACCTGAAGCCTGATAAGAGTTCTTCTTTACAATGGATGTTTTTTTTTTTCTGTTTGAAAGGCTCTCAGAGGACAATTTCTTTAGGAAGGCTGTCCAATTTTAAGCTTCTTTTAAAGATTTACCCTAAAAAAAGGGAGAGCAGCTAACACATCATATCAAGAAACTCCTGGCATCTATTTGTGGCATCTTCCCCACTTTAAAGAGAGAGCTTTTTCTATTTAAGTAATTCACACATGTACCTTGAATTATGTAAAGGTTATATAAGTCTGCATTCTTTGGTGAGACAGAAATAGCTACATAGTTGACACTGGATAGTGTGCTGAAGTGTTGAAAGAATGTAAACTGCCTTCATTCAAAATGCAGTTTAATAAAATTTGCAAATCTAAACTAGTCTCCTGGAATTGACAGCATATCTGGGAGCTGAGGGTTCTGCGCAGCATCTTTGCTGTTCCTATCACTGGACAGAGCTCTATTATTGTTCCTAAGGTTTGCTGGAGTCTCTTTCCCAGTTTAGGAATCTCAGCCCTGAGTGTTCCTACCGTTGCTGGAACAATTTTGGCTTTTACTCTCCACATCCTCTCTAGTTCCTCCTTCAGGCACTGGTACTTCTTTAGTTTCTCATTCTCCTTCTTCCTGATGTTGCTGTCACTTGATATATCTACATCTATCACCACCACTGTCTTCTGGTCCTTGTCTACTGCCATGACATCTGATTGACTGGTCGGTACCTGCCTGTCCGTCTGGATCTGGAAGTCCCACATGATCTTATCCCTCTTATTCTCCACAACTTTCTGTGGAATCCCCCATCTGGATTTGGAAGGGTCTAATCCCGTGATGGCGAACCTATGGCATGCGTGGCGGAAGTGGCATGCAGAGCCATCTCTCTGGGCACGCGAGCCGTCGCCCGTTACTCCTCCAGGTTCCGGTGCACCGGCCAGCTGGTCTTCACATGCGCGGGAGTGGCAGAAACTGGAAGACCAGGTAGCCGGTGTGCATGTGCATGCCAGAAAGCGGAAGATCATCATCTCGGTACATGCATGTGCACCGGGCGGCTGCTCTTTTGGTTTCCGGTGTGCACAGGCACACCGTCCAGCTGGTCTTCGCACGTGCGTGCATGCAGTAACCGGAAGACCAGGTGGCCAGTGTGCATGCATGTGCTGGTGCGCCGGAAACTGGAAGAGCTGCCACCTAGTGCACGTGGCATGCTTGCGCATGTGCGCACTCCTGTTTCGGTACTCGGTGCCGAAAAGATTCACCAACACTGGTCTAATCCATACACTGTATAGATGTTCCTGTATGCCATGTGAGGTATTCATTTGTGCCATTTAATGTATGCCGCACCTGTCTGCATCTCCCTGCCAGTATGTGTTGGACCTTCTCTGAGGCCTCTCTGCATAGTCTCACTTTGGTTCCTGTCTAGTGCAGTAGATTTTATGGATTTGGTGCTCACTGCCTGTTCTTGTGCTTCTGGGATTGTGCCTCAGTGCTGTGTTTTAGTTGAGTCCTTTCCAGCCACTGGTAGGACTTTCCAATGGCTGCCCCTGTCGTGTCTCACTCCTCCTCTGATGGCCGGGTCGGGGAAGTCCGTATCAAGTGTGCCTCTGCAGCTTTGCCAAAGTTCTGTCAGAGTTCTCAGGGCAGGCAGGAGACCAGGATGTGACTTCAGCAATCCAATTTAGACTTTGCCTGACTCAAAGAATGCCAGAAAGAAGATCCTTTATATAGCCCATGGGGTGTGGGTCCATGACTCAGCACTTATCCAGGCCTGCCCCTCCCTTCCTTTTGCTGATGTCGCCTCTCCACTCTCCGGAAGCGTGGGTCCCTCCAGCCTCCAGCTTTCCGCAATTCCAGCTCGTGACTGGCTTCACATTCCCCAGGCTCACATGCTGTGGGCGAGCTGCTCCATTTGTCCGGGCATGGTGCCAGACTGGGGGCTGGAGGCATGCCAGGACATTCTTCTGTACTATCAGTGTCTGACAGGAGATGAGAGGGGCCCGACTGCGGAGAGGGGGGCGAGCGAGGCACAACAGCCCCCCTCAGCTATCTGTCAATGATACATCTCATGCAGGGCATTTTCTTGCCATGGCACATACAAACATACATACATACATGCCTACATGCATACTCTTTATTTTTTCAGCAGTCAAGTGGTCTCAAGGTTGGCAAGGGAATATTATATGAGGACTGGAGTTTGACCATTGCCCAAAATAATTATTGGATTACTGAAAACTGCTGATGGATAAACAGTTAGAAAAGAATCACAGAACACTGTTTATATTTTAGATAACTGCAGCAAGATTATTTTACAGAAAGGAGGCATGGGGGTTAAGATGGCAGAACATGTTGAAATGGCTAAATTGATTCGTTGGATTAGGGAAAAGAAAATCTACATTCATTTGTGACTGGAAGCCCTTATGACTTTTTGTGTAAAAAAGAAAAAAAAACATATGCTTATCATCAGTGATGAATTGTAAAATTTGTTACTACTGGTTCTGTGGGCATGGCTTGGTATGTGGGGGTAATGTGTCTGGGTGGGTGTGGCCAACTTTTTTTTTTTACTTTTAAAAGCATTTTTTCTACCACCTCTGTGGCCGAAAAGGTTGCAAAAAAATGCTTTTAAAAGACTCTGATGATCCCAGCTGAGCTGCGCGGTCATCAGAGGTTTTTTTTTTACTTTTAAAAACATTTTTTTGGCAGAAGAAAAAATGCTTTTAAAAATAAAAATAAAAATCCTCTGATGATCGCGCAGCTCAGCTGGGCATGGTGGGGCCCCAGGGATTTTTGCTACTGGTTCTCCGAACCACCTACTGCTATTGCTACCAGATCGGGCGATCCGGTCCGAACCAGGAGCATTTCACCCCTACTTATCATAATAAACGTATATAATAATATATCATATTACTGAAGAAATATACTTTATTGCTACTGCATTTTGGTTAGCCACTTGTTCTGAAGTCTAGATATGACCATAGATTGGGAGCTACCTACCCCTATTCTCTTGATAGCAGTGTTTACTGCTTCCCAAGAGTAAATTAGGACTGTCTTTTACTCTTGAAATGTAAATTTTGCACTGCAGGACTCTGCCTCCGTGAAGAGAAGAGATCTTTTACCTTCTCTGATGGGAACTGCACATTTTTCT
This sequence comes from Ahaetulla prasina, assembly GCF_028640845.1. NCBI lineage: Eukaryota > Metazoa > Chordata > Lepidosauria > Squamata > Colubridae > Ahaetulla > Ahaetulla prasina. Next base: position 218,025,629 of record NC_080540.1, on the reverse strand, counting down.
AACAACAGCAAAATACAAAATACAGTAATGGTGTCAGTGAGGTAACTCCACACAACCTAGAATGCTAGAAACCTGAAGCTCGTTTCCCCCCCAAGTGTCTTTATTTGAATTAATAGAAATAAAAGTGTTCGGCCTTAAAAAAAAAGTTGTAATAGCCCACCATATAATTAATGGCCAAAAGGAGGGTGGGAGGAGGCTTTGTCAGGCAGGAGCTATTTATGAAAAGCTAACCATGAATAAGAGAAGTCTAGATCCTGCTTATTTTATAAAAGCGGCCAATATCCTCCCCGTTTGGCTAATTGGGTTGTCATAGAGTTGATATCAAGGAGAAGGAGTGTCCTTTCAGCCGTTCCACAGCGACAGCCTTGTGAATAAAGCCCCTTTTCTCACTCTCACCTTTCCCTCCTTCCTTTGTTGTATTCAGCAAGTGTCAGGAGGAGGAAGCAATGATTTGGTTGGGCTCTGAACTTAGGATGATAGGCACATTGATCTAAAGCTTGGGGCTTTCCTCTCAGCAGGCCACCTTGCTCTGTCATTAGCCTTGGTCCCAGAATTAGCGGCATTCTCACCAGCTGACCCGTAGGACCCCAGAGGTCACGCCAGAGTGTGGATGTTGTTGTTGTTTTTTCCCCCCAGGGTTTCTGAGCAGGTGTGAAACTTTCCCCGTTTATTATTGCACTTCTGTCACAGTGGGATCTTGGGAGAGAAAGCCGTCTCAAAGGATGCGGAAAGAAAGGCAAGAATCATGGCAGACTATGTCCAGCGAAACTTTCATTAACATAACCATGAGGTAGATGCCCGCACTGGTGGTAGCTATCTGTGTGTACATTTTTTTTTTCCAGAGCAACAATTATTTTTCTTTTGAATTTCAGCAGGGAAAATGGCGTTTGCTGCTTATTTTTGTGTTTAGATGCTTGAAAACATATTAGACCAGGGATTTGGGGGATAGTTTTTTATTTATTTAGAGTATTTAATTTAGAGGTGCTTTCCGGGCAGAAAATATATGAAATTATATCAACAATGACCATAATTAAAACATATTATTTTCAGAGCTATCCCTTTGTTGGAATGCTTTTTCTACTCTGGGCTTCTCAAAGGTGCCATTATGTAATTTTATTATCAGTCTTTGTGCATGAGTTTTTTTGGCTGCAATTTTTTGGTGACGGGGGGCATGTGGTTTAACTCTCTGGTGTAACTGAAATTTGCTGATGGTGGCATTAATTGCTTTTGAGTTTAGGATTTGCATATTATTATCAATGTTTAAGTTCATTTTATATGTGTATATGTTAAAATGTATTAAATATAACAATGTACAATATATAAAAAGTTTTTAAGCATTTGTTTAAAACAGTACCTTTCTGGAAAATAGCAAGAGATGTATGTATCTCAACAAAACACTTTCAAAGTTTTAAAAGAAACAAAGCCCAAATTCTTTGATTTAGAAAACTTTTTCCTACTGAACAAGACATGTAAGCAGTTTTTGTTTTGGTGTGAAATTCAACTGAATCTTGAAGGTTTATTTATGTTGTATTTTAACTTTTGAAATAAAATAAAAAACTTGTGGGGAAAAAAAAGAACCTCGAACTTTTACAGCCTAATCTGTAAATTGGAAATAAATTGGAACCAAATCAGCTCAAAATCTAATTCGGTAGAACCAAATTGTACCTCAGGTTCCACTTTGGGTTGAAGATTGTTCACCATCACTTTCTTTTTGCACTCACCCTGAAAATGTTGATATATATATATATATATATATATATATATAGTGATTACCTTAACAGATTTGACAGGCCAATCAAAATGTTTCTCCGAGGGTGTCGCCCCATGTTTTGGTGGTGGACTCTGTTGGTGGCTTGTACCAATTTGGGTAGGGGAGTGATTCCTCTTCGAAGCATAGTAACCTTAAGGAGATGCAGCTTGGAACAATCCAGCCCCCAGGCATGTCCCAATCAATATTTTGCCTACACTTTATGGTAGCAACTCTGCATTCAACATTTGCCGATGTTGGTGATTATTTGCTTTCTTTATGTGGATCTTGCCATAAGGTCTATGTCATCACTACTACCATCGAGAGTGGATGTCAGTGGTCAAAGACAGTTATTCTTTCTAAGTAATACAAGTGAATAATTGACGGGGGGGAAAAATCTAAGTTTTGTCTAGTTATAATATTAAGAGGAAAAAGAGGAGGCAGCTGGCCCGCCAACCAACCAATCGTTTAACCAATCAATAACAAGGACTTAATGCTGGCAGCCACAGCTACACAGCAATTGTAAATATATTTTGCCAGGTGCATATGGAAGTGGAAAAGTGAGATTGGGGTGAGAAAGAGGGGGAAAAAAACAAAATTAGTTGTTGTGTGCTTGCAACAGCTCTGGGATTGGCCTAAGCAGACTGGAAGAGAGAATGAAAAGAACACCTGGGGGATCGATTTTCATTTTGATTTAGTTTTGACCCACTTGTCTGCTTTTGTGAAGATTCCAGCTGGAAGCAATGCAGCTGGGTACAATAGATTGCCTGACACCTTGGCAACAGAGTGCATTGAAGTGTATTTGGCTGGCAGTGCCCAACAGTTAATACAACAGCTTAAAAATCTTTAGAAAATGAGAGCACTTAGTGCTCTTCAATGGATATGATCCTCACCTTTGTTTTCTAACACTAGAAAAATGCTTCGCTTTCTTTCCTTCTTTCTTTCTTTTTTTTATTTTTTTAAATATGCCTCAGGTATTCCAAAATTAACTGGGCCTCTGAAGAGCTACAGAGTTTGGGGAATGATATTAGAGACACAGGTATGAAAGGCACAGTATAAATCTAACAAACAACTAAACAAAAGGATTGAATTTGCAAGTGGTCACGAGGGTTGGGCATGCGTGTTTTTACTAATTTCAGATGATATTTAAAAGAAAGGACAGCTGTGAGAAGAGCTATGCCTCTGAAATTAAACCATGGATAAGATTGTGCGCCAGGAGTCACTGTATGCGAATTGGGCTACATAAATCTGTTTTACGAATAAATAAATAATCTCCTGCGGATTATCTGCTCTCCAGAAAAGGCAGAGTCTCCTGCATATGCTAAATTCTATAAAAATATTAATATATCGTATGCTTATGCATGCCATCACTCTATTCTCCTTAGGAGGTGACCAACTCCATTCACTACAGGTAATACTTAACATATAACCACAATTGATCCCAAAATTTCTATTGCTAAGAGATGGTTCTTAAGTGAGTTTTGCCCCATTTTATGACCTTTCTTGCCACAGTTGTTAAGTGAATCACTGCAGTGATTAAGTTAGTAACACGGTTGCTAAGTGAATCTGGCTTCCCCATTGACTTTCCTTGCCAGATGGTTACCAAAGGGGATCACATGATCTTGGGACACTGCAATGGTCATAAATATGAACAGTTGGTAAGCACCCAAGTTTTGAACATGTGACCATGGGGATGCTGCAATGGTCATGTGAAAAATAGCCATAAGGCATCTTTTCAGTGCTGTTATAACTTTGAACCGTCACTAAACAAATGGTTGTAAGTTGAAGGCCACCTAGACACCATTCCAGTTTCCTACCTTGCGAGCAACCATTGCTCTACAACATTCATGTACCATTTTGCATGTTATCTTTTCTCCTTTAAACTTCTCACCTCTTTCTCACCCTCTCATTAGTGCTATGCGGCCATGATTTCCTCAGTTTTCCTCTTCCTCTTGACCTATTCAATTTCCTTTCATATATTTGTTTAGTGAGCTTGTTCTCATTCATTCTGTCTATATTGCCACTCCACTTCAGTGCATTTCTTTCATTCTGTTCACTCACTTTTGTATTCATTTCACATATATTCAAAACCCGTTCATTCTTGACCCCATTTCTTCTTGTTTTACCACACATTTCTTAAGCATCCATTGTATTTAACTTCATCTTGTTTCCCCTGACATATCCAGCTTCAATTTCCAAATAAGAGACTCATGTTCTTAAATGGATGATTTTTGCTTCTTTCAACAAATATTCACACATCTCGAAGCCTCTACTTAACCCATAAACTATGGGACATCACATAGTTTTTTTCTTATTTTCTGGTCGATGTTGACCACTAAACTTTTCATTTATTCTCATGTGTCTTTTGCAGCCAGAATATACTACTTTTACTGTATTCAGCAACCAATTTTCAAATCCATATTTGTGCAATTTGTTTCCTAATACAAACCTATTTCACTTTTATCAAACAATTTCTCTAAACAAATTATTCTTTTTGGGGGCCAATGGATCTCATCAAAGCTATAAATGCACATAAACACATGCACATAAAATGTTGCACAGAATTTATTTATTTTTTGCACTGGAAAATGATTTTGTTCATATAGACAGAATATATATATTTTTTACAAAGAATGAAATTTCTCTCACTTTCACTTTTAATGCAAATATTAATGGATGTTTCCTAAACAAATTGAAATAAATCCAAAGTGTACAAATAACAAAAAATCTAAACTTTAATTCTGCTCAAAAGTAAATTTTAATGAAACAACCATTAATGTGGTTGTTTGGCTTGAATAAACTGAAATGATAGTGTAGTCTTTGACATGACATATGATTTCTGACAGTCAATTAATTTCAATTTTTCAGACTGAAGGCAACCAGTTATAAAAACCGTGCTCTAAAGGTTTGTAATGGTAAACAAAATTAGAATAATTATAGGTTACTTTGCTATATAAGACTAAGATTATATCAAGAAATTCCAGAAGTCTACACAACCCTTTGAGTTGCATTGATTTCTATTGTTCTCAAGTCAATGAGTTATCTATGGCAAAGGTTGAATCACTGATGATCTTCATGTCAAAAAAGACATGATTTCCAATCTGTGTTTCAGTTTTGAAGCAATGTTCAAAAGAATCCTTGGATAACCATCTGTCTGAGATGATGTAGGGTTTCCTGCCTGGGCAGGGGGTTGGACTAGAAGGCCTCCAAGGTCCCTTCCAACTCTGTTGTTATTATTATTAAGTTTCCACATATCTGCGAGATTTCTGCTTTCAGAAAAAACTGACATGTCTTTTGTCTTCCTTAACTTCAGACTGCAATAAGCCCTTTATTTAGGACTATACATTTAGCATAATTCTCTGCTTACAATCTCCTCTTCCAGGGTTGCAGTTTGCCTAAACATCTCATGTTTTTTTTTTTTTTTAGCAGCATCCGCAGTGGTTCTGGAAGGGCCTTAAACCACAAAATTTACCTTGGCCAAAAATTCTATCTGTCAAATAAACCAAGTCGTGAATGAACTCTTCTATTTCAAATTATTCTGAGAGTTGGTTTTCCTTGCCTCTTAAAAAACCCAATGAAACTTGCCCATAAGTTCTTCGGCTTTAAGAGTTGCTCTGTGAAAAGCCAATGAACCTCTTAGCGGAGATGAAGTTTATATTCTGTTCTCATTTTTTGACACTACTTTTGGGATTCAAGGCTCTGCTGATGAAGAAGTTGATGACTTCCAGTAAACAAAACATCTTTTAACACGTTGGCAGAATAGTTGATGCGAATGTGTGCTGATAGGGAAAGCTTAGGCCAGCTATAGTACGCGTACAAAATACAGACACATTTTTTTGATTTCATGCTACTTCTTTGTCTTCACAATGATGAACATTTATAAATATTTAACAATGTCCAAACGTGTGTAATTTTTAAATATAAATTACAATGTCACCTCAAAAATACTCATGATTTACTTTAAATTTCAGTAGGAACCTATATAAAAAAAATACAGAGATCCACAATTATCATGGTAGAATATTTAATTTTTCTTAATTTCTATTAAGGGGAAATTATTCTATACATTATAACATGGCCACAATGACATCTGCACATGCCATCACCTTGGGATACAGCATCCCACAGTTCTCACTTGTCTGGACTGATGCAATCCCTTAACAATATTATTAAATATGTTTACAAGATTCCCCTTCCCCCAAAATAGTAATTTTCAAAGTAACAGGGAGGAAATCAAAGGTAAAAGAGGACATGTGTTAAGAGCTCCAGGGGTAAAATGCTCCCGGTTCTGACTGGATCTCGCAATCCGGTAGTTTAGCGGTGGCCAGTTGCCAGTGGCTTTGGCGATCTGGTAGCGGCTGGTGGTTCGGCAATCCGGTGACACCGGCCGCCCGGGTGTCATTACTTCCTGGTTTTAACCAGGAAGTAATGTGTTTTTTACCTTCTGCGCATGCATAGAAGGTCTGCGCGCGCATGTGACACGAGCGAACGAGAGCAAAGCAAGAGCATGCGTGTGGTGTGTGGACTTCCCAGCCGGTAAGGAAGGTAAGTAGATTTCACCCCTGCCTTTTTCTACATGTTTTCTTATAAGAGGTTGTCCTTGACTTACAAACATACATTTAGTGACCGTTCAAAGTTACAGTGGAATCAAAAAAAGTGACTGATGACTGTTTTTATGTCTATTGCAGCATTCCCCCATGGTCATGTGATCAAAATCCAGGCACTTGGCAACTGGTTCATATTTATGACAGTTGAAGAATCTGAGGTCTTGTGATCACCCTTTGCAACCTTTTGACAAACAATGGGGAAGCCAGATTCACTTAACAACCATGTTACTGGCTTAATAACTGCAGTGATTCACTTAACAACTGTGGCAAGAAAGGTTGTAAAATGGGGGCAAAATTCACTTAACATCTGTCTCCCTTAGCAATGGAAAATTTGGCTCAGTTGTGGTTGTAAGTCGAGGACTACCTATATACTGTGTGATGATAGAACTACATAGTAACTATGATAGAAGCTGCTTCAAGATATAATAAAGAATATTCATTTGCCTTTCTGTATTGTTCATAGGTCTGACGGTGCTCTTCTAGTCAGCTTCTACGGAGGAATATATTATTCTTCTCCATCTCTGTGCCAGGTGTAATTGGGAGCATTGTATTTTCCCTAAAATTTCATTTTTCTGTCCTTCCTTCTTCCAAGTATGTCACAAGACACTTTTTTTTTTGATGATGGCCTAACCTGATGATAGGTAATTATTGTTACTTATGTCAAGACTGTGTGACCTTCCCTATATTGCTGAATCTTAATTCCCAGAAAAAAACTACTAACAGTGGGAGATGTTAAGCACTGAAACTTGGCAAAAGCTGGAGGACGGTACATTCCCCATCCTCGACTTACAACCTGCTTAGAAAATAAAGCATTTGAAGTGTAAAGGGGAAAACATGTTGTGGATCTTACTTCAGATAAAACAAATTGCTGAAAAAAATGGAAAATTGGAAATCAGCAAGATAAGAAGTGAGATAGTATGGAATGCAGGCATGCAGCATATTACGCGGGATAAGAATTGTTCTAAATTACACAGGACCCATAGAATTTCAGACAGTCTTTGGTGTACATGCTTATCATATGTACATAGCAAGATTGAGAGCTTATGCACTGGAAACAAATTCCTTGTGTGTCTAATCACACTTGGCCACTAAATCTCCTATTCTACTCTACTCTACTCTACTCTACTGTACTCTGTTCTGTTCTGTTCTGTTCTGTTCTGTTCTGTTCTGTTCTGTTCCGTTCCGTTCCGTTCCGTTCCATTCCATTCTATTCCTACTCTACTCTACTCTACTCTACTCTACTCTACTCTACTCTACTCTACTCTACTCTACTCTACTCTACTCTACTCTAATCTACTCTACTCTATTCAATGGCTGTGATCTATTATCCTTGTTTCCATTTGGGCAAAGAGCTGAACTGTTGTAACCTAGTTACTCTCTACCTGGGTTTGAAAGATTTGACTGAAAGAGATGGTGGAAAAATGATATTCCAGATCCCCCCACTTTTAATTCAAACTATTGACGAAACACAGAAATTCAACTAAGCTTTGCATGTACAATTTATATATCCTAGTTGCCCAACTTTCTTCCTGTTATTCTGATGAATCAGAAGCATTTTTCCCTCTGAACTTCAATTTCTAACCTTATAAACTCTAAGTGTATTTGTGTATGCATGTCATGATACAAGCTGTGAACTCTGTTCTAATTCTAAGCCTCCCTACTCTTCCTGCTTCTAGAGTTAAGAGGCATACAAATGAGAAGATCTCCTCTTTTTTTGGTTAAGCCAGATGATTTGGCAGCTGGCCATGGCCTAGTTGCTGATCCTTTTTCCAGGAAAATGTTTGATCCCCCCTTCTACCATTCTTCCGGCACCCAACCGTGCTATCTGTATGTCACATCCCACACGTTCCTATTTCTCTCCTTCCATGAATTGGGCCATCAAATCTTCATGGATTTCTAACTACTCCCAAACTCACATGCTTTCTGAAGTGTAAATGTTGCCTAATTGTATTAGCATTATAAGATATTGAATTGAAACTGATTGTCTGTCTCAGGGGTCTTCAAATGTGGCTATTTTAAGACTTGTGGACTTCAATTCCCAGAATTCCCCAGCCAGTTGAAGTCCACAAGTCTTAAAGTTGCCAAGTTTGGAGACACCGGCCCCCCGCCCCCCATTGTATCTTGAACACTTGCTCAAACACGTTAAGGTCATAGACTTACAACAGCTCGTATAGTGGCTGCTCGAAGTTACAATGGCACTGAGAAAAGTGAATTATGACTGATTTTCACATCTAGAACCGTTGAAGCACCCCCATGGTCATGTGATCAAAATTTAGATACAGCTACTTGGCAATTGACTTATATTTACAACAGCTGCAGTGTCCCCGGGGTCATGTGATCACCTTTTGTGACCATCTGACAAACAAAGTCAACGGGGAAACCAGATTCACTTAACAACTTTGTTACTAACTTAACAACAGCAGCGATGCACTTAACAACGGTGGCAAAGAAAGTCATAAAATGAGCTAAGGAATTCACTTAACAACTGTCACACTTAGCAATATAAATTTTGGGCTTCAATTGTGGTCATAAGTCAAGGAGCTACCTGTATTAGATATTTGAACTGGTCACTTCAATTTCCAAGCTTTTTTTTTTTTCCCTTCCAGAGTCCTCCTAGGATTTATAAGGCTTTGGTCATTCTACATTGGCTTACCTCTTTGAGCATCATTTCCAGACAGAACCTAACACAGATTCTCAGCCCCTTATCAGCATAATGAGTGGAAAGTGTACGGTTTGGGTGATTGCACGGATACATGATCAGCCAGTGAGAGAGGCAAGCTCATCACACAGTCTCGTTTAATTTTGCCTGAGGACAATTCATTATAATTGTTCAGGGTATCATTGCTGAGAAATAATTTCAGAGTCAGGTTGTTCAATTAGATGCTTATGCTGTTCTAGCTGAAGGTAAACAGATGCTTACATGAAGCTAATAAGGAGGCAGTCAGGAATATATGGCTCTCTTATGTACCCTTTTTAAACTAGGCCTCCAGTTAATGCAATGCAGCCATTCTAACTTTAAAACTACCGCAAACGACCATATATAAAAAGAGACGCAGGGATGAAAATTTCAGTCTTATTCCAATACATACAGAAATGATCATCTCTCACCTTTATGGAGATAGGAAGAAGAAACAGTATGCTTGTAAAGTTGGTCTGGATCTATTTGTTTAAAGCAGGGTGTTGGAAAGGCTATATATTTATGTATATGTCTGGAAAACAAAGGAAATACCGGCAGTGAGGCATCCATGGCCCATTTTCATGAACATTAGCTTTCTACATAGAAATTCATTGTAATCAAGAAGCAAAAAAATATATATTATTGACTAGATTTGAAAACAGGAGAATGAATATTACCCCCCACAGTAAAAAGAAGCAGAAATGGTTAAACTAATTTTTTTTTAATCCAAAGAAGAGAATATATTTAATTTTGTCCCAGTTTTGAAATTGCTTCCGGATTTGGTGCTTACAATGGGGTGGGGGAATGAAAATTTGATTTTGTTTTTGTAAACTAGACAGGGTTATTGTTATAGAAATGGCGCAGGGGTGGGTTCTACTTACCTTTACAACCGGTTTGCATCGTGCCCGCGCGCGCATGCGCAGATCGCTTTTGCTGATGTTTGGGTCAGTGGGCGGAGCTTCCCGCCGGTTTTACTACCGGTTCTATAGAACTGGTCCAAACCGGGGGTAACCCACCACTGAAATGGCATCTACATACTGTTGTGTAAAAGCAAAAAGTTGTAGTTGTAATGTTGCTACCTTTTATTGTGCTAAGGAGAGTCAGAAGTCGGTGCATTTTTCTTTTTCTTTTCTCCCGTTATGCTATATCCCTTCTTTTTCCCTCCCTCTCTTCTTACTTTTTCATGCTTTTCCCCCCTTTGTATTTTATACTTCGATAAACTAATAAAAAAGTTAAATGTAAAAAAAAAAAAGAAGAAGCAAAAGCCCCCAAATATTTGGAGTTCCTGTCAGTGCTAATACCCACAAAGAGTGGCTATCCTCTGGAACAGTAACAGATCTGGCCCCAGCTATTAAAACTGGGTAAACAAGAAAGGAATATATAGGTAGCCTTTGACCTATAACCACAACTGAGTTCAAAATTTCCATCGCAAAGCAAGGGAGTTGTTAAGTGAGTTTGGGCCCATTTTATTTTTTGTTTTGCTATGTTTTTTGTTTTGCTATATTTGTTAAGTGAATCCCCTGATCATTAAGTCAGGGGTCTCCAACCTTGGCAACTTTAAGCCTGGTGGACTTCAACTCCAAGAATTCCCCAGCCAGCAAAACTGGGAGTTGAAGTCCGCCAGGCTTAAAGTTGCCAAGGTTGGAGACCCCTGCATTAAGTGACTCCGGCTCCTCCCCCCCCACTGACTTTGCTTGATGGAAGGTAGCTGGGAAGGTTAGAAATAGTGATCAAATGACTTAAGGACAAGTGCAGCAGTCATAAATAACCTGCCAGCTGTCAAACGCTCAAATCTTGATCACGTGGGAATGCTTCAACACTTGTTAGTCACAAGCCACTTTTTTCACTGAAGTTGTAAGTTCGAATGGTCACTAAAGAAACCGTTGTAAGTTCAGGTCTACCTGCATTGCAGGCTTAGACAATCATTTCAGGAAGTGGCCAGCCTGTTTTTGAAACTCAATTTCTGACATTGTTCTATGATGGCTCTTAAAACCAAACAAAAAGCACCCTCTTATTATCACAGCAAGAAAAGCCTTAATTTTCAGAGGTATGAGTTTGTTTGAAGTGTGCGGTTTTAAACATAGATATAGAATGCCGCATAATGGGGTGAGCTCCTGTTACTTGTCCCAGCTTCTGCCAACCTAGCAGTTCGAAAGCAAGTAAAAAATGCAAGTAGAAAAATAGGGACCACCTTTAGTGGGTAGGTAACAGCATTCCGTGAGCCTTTGGCGTTTAGTCATGCCGGCCACATGACCACGGAGATGTCTTCAGACAGCGCTGGCTCTTCGGCTTTGAAATGGAGATGAGCACCGCCCCCTAGAATCGGAAACAAGTAATATATATCTGCGAGGGGAACCTTTACTTTTATAGAATACAATGTGGTGGCTTAGTGGAAGACAAATGTTTTTATATTCATGTTAGGCAATAAAATCTTGGGTTGACCCAAGTTGGAAAGTAGCTCTTAATGCACCCTGGCCTGACTGAGTAATGCTCAACGTGTTTTATATTATTTATCTGCACTAGATAACTATTCTCTGGCTGGATTCACATATTGAGCTGGGAATATGACCATTAAATATCAGTCTAATATTTCAAACAAACTAAAGCACCTTATTTCTGAGAATAGTATATAAACAGCAATCAATAAGGTCTTCTGTCAAGTATTCTTCTTGGTCCTTCAGAGTTTTCCATCAAATATCTCTGAATTCATGTACAGGGCATAGGAAATGGCCTTCAAGGACAGAAAGAAGAGCGGTCACTAAGGCAACAGTCAAATAGATTAATAAGGCCAATAAGCAAAGTTGAAAAAAACATTTCAGGCATGACCCTTCCTTGTTCACATAACAGTAGAGTGAGGGCAGAGGGAAACACATTCAGACTTGCAAGATTATCTTATTATAGCTGTTACGATAAAAGTAATTCTGACCAGTGGTGAAATCCAATTTTTTTTACTACCGGTTCTGTGGGCATGGCTTGGTGAGCGTGTGGTGGCTTAGTGGAAGACAAATGTTTTTATATTCATGTTAGGCAATAAAATCATGGGTTGACCCAAGTTGGAAAGTAGCTCTTAGTGCACCCTGGCCTGATTGAGTAATGCTCAATGTGTTTTATATTATTTATCTGCACTAGATAACTATTCTCTGGCTGGATTCACATATTGAGCTGGGAATATGACCATTAAATATCAGTCTAATATTTCAAACAAACTAAAGCACCTTATTTCTGAGAATAGTATATAAACAGCAATCAATAAGGTCTTCTGTCAAGTATTCTTCTTGGTCCTTCAGAGTTTTCCATCAAATATCTCTGAATTCTTGTACAGGGCATAGGAAATGGCCTTCAAGGACAGAAAGAAGAGCGGTCACTAAGGCAACAGTCAAATAGATTAATAAGGCCAATAAGCAAAGTTGAAAAAAACATTTCAGGCATGACCCTTCCTTGTTCACATAACAGTAGAGTGAGGGCAGAGGGAAACACATTCAGACTTGCAAGATTATCTTATTATAGCTGTTACGATAAAAGTAATTCTGACCAGTGGTGAAATCCAATTTTTTTTACTACCGGTTCTGTGGGCATGGCTTGGTGAGCGTGGTGTGGCTTGGTGGGCGGGGCTTGGTGGGCATGGCAGGGGAAGGATACTGCAAAATTTCCATTCCCTCCCCACCCCTGGGAGAAGGATATTGCAAAATCTCCATTCCCACCCCACTCTGGGGCCAGCCAGAGGTGGCATTTGCCAGTTCTCCGAACTGCTCAAAATTTCCACTACCGGTTCTTCAGAACCTGTCAGAACCTGCTGGATTTCACCCCTGATTCTGACCCATATAAAATTGGTTTCTTATTCTGCTCTACCTTGTTGGGCTGATGTAGACAAGGCATGGATAATGCAGTCATTACCAATAAAGCACAAATTTACATAAGATAAATTTTATCTTGTTAATCTACCTTGCTGTGAGAGCTTCATGGGGATGGGAAGGGATGGTGGATCTGGTCAGTCCTGGAAGGTGTTGTAACATTCTTTGGGAATTAGTTATTTTCTTCTAATAAATCTTGCCTATAAGAGACAAGAGCAGCACAACATAATCACAGCAACAAAGTTAATTTTATCTGCTATTGCAGCACATGCTAAGTGTCTTATTTCAAATAACCATAGGCCACCAGCAACATGGGTGTGATGGTGGAAAGCAGGAGCAAAAAGTTGCCAATTCTTCTCAGATTTTTTGTGTGCCAAAGGTGCTTTTTCAAGAAACAACTGGACTTTTTGGTTTTTGTTTTCCTTTGAAGACGTTTCCCTGCTCAACCAAGATACTTCTTCAGCTCCGATTTTTTGTTTATCCCGGGGTGAAATCTAAAAAGTTTCCCTACTGGTTCTGTGGGCGTGGCTTAATTGGTGGGCATGGCTTGGTGGTCAGATGATTGGGTGGGTGTGGCCAATAACAATAAATAATAAAAATAATAAACAAAGTACAGTATAAAAAACAATAAGAGGTACCTAAAACCAACTTTCAGACTTTACACACACACAACACAACTGACTCACACACAGTGTAAAAGCAGGTGCACTTCACACTTCACACAGTCACAAAAAGCTCAAAAACCAACTTTCACACTTTATACACACACAACACAACTGATACACACACACACGCACAAAATGTCACATACAGCTTTCTGAGATTTTGTGTGCTTGTGTAGTTAGAATGAAACACTACAAAAACACACCAAATCTCAGAAAGCTGCACAAATATTTTATTTTATTTTATTTTATTTTATTGTGGACTTCAAATCCCAGAGTTCGTCAGTCAGCAAAGCCAGCCAGTTGATCAGCGAGGAAATAGATTAGCTGAGCGATTGATTCTGTATGGGCTGAAACTGAAACTGCTTTCGGGCTGTGGCCATGCGTTCATCAGTAATCAGGTAAGTGCCTTAGAATCTCTACTCTTACTTGTAGAAAACATGTTTTCTACAAGTAAGAGTACAAGTAAGGTTCGGCTGTTTTTTACTTTTAAAGGCCTGTTTCGGCTGAAGCAAAACCAGCTTTTAAAAGTAAAAAAAAAACAACACCTCTGCAGATGGTGCGGTTCAGCAGAGGCGGGGGGGGGGCGGGGCCAGGGATTTTTGCTACCGGTCCTCCAAACCAGCAGCCGCCATCGCTACCAGATCGTGTGATCCCGTCCGATCCGGGAGCATTTCACCCCTGTGCCAAGGAAACAAAAAGATAAAGGCAGCACAGTTCCTGAATGCTTGTCACACATACATGTATTTCGGAGGCTAAAAAGTGGAGGTGTTTCTTGGCACAGGGTTGGGTTCTACTTACCTTTATTACCAGTTCGCAACAGGGCCATGCGCACTTCTGCACATGTGCAGATCATCATTTTTGACGTCCGGGTGGATGGGCGGAGCCTCCCACCGATTTTACTACCGGTTCTCTAGAACCGGACAGAACTGGGAGCAACCCACTGTCTTGGCACCTCTAGAAGCGCACAGTAGTGCGGCCAACCCACAGACACAAAAACACACTTCCAACTCGTCTCAAAGGTGCTTTCTTTCAAGAGGCAAGTGGACTTTCTGGTTTTTCTTTGAAGACCTTTCGCTTCCCATCCAAGAAGCTTCTTCAGCTCTGAGCTGAAGAAGCTTCTTGGATGAGAAGAGCAACATCTTCAAAGAGAAAACCAGAAAGTCCACTTGCCTTTTGGGAAGAAAAAAAAAAGCACCTTTGGGACAACCACGACCTGGACGACTGAGAATCTCCATAGAGACACTTCCAACTCGTCCGGAGAGTTCGATTCCCCCCATCATTTCGGTCTCGGTGGGCGGCTCCCTGTTCTCAAGTGGGCGGACACCCCGCCAGCCACTCTCCCGGGGTCTGCGGGGGCCAGTGCCCGATCACACTAGCGCAAAAGCTAATCACTTTCGCGCCTTCGGAGGAGCGACTTGCTGCTCCCGATCCGCGGACTCATGGCGACGAGCAACCCGCCACTCCTGTCCCCGCCGGGGCTGCCCAAAGCACCCTCGGCAGGGGCGGGGGTCCCCATGCCGCCCACCTTCCTTCGCCCTCCCAACTTCTTCGTGCGAGCCGCGGCCGCCGCGGCAGCAGCGGCGGCGGCGGCAGCAGCCACCGCCGCGGGCAATCCTTCCAGCTGTTACGCGCAGGCGGCGGCGGCGGCGGCGGCGGCCGGCCTGGAGCGCGGCGTGTGTTATCCGCGGACGCCGAAGTGCGCCCGCTGCCGCAACCACGGCGTGGTGTCGGCGCTGAAGGGCCACAAGCGCTTCTGCCGCTGGCGGGATTGTGCGTGCGGCAGGTGTGCGCTCATTGCGGAGCGGCAACGCGTGATGGCCGCCCAGGTGGCGTTGCGCAGGCAGCAAGCGCAGGAGGAGATCGACGCGCGGGGTGGCGGCGGCGGCGGCGGCGGCGGCGGCGGCGGCGGCGGGACTCACCCCAACCAGCAGCAGCAGAAGCGGACGCCTGTTGCGGTCCGCCTCAGTTCCGGGAGCCAGGCGGCCGGCAGCGCCGGCGCTGAAAGCGAGCTGCCTCCCAAGAGTTACTGCCCGGAGTTCCAGCGCGGGCGAAGAGGTGGGATTCCCCTCCACGTTTGGGGTTAAATTTCCATTTTAAAAAGTGATGGGGAGGGAGGCGGCAGAAAGAAAACCTCCCGAACTCAAACCAACCACGGCTGGTTCGACCTTCAAGGGCTTTAAGTCAGAGGTGGGAAATTGATGGCGTTTCAGTCAGCCTGGTTCGCTTACGTCTGAACGATGAATAATCGAGGATGTTGGCAATTATAATTAAGCATCTCTTGGGGTGTGTGTGAGGAGAACCACTGGTTCTTTCTCCCCAAGTTTTTAAGTTTTAGATTTCTTCGTGGGAGAGTTCAGAGGGAGATCACGGAGAAGGGGGGGGGGAATGGTATCTCTGAAGTGTGCGCGGCTTTGTTTCGATAGCAATTTGGGATAGAACTGATTGGATTTTCTTTCTTTTTTGTTCTTAATGACCTTCAAGGCAAATAATAGCTATCAGTGTGTATTTAATGTGCCCCGTTTGATAGACGAGTGTGCAGCTCAAATCCTTTTTGGATTAGGAAGATTATTCATTACTTAATTAATTGTTATTTCGGATTAGTGAAGAAACACCTTAGGAAAGTAATAATCATTTTGCTTGATGTAATAGATTGTAAAGTAGGAATCTGCCTTTCCTGTGGCAAGAAAGAAAAGAAAGAAGGAAGGAAGGAAAGAAAGAGAAAGAGGGAGGAGGAGAGGGAGAGAGGGAGGGAGGGAAGAAGGAAGGAAGGAAGGAATTGAATCACAGCTCAGTTCTATGTATGAAATGAACTGTAGGTAGAATCCATTGATCTCTGTAAGATCCATTCACCTAAATGGTTTGTGTTGATATAATAATTTATGGTAGAAAGAATATGAAGTCTTTTTAGGTTCAAAAGATGCTAAAAAGTCTGCTTTCAATAGCATTATAGCTCTTCTTCCATCTCAAGCACATCCACATTCTTCCTAGAATGTGTAAAGATTATGGCTTTTCATCATGTTCCATAGCATGGATTATTGGAGAATTTTAAAAAGTTTCATTTTTAATTATGGGTGCAGGTTGGCCATTTGCTTAACATTTTAAGGAAAATTTTAATGCTTGGAAAATCAATGTTTCTAAAAATTATACAAAGGATAATGTTGCAAGCATTTGGCATTGCATGTATACTACCAAAACAGAAAACGTTGCTTGTTCCAAAGCAAATGAACTGACTCTATGAGCTGGCCTTCCTATGGGCAATTGTAGTATATAAAGATACAAAGCACCAAGAAATTGTCTTGGAAAAGCTCTGTTAAAAAGTAATGGGCATTATAGTTTTCTTTTAGTGCTCTCATTAATTTAAATGGTCTTTCTGCAGATCAGCTTGTGCTGTAGGAAATCTGTGGAGAGAGGCAGAAGAATAAATTGTATGGGAAAAACATGGAAACATTATTTTCTTCTTTATGGATGACAAAAGCACATTATCCAATTACGACAATTCACTTTCAGATACAGTTTGTAGGTTTTAAGCACTTAGGAGCAACTTCACACATGAAGAATATCCTATATAGATATTGCTTTCATTTTACGATTTCCATGTTGTATTGTTGTAGTGTTTCTACTTTGCAGTAAATGTATTTTTTGTTTCACACTCCGTATATGTGAACAATCCTGCTTGGATATTTCATAACAGGTACCAAAAAAACAGGATATATACATTATATGACATGCATCCTGTGACTTCGGCACTTATGGCAAACTAGGAGTTTATGGGAAATCTGTCGTAAGGGCAGTGAAAGTAAGAGTTTTTAAAGGCACTGAATGGTGTACATAGAATATTGAATAAAAGATGTGATTCCATAACTGGTAATGCCTAGAGGCCTTAGGGTGTTTATATGAGAAAGCGGTAGATAAATCAGATCTATTGTAATAACTTGAGTATTCGGTTACATTTTTCCCCATTAGAAGAGAAGATTCAGAAGTATGACTTCTACTGCAGTGAATCGGGCAGTTCTGTAGTCCATTTACTCACACCCTCTGTGACATCTTCTCCTGAAGCTGCTGGAAGCAATCAAGAGAAGCCATCTGAGACACAGACTTTAAGTAAAGAGATATCTTTATCGGGTCCTGATGAATCTTTAGAAGGAACGGACAGCCCAGCCTCTTTGTCGTCTTCGGACATGGAATCAGGAAATGAAAGCGAATGTCCCAAGGAATTTGTTCCCTATAATGCCAGCATCCCTCCTGCTGCAGTTGTAGCTGCTGATGGTGCCTTGAAGCGCAGAGACCCACTTAATATTCTTACCAAGGTCTTTCCTAATCACAAACCCAGCAGGTTGGAAAGAATTCTGCAGCTCTGCAGAGGAGACATAGTCCAAGCTATAGAGCAGATCCTGAATGCCAGTGAACACAGGCAAGGATTCCGAGAGCTTGCAATCCCAGTCTTGCCTGAATGCAGTGCTTTCCAGAGATCTTCTGATTTTGGCCTGGGAGTAGATGTCACAACACTTGGCAATAAATCAGCGTTTGTTCCTCTTCAAACCAGCTCGGCTTCTTCCAGGAGAGAGATGAATTTTTATGGCTTAAGCCCAAGACTGGGAATTGGACCTCTAAGAGTGACTTATTCTCCTCCAGGAAGAGCTTTACCTGGTTTGATGGCACCATACCTGAGGACTGGCTTGTTTCCTGCTTTTCCTTTTCATCCAGTGATGGACTCTTCGTTTTCAGGAGTAATCAAAGATGCATCTTATTCCCCCAGCGAAGACAAGCTTTTCAGTACCAAGATATACGCCAGGTTAAATGAAGAACGCAAATAGCATTTTGATCAAAAGTTACTTTTTCTTATTTTAATTTGTGCCGATACACGTTGTGGAGCCCGATTCTTAAATGTGCATCCAATAAAGAGCAAATTAGTATTAAATCCTTCATTAAAAAAAATAATAAAGGCTGCCACAGGGTTCTTTTCCAAAAATCAGTTGAAATTGGACATAAAAGAATTCGAAAATGGAGAGATTTCTGGAGTGTCAACAGTGGAAAATTATTAGAAGCAAAGTTGATATGGAACATTATATTGTATATTAACATGTAATTTCATCTCATTTGAATCTTTGGAAGAAAAAAAAGGTGACACTTGGAGAATGGAAGTTGAAAATCCAAGAGTAAGATGAAAAACTCCAGAAAATCAAAACTTTTGTCTTTTGCATTTTCAAAATATTTGATAAGTTTCTTTCTTATTTTTACTTGAAATGTAGGTGTTTGAAATCAAGAAATAGTTTTCCAAATATAGATTCTTGATTTTTTTAATGAAACAGTTATTGAAATATGTAGTACATGTCTCTGATCAACTGTTGTAACAAAATTGGTAAAATGATTTTGGATATAAGCAGTCTTTTTAGACTGAAGATATTATGCCTTAATTATGTTTTCATATGGGTAGAAGAATTGAAGGAATTGACTGGTTAAAAAATAATTCTGAATTATGGTTTAGAATAATGTGATTGAGATTGAAGCTCATGTACTTTTCTCTTCACATATATATAATAATGAAGATTGGAAAATCTTTTATTTTGCATTACTAGGTGTATAACATTAAATCTGCCAACTGCAGTTATACTGTGGCTGGGTCCACACATTATATTAAGTCATAGTTTGGTGAAACCATGATTTTTAATAGCCTGTAATCTCCAGGTTCACACAATGTGTTAAGTGAAAATGGCTTAGTGCCAATCTAGTCCAGGGTTTGTTTGTGCTAAACAGTGGCTTATTTAATAATGATTTATTAAATAACCCACAAGTTTATTTGCAACAAGGTTTAACCTAAGACAGTGATGGGCATCTTGCCAGCCAGGCAGGCAAGATGTCTGCAAATATTGCTCTACCAAAATATGGCAAAAATATGACCAGTTTTCTGTGGCCTAGTCTTTCTGGGTGAAAGGAGTCTCAAAATTAAGAGCGATCTTAGAAAACTTTCTGCTCACATTCCCACCTATAACTCCCCTATAATCCTCCCCTCCTAAAGTCCTAAACAGACTAATTTTAACTTATTTTGGGAGAGGGGGGTTAAGAATGGAAATAAGAACATGAGTTATCTGGAAGCCAAATTGCTTCTATCTTGAAATTTCCATGCAGTCAAGCCAAATCGAACAAACCACATTATGGCGTAACAGGGTGTGTGAATACAGCCCGTTATACCATACAGTACATATAATACAGTGTGTTACGTGACAGAAAACAATTTCAGAAATTTGAAGGGTTTTCTTTTTAGATTAGACATTTTGTCTGTGGAAGGAGAAAAGAAAAACAGATCACACTCTCAAGAATCATTTCTGTAATATGAAGCCTTCATTTCCGGCCACCAGCACATTGGCTGATGCTTCTGTGTGATCTGTAGGTACATGATGGACTCGCTGATTCTGAAGTTTTTGGAGAACAAATGGGTCCCATGTGTAATATATGTGGATTAATAAAACAATGAATTAACTAGTAGGAAGATGACAGCTGATTTGTTGATTTATGGGACTTTCCACTTCAAATTTCCACACTGTAAATGGGTTAAAAGCAAGCTTTTTTAAAATCATAAAATGATTTTACTCCAGACTACCTGACAAAGCTGCTACTTTTTGCATTTACTAGGTTTTACTAAGGGGTGAGGATTTGTCTGTCTTAAGTACAACCAAAAATGTTCGGTCATTGCTCAAAGAAACCCCTTGTTTATATTACCCAAGACTTAGTATACTTCTTAAGATTTGGTGTGTGTGTGTGTGTTCATCTAGAAAGCTTTTATTGTTAATTTGGGCATGTGGCCCAGCCCTAGAGAATAACTAATAAAATTATGAAAATTTTATTATTTTATTTAAAATAAAATAATAAAATCTTTAACAAATTTGTGGATGGGTCTTACTTACTGCCCTTGCTCCTTCACTAAAATTACTCAACATTAATTTGGTCAACTTTTATTTCTGGTGCTCTGAAGAGTTTCTTCAATGGAATTAGGTTCCAAAGTTAGTCACCACCATCTTGTGGCTGCTTGCGATCATTACAGGTTTAACAAACCTCCCCCCCTCCCACCCACCCGTTTATTTTAGCCATGAGTAATGAAACTATTAAGAGCTATATTTTGCCTTCACTGAAATGATAAGCAATGATCGATTGAACAGCCTGTAAGCAAGCATGTCGTTCTCACAGCAGGTATGTGGATTTTTTTTTTTTTAGTTCAGTTAAATTTTATCCTAAAAGAATTGGAAAGCGTGTAAAAATTAGAAACTTGACCGTCTGGATTCCACTGTAGTGCAAATTTTAATGTATTTTTTTTTGTTAATGTTTAACAAAGTAATATGCACTCCTGTTGTGTACACTCATTAATGTCATTCAATTCAATACCAATAAGAGCAATTGATGCACACAGAATGATCTCCAAATAACCATATGACCCTGAATATCATTTAATTGGAAAGAGAAAAGTTGAATGCCAATCAGGTTCTGACCAGTTCTGGAGAACAGGTAGCAGAAATTTTGAGTAGTTCAGAGAACCAGTAAACACCACCTCTGACTGGCCCCGACCCATCTATTCTCTGCCTCCCAGCTGAGGAGACCAAGGAGAGTTTCAACCTAGAAATGAGGAGAAATTTTCTGACAGAACAATCAACCAATGGAATAGCTTGCCTTCGGAAGTTGTGGGAGCTTCATCACTTGAGAC
Source organism: Ahaetulla prasina (assembly GCF_028640845.1). Taxonomy (NCBI): domain Eukaryota; kingdom Metazoa; phylum Chordata; class Lepidosauria; order Squamata; family Colubridae; genus Ahaetulla; species Ahaetulla prasina. The sequence goes on along the minus strand of NC_080540.1, from coordinate 218,004,389 downwards.
TTTCAAGAAAAGACTGGACTGTCATTTGTCAGAAATGGTGTAGGGTCTCCTGCTTGAGCAGAAGGTTGGATTAGATGACCTATAAGGTCCCTTCCAACCAGTGGTGGGTTGCCCCTGGTTCGGTCCGGTTCTATAGAACCGGTAGTAAAACTGGCAGGAGGCTCTGCCCACCTGCCACAATATCATCATGAGGGATCTGCGCATGCGCAGAAGTGCGTGTGTGCTCCCGTTGCAAACCGGTAGTAAAGGTAAGTAGAACCCACCCCTGCTTCCAACTCTGTTAATCTGTTCTCTGATTGGGAGGAAATGGGGATTTTGCAGTAACCTTCCCTTGGAGTGGGGTAGGAATGGAGATTTTGCAGTATCCTTCCCCCTGCCATGCCCACCAAGCCATGCCCACAGAAACGGTAATAAATTTTTTTGAATCCCACCACTGGTGCCAGTGTTAATAAAGAACACACACATGATCTTAAGAGCTGCCCCAACTTTCTATTCTAGATTGAATTGCAAAATAAAATTCTCATTTCTCATTTCTTCAGTTTCTAACCTATGGAGGAAGCAATAAACTAAAGATGATCTGGAATGGCAGCACAGTCTCTTTGCTCGCCTCTTTCTTGCTTCTTGTACTGTATATTGTGTCATCTACTGAAAGCCTATCTTGGCAGAGAGAAGGCAGGGATTTCACTAAGCGCTTGCCGAACTGTCTCAAAACTAAATCCAAAGTCTTGCCTGGTAGGTTTTGTTTTTGATTTCTACATCGGAAGATAGAAGGTCTTGCTTCTTGCAGTGAAAAAAAACAACCCCACTTATTCCCCCCCCTCTTTCTAAGTGGGAATGCACAGCCAGCTCACAAATTAGGAGTCATTGTAGCCCTCCTGGTCAGAGGAAGGTAGAATGACATCCAAATAACTCCTGCCAGCCTTGCATATTCCTTATCCTGTGCTGCCTGCTTTACAGTCACATTTTTCCTGAAGGTGTGAAGGCCTCATCAAAGCCGGGCAAGCTGTCAGATAGCTTATTTCTGCTGACATCTTCCCTAATGAGAGAAAAAATATATAACTATGCATGCAATTGCTCTTTTTTAAGATCTGGAGCTGGGGCTTCTCCATCGAAACATCTTAAAGTCTTTATAAAGTCCTAGGGTGGGGGGATCTTCACTTTTAAAGTGGGTTGAATGTATCCATTGTGCTTGATTTACTTAACGAGGTTTCTTTCCTAAATGGGCCAGCACTGCAGTAGGACAATTTCATTCAGGAACCCAAGAAAGGGAATACTGACGGAAGACTTCAGAAGAACTTATGTGATGTAGTATTGAGACCCACGTTCTGTTTGATCTTCAGCTATGGAAGTTCACCAGCTGATTTTAGGTCGATCACACTCTCTTAACGTTGGCATGGTGGCTTAGTGGTTAACATGCTGGGCTTGTCAGCTGGAAAGCCAGCAGTCCAGATTCAGGACCCAATCACCACGCAGTGGGGTTGTTCTGTTTCCCTCCCCCAATACTCCCAACAAAGAGTCAGTCAAAGGCCTTCTTTTCTAATTTATTTACATAGATAAATGTTCTGGCCGCGTCTACCCACGGGCCTGCCAAGTCTCTGGAGATAGCTAGGAAGTTATAGATAAGGCCAGAGTTACTCACGAATATATTCTTCCCTCCATTGATACAGTTTGCCCGTGCAAATTCACTGCTTTGTCCAAGACAAAAAGCCAGGAAGTTCCGCCTCCTGCTTTTATAGCCTCTGTAGTTGTCATTGCATGACTCATCATTCTTTGGCTTTGTCCCAACGCTTCCTCTGCTGCGCGCGCCGGTCATGTCTGCGCAATCTTGCATCACGCCAAAATTGTTCTTGGGGCGTTGCCAAATCAGAAGAAGGCCTGGGAGAATCAGGCCTTGCCGGCCCCTCCTCCTCCCTTTGGGTGGGTGCCAGGGAGGGAGAGGGCCCAGGAGAAGCAGGCCTTGCCAGGTCTTCTCCCTCACTTTCTGAATCATCCGAGTCCAGGAGTCCAAGTCCAGGAACCTGGGTCACAACAGGGGTGAGCTCCCGTCCTCACCCCAGCTCCTGCCAACCTAGCAGGTCGAAAGCATGCAAATGCAAATAAATAAATAGGTACCACTTCGGTGGGAAGGGAATAAAATTCTGTGCAGGGGTGGGTTCTACTTACCTTTACTACCGGTTTGCAACAGGGCTGCACATGTGCGGTTGCTCCGCACACGTGCGTGTACTTCTGTGCATGTGCAGAAGCTTCCTGATGACATCGGGGATGGTGGGTGGAGCCTCCTGATGGTTTTACTAACAGTTCTTCTGAATCGGTCCGAACTGGGGGCAAACCACCATTGGTTCTGTGTGTCATGCTGGCCACATGACTGCAGAAATGTCTGTGGACAGCACTGGCTCAATGGCGTTGAAAAGGAGATGAGCATCGCCCCCTATAGTCGGCAATGACTACTTTTATACTCTCTTAAGAACTTACAGGGTTTTTTGGTATGTGTGCTACTTTTATGTTCTTGCGCAAAAATCTGGATATAAATTTAACAAATAAACTTCTGCCTGGCTGTGGGAAATACAGAATACTGGTAAAAAAAAAAAGTCATAAAAGTCCTTCAGCAAATAGTAGCGTTATGACCTGCCAGAGGTTCACCCAGACTGATTAATACCTTGTTCTAGATACTCAGAAGAGGAGACAATTTTGCAGCAAAAACATGGACAGGGTGAATCTACAGGTAACATTATCACAAGCACCTTTGAATAGCTGAGGTCTTGTAGCAAGGAAACAATTCATCTTTTTTTTTAAATCTAACACACTATAAATAAGACCCACGAATGAGCTAACTAGGTGGGAGACACTTATCCGGACAAGATTTTTCTCTTTTTTGAAGCAACACACCTCTCCCCTGCACTTTCTTTTGTGACATTGCTTGTTAACTATGTCAGTAATCCTCTATTCCTTCTACTGTGGTTTTGGGCAACTCCCAAATGTCTGGAAATACTTGACTCTTATTATTTTCTCTCCCAGACTTGAATGTCTCCCCTATTTCCTCTTTTCTGTTTTAGAATTGGCAGCCTCTCCCTTGGGTATGCTTATGGACAGTTGGTTGAGCAAAAGCTACTGCCATACACTACCTTTTGTATATTAAGGTTTTGGTAATAAAACCAATAAATAATCAAATCCAAGTACTTCAGTAGATTGACAGCATGTTATATAAGGACGTATTTCCTTGAGATAATGAATAGCCACCCAGATTCAGAAAAACTGGTTGTCAACTAAATGTGAAAATAGTTCAAGCCGTGTTCTTTGGGGTGGTAACATATTGCTTTGAAACCGCTGAACAAAAAGTGTAAAAAACAAAGATGCCTTTAAATTAGGGATTTGGAGATAATACTGAGGATATCATAGACTGCGGTAAGAACCAGTCAGTCATTCCTATCAGATAAAATAGGAAATAAATATTGTTCTCTTAGGACGGTGATCGGCAACTCAAGCTGCATAGTTTTTGGGCAAGAGAAACAAAGAAATGATGGATTTAAAACAGGGTTACCCTTGACAAGACTGAGAGAAATGGAAGAAAAGGAAGACAACAGATAAGATGGATAGGATGAAATATATCCTGGGATGAGAACGTCCTTGGCAGTGCCATAAATTATTACTAAAAAGAGAGAGTGTTTGTCCATGTTGTGACCAGGAAACCATCTCAACTCCTCCAAGTAATTTGCTATGTAAAGAAGCAATTAAGTTGTGAAATCATCCTAAACCGTTTACATCTGCATATCGTTACTGGATAAGTGAAGCTTCATATACATATGTGAATCACTGATTTGGGTGTAAGACAATAGAGAAGTTCAATTTTCTCCCAATCCTTCAAACACTGCACAGGTAGTCCTCGACTTAGAACAGTTCACTTAGTGACCGTTTGAAGTGACAACGGCACTGAAAAAAGTGACTTCAGATCATTTTTCACAATTATGACCATTGCAGCATCCCCATGGTCATACGATTTACATTTGGATGATTGACAACTGGTTCATATTTATGACGGTTGCAAGTCCTGGGGTGATGCGATTCCTTTTGTAACCTTCTGAGAAGGAAGCAGGCAGCCTTTGTCAGACTTAATAACTTTTAAGATGTGTGGATTTTAATCCTCAGAATATTGACTGGGGAATTCTGGGAGTTGAAGTCGACACATCCTGAGGTTACCTTGGTTAAGAAGTTGTAGAGCTTAAGCTATGGAGAGTTGTAGAGGCACTAAGTGCAAACAGAGAATAAAGCTGTTTAACAACTGTACTTGGCAAAGAATGCTACCATGCTGCATAACAAGCTAATGATAGATCCCTTGTAAACAGAAGATGTGAATGCACCAGTAATGGGTTTCACTTTAGTTTGCTACCGGTTTGTTTGCGCGCACGCTTGCGCTCACGTGTTCGCACAACGCTTCTGCGCATGTGCAGAAGCATCTGGGTGGGTGGGCGGAGCCTCACACCATCGGCCTACCGGTTCGCCCCGTAGCAACCCACCAATGGAATGCACACAGAAACAAAACTTATCTTAAATCAGTGAATGGGGGCCAGCTATGTGACCCATGCAAGGTTGCTTAATTTACGAATATTTTCACATGTGAAATTATAATAAAACTAACAGATTAAAAAAAAATCTGAAATATAGAGAGGCCTGATTAAAATATGAGGCCTTAAGGCAGAGGTGTGGAACAATGGCCCCTTTATGACTTGTGGACTTCAACTCCCAGAATTCCTGAGCCAGCATGGATTTTCAATACCTTTATATAAACATGATTGTTCTGAATTTCCAAAATACTTACAATCAAAGTATCTGGATAGGTAATCTTCGACTTATGATCTATCGCTTAGCGACCATTTGAAGTTATGACAGAAGAAGCATGGCTGGCTCAAGGAATTCTGGGAGTTGAAGTCCACGAGTCATAAAATGGCCATTGTTCCTCACCCCTACTTCTAAACTGTAACTGGCTTAGTTTAAGGGCCTCTGGTGGCTCAACAGGCTAATGCAGCCTGTTATTAACAGCAACTGCTTGCAATATTGCAGGTTCAAGTCCCACCAGGCCCAAGGTTGACTCAGACTTCCATCCTTTATAAGGTAGGTAAAATGAGGACCCAGATTGTTGGGGGGCAATAAGTTGACTTTGTATATAGTATACAAGTGGATGAAGACTATTGCCTGACATAGTGTAAGCCGCCCTGAGTCTTCGGAGAAGGGCGGGATATAAATGCAAAAAAAAACAAAAAAAACCAATCCGACTCAGTTCCTTCTTTTCTAGCAAATTGAGAATGCAATTATATGTGTGTAGAAGATAAAGTTGGTGAAGGACTTAAGTGCTTTTGCAGTTAAACCATTTGTACCAGCAAGGATATTTCTCCCAGTGGCCATAGACTAAAATAAATAAATAAAAAAATAAAAATGCAGGGAACTTCTGTAAGTTTCCTCTTTGCTGAAACTGCCAAAAACTAAACATGATTTCCAAGGGGACACTTACTTGGTTCTAAATTATTCCTGGAGTGTTGATTATTTTAATTGCTCATTAGGAGCCTTATCTGCTAAACAAACTAAATTATTGTCTTTGGGGGTTGGTATCCTGGGTCTCCCAATTAAAAGTAATCAGAGCATAGGACCCCCCGCTGAGACCGAATAAGAAGAGACTTGAAATGTAGCATCTATAAACCGGGTAATGAAAATGGGCAGCTTTTTTCATTGTTGCTGGACATCAAGAGTTTATGGGGACATCCATGCATCTTCTAGAAAGTTCTAACAAAAGCTGGAATATGGAAATACATTGTGGGTGACTTAATTAAATATCGCATTTCATGTTTTAAGGCAAAGTCCTCTTTGATAATAATATTATTCATAATAATATTCATAGTATTATTGTTAATACTATGAAAAAATACAATAGTTCATACTAGTTCATAGTTAATACTATGAAAAAATACAATAAGTTCCTATGAACTGGTGTTCTCCTAGCATGTGGCAGTTTGATTCTTAAGATTCCTGAGCATGATTAAGGATTATGGAACTTGAAGTCTATCACTTTTGCTAGACTTTTGGGGCAAATTTACTTCTGGGGTAAGATACTTAGGAGTGTGTATTAATCTGAATAGGTTCAGAGCAGAAGTGGGTTTCAGCAGGTTCTGACCAGTTCTGGAGAACTGGAGTGGAAATTTTGAGTAGTTTGGAGAACCGGTAGTAAAAATTCTGACTGGCCCCGCCCCCATCTATTCTCTGCCTCCCGAGTCCCAGCTGATCGGGAGGAAATGGGGATTTTGCAGTATCCTTCCCCTGCCACTCCCACCAAGCCATGCCCACAGAACTGGTAGTAAAAAAATTTGAAACCCACCACTGGTTCAGAGGAACATTTTGTCTCTGGAATTCTCAGAATCTTAAAAATGCCCTGGTTTAGAATCAAGACACTGAAATGTTAGAGACTTGAATCCTCCCTTCAGAAGTTTGGGTGGCTTAAAGCCACAATTCCCAAGTACAGGTAGTCCTTGACTTACAAAAGTTCGTTTAGTGACTGAAGTCAAAACAGCCCTGAAAAACAATGACTTATGACCATTTTTCACACTTATAATTGCTGCAGCCTCCCCATGATCACGTGATCAAAATTCAGATGCTTGGCAAGTGACTCATATTTATGACGGTTGCAATGTTCCAGGGTCATGTGATCCTCTTTTACAAACTTTGGGCAAGCAAAGTCAACTGAGAAGGGTTTCACTTAACAACTATGGCAAGAAAGACCATAAGCTGAAGACTATCTGTAATTTGCCATCTCTCGCTTTCCATGAAAAAGACAAGCATTAGTAATAGCTTATGCAAAACCACAATTAAATTGAAGATATGAGAGCCAGGAGGCAAAAGAACCCCGATGACTAGATTTAGCATATGGGCAAAGCTGGGGTTTCAAATGTGCAAAGACTCCCAAATTATATTCTACATCCCTCAACAATACTGGAGAAAGGATAAGTCATACAGGGCATAATTCTCTTGGCTGGCAAGGATTACTCCCAAGAGAAGAATTGCTCCCTGCCCATTTTAGCAACTGTAGGATATTGGACAAGAGCAAACCAAGATGGACGGAGGCAGTGGTGAAATCTAAATTTCTTTCCTACCGGTTCTGTGGACTTGGCTTGGTGGGCTTGGCTTGGTTGGGGGTGTCAGTGACTGGGTGGGCGTGGCTATGTAACCATGTGACTGGGGGATTGAAAGACAGAAACTTACTAACAATGTCCTGCTGGAGTAGATGACCTCCAGGTCCCTTCCAGCCCTGGATTATCCTCTGAAGCTGCGTCTACTGCCAGGTTTGTAGTCCTTCCTTCCTCTCCTTTTTCCTCCCTCCCTCCCTCCCTCCCTCTTTCTTTCTTTCTTTCTTTCTTTCTTTCTTTCTTTCTTTCTTTCTTTCTTTCTTTCTTTCTCTTTCCTTCCTTCCTTCCTTCCTTCCTTCCTTCCTTCCTTCCTTCCTTCCTTCCTTCCTTCCTTCCTTCCTTCCTTCCTTCCTTCTTTCTTTTCTCTCTCTATCTTTCTCTAACCCCCCCACTCCCCATTTTTTGCCTAGCAGGCTTCAGCTTTTTTACCTTTTAAAAAATACTTTTAAAAGTGAAAAAAAAAAGCCTCTGATGATCAGGCACCTCAGCTGGGATTGTCAGAGCCTTGTTTTAACCCTTTAAAAGCATTTTTTTACAACCAAAGAGGTCGTTAAAAAATGCTTTTAAAAGATTTTTTAAAAAAAGGCTCTGATGATCGCATGGCTCAGCTGGGCTTGGGAGGGGGGCGCATGCAGGATATTTGCTACCAGTTCTGCAAACCACCCACCACCATTGCTACCGGATCGGCCGATCCGGTCCAAACCGGGAGCATTTCACCCCTGGACTGAGGGAAACAAGAAGAGAGGGTTTAAGCAGGCTGCCAGCTGACCAGAGGCCCAGATCAAAATAAGTTGCCTCATTCACACACACATTAGGAGTTAAGGCTAAGCCGCTTGTGGCCTTTGCTGCATACCTGCGCTGCGAAGGGGTTGAGTGTAGGCTACAGATTGTCGTGTCCCACTCCTCCGCTGATGGCCGGGTCAGGGAAATCCAAATCAGGCGTGCCTCTGCAGCTCTGCCAAAGTCCTAGCAAAGTCCTCAGGGCAGGCAGGAGATCAGAAAGTGACTTCAGCAAGATATGTTTAGACTTTGCCTGACTCAGAGAATGCCAGAAAGCAGATCCTTTATATAGGCCATGGGGTGTGGCTCCATGACTCAGCACTTATCCAGGCCTGCCCCTCCCTTCCTTCTGTTGCCTCTGCCTATCAAGTCTTCTGACGTGAGGGTCACTCCAATCGGCAGCTGTTGGTAATTCCTCAGGCTCACATGCTGTGGAGGAGGGGGAGGGGTCTAGTTGCTCCGTTTGCCTGGGCATGGAGCCAGAGCTGGGGGCTGGAGGTATTTCTTCCTCTTCAGCCTGTCTGGGCATGGAGCCAGAGCTGGGGCCGGGAGGCATACTAGGACATTCTTCAGCGTTCGGAAGCAGATAAGCAGACCCCGGATGAGGTGAGAGCGGGCAAGACACAACGCAGATGGCCACAGATGGGCAAATGCAAACACCTCCCAAATTGCAACTGTACGTAATGCGAAGGTGCATGTCCTCCGTGCGGATTGATTGATCCAACTTCCTGTTTCGTGCTTTGCTGTTTGAGTCCCCCAAGCCAGAACGTTAACATTTGCAGACATGTGACTGCAACAGCTATACAACTTGCCTACGAATGATAGACACACATGTTCCGTCATGGCGTCTCCGGCATGCAATGCTGGAGAAGCCCACTTCATCCTACTGATTATACATCTTGCCAGTTCGGCCAAGCAAAATGGAGAACAATAGGAATAGCACTTAGATTTATATACTGCTTCATAGTGCCTTACAGCCCTCTCTGAGCGGTTTACAGAGTCAGCATATTGACCCCAACAATCTGGGTCCTCATTTTACTGAACTCGAAAGGATGGAAAACTGAGTCAGCTTTGAGCCGGTCAGGATCAAACTCCTGGCTGTGGCCAGAGGTAGCCTGCAATGCTGCATTCTAACAACTGTGCCACCATGGGTCTCCTCTGTCTGCTGAGAAGGAGCTTTTAAACAGGGCAAGCTAAGGGTCATGGCAATCGTAGTGTTCACAGTGAGGAGGGAGTAGGCCAATGGCTGAAGAGCCATAATCCTAGCAATTATGACCTTGCTCCAAGGGTGAAACCTAAAAATTTTCCCTACCAGTTCTGTGGGCGTGGCTTAATTGGTGGGCATGGCTTGGTGGTCAGGTGACCGGGTGGGCATGGTTAATAACAATAAATAATAAAAATAATAAACAAAGTACACAAAACAATAAGAGATACCAAAAACCAATTTTCACACTTTATACACACACAACAAAACATAACACAGCTGGCTCACACACAATGTAAAAGCAGTTGCACTTCACCCAAAATGGCCCCTGCAACAAGCAGGAACCTCACACAGCCATAAAAAGCTCAAAACCCAACTTTCACACTTTACACACACACACAATCCAACACAACTTACACACACACAAAATACCACATACTCAAAATGATTTTGTGTGTTTGTGTAGTTAGAGTGAAACACTACAGAAACACACCAAATAAAATAAAACTCCTAAAAAAAAACCCAATTAACTATTTTTTTTAAATCTTCCCCCACCCCCCCACCCCAGTTACTTACCCAATTTAAGGGACAAGGCAGGCAGATTGAGTTGCTAGCTGATGTAATTGATTGCAGCAGCCAAAGCAAAACAAAGCAGCAAATGAGCCCGAAAGAAGCAAGAAGCTGCCAAGTAGGCAAGTGGGGACTGGGCAATTGGGTGGGCATTGGGGGGGAGGGATTTTTGCTACCAGTTCTCTGAACTACCCACCATCCCATTGCTACTGGATCGCCCGATCCGGTCTGAACCTGGAGCATTTCACCCCTACCTTGCTCCCTCACATTGTGAGTGAGAACAGCCCCCCCCCCTTTGGGATGGTGGGAACTACATATTGGGAGGAGCCTTTTGTTAGATACTGACAGCCTGAAAGGCTTCAGTCAGGTCCGGTATTTGAGCGGGAAGAATACTCAAACGCGATTGGTTGAAACCCCTGACAGCTCCCTATAAAAGGGCCAGCTGTCAGAGAGGCAAGCTGCTGGATTGTAGATAGTTGTCAAATAAAGAGCTGTTGTCTGAAGCCTGTTTACGCAGTCTCTTCACTCGCCCATCTTAACACCTTGGTGTGGAATTTCAGCCCTTCTGTATTTCACTGGGATCCCTGGGGGTCTCTCTTGCACACCCAGAGGCGTCCGGGTTATAGCTTTTGATAAGCAACTGCTCCTCGTGTGGCGTGAATCCCTTGGACTTATGATTTCCCGCCCGTATTGGTTTCCATTAATGAAAAATTCCTTCCACTCTTTTGTAGTTCAGCTACACCATCTGCAGTTGAATGAAAGATGACAGCAGGCTTGAGGGGAATGCCAGTGTTTGCAGAAACACAAATATGTTTTTATTAAAAGAAACTGGCGGGCTGGGACTGCAATCACACCCAAGACTGGGCATATGGCGCACGGACAGATTGCTGACTTGTGGAAGATGGACGCCATTTTATCTGTGGCCTCAGGTGTTAATGTCTAAGAGACCTTCTAGCAAGAAAGCAAATGCGATTCTCGGGTGTTTTGAAAACGATGCACCTGTTTAAAATGCCATATTGTTGGCTTTTACATACAAAATGTCTTACTGGATAACCTCCAATTCTGTGACGTATGATGCAGATCTGGCAGAGGCAACTAAGTCACCCTGTTTTCATAATGCAAATAATCCTGAGATCAGGAAATCCAACTGTCACAGGTAGTTAATTATTGGCTTATGCTCTAAGAGTCACAGCGCTGATGTGGATACCTGCGTGCCAAAAAGTGGCCTCAGAGCATCAAGTCATTTCACAGGTATTAGCTAGTTTTTGATTGCTACTTTTTTTTTTATCATCACCAAACAGGATTAAATTAGAAACAGGGAGGTGGGGGTAAAAACCCATGGTCCATTACAAATCCTTTACGTCAGCAACCCATTTATCTTCCAAGGTTCTTGAATGCAATTTAATTTGGAACTTTTTGGATGCAATTTAATTTGGAACTCTCTTTTCTAACAGTATTGCTCTTGTGGTTCTGAGCTTTCCTTCCAAAACTTGGTGGAGAAAATAGCCAGTTGTCTATTCATTTATGCTGGATAACACATTGTTTTGGAGGGTTTTTTTGGGGGGGGGATTGGGGAGCACTGTTTAATAAGTCACAGCTAAAGGAACAGCAAATAGAAATTACATTTTTAGAAAAAAAGTGCGAAACTGATGCCAGTTGCATGTGATTCTCATTAGTAATACTTCTTTTGAAAAAAATCTGTATTTCTATTATGCTACTTAAAACCTGAGGGTGATGAAGAACGTTAAGTTTTTAAACGCAGCCAAATTCCATTTGTAGTGTGCCATTTAAATCCTCTCATTTAAACTGTTTATTGACAAACTAAAACAAACATGGCCAGGGTGAGATCCATTTCAGCATTCCTATAAACTCACTGAATGTAAAATGACAGCTGGTAAAGGAACTTGTAACCTCAAGATTTAGACTGAAGCATGCTTTGAAGATTTCTATTAAATACTGGCGACTTCTAAATGTTTATTATTTGTCTAAGGTCCTGGTTTTTTTGGTTGATTTTTGCAGTTTGTTAGATCATTTTAGCCTAGGACAACTTGCTGCAGCCAATTTGTACCCTATGACTATCATTAAGTGTTGTAAGTGTTGTACTTTGATGAAGGTATCTTTTCTTTTATGTACACTGAGAGCATATCCACCAAGACAAATTCCTTGTGTGTCCAATCACATTTGCCCAATAAAAATTCTATTCTATTCTATTCTATTCTATTCTATTCTATTCTATTCTATTCTATTCTATTCTATTCTATTCTATTCTACTCTACTCTACTCTACCCTACTCTACTCTACTCTACTCTATTCTATTCTATTCTATTCCATCCAACCCAGCCAACTTACCACTGCTAACTCATTGTGGGACAACTCTCCGCAGCCAGCTTAATGCGAGATAACTGTACTTTAGACCTGTTTCTTTCTTAATATTATTAGTATTATTATTAATAATAATATAGTTATCTCATGTTGACTGTATCATGGAGTGTTGTCCTGTGGTGAATTGATCATAGCGAGTTGGTTGCAGCAAGTTGGCTGTGGCAAGTTGTCCCATTGCAATTGGGATTGGGTGGTTAATAAACACAATAAAATCATTTTGTTAAAAAAAAATCAAGGCAGGGTGTAAACACCCCTTTGTTCCACCCAACAAATGGGGATTTTGTGTAGACACAAAACTCCCATCATTGAGGCAAAGCAGCTCATCTAAATGGATCAACTTAGGCTCAGTAAGTTTCTGTGGTGAAGCACTGTTTGAGGCACAGCATCTCGTCGATACAACATGGTGTTGCTTTATAAATATCCATACTGTAACACCTAAGCCCCTAAGATCAGCCTCTGCATCAAGGGAATAGTGAGGCTCATCTAACTGCTTTTTAAAAAGAATCTCGTGGGAGGAAAAAAATCAGCAAAATTAGCTTAACTTTAATTTAAGCCAGTTAGCTTTAGCTTTGCTAGTGTTATGTGTTTGCCAAAGTACAATCAGTCTGGTTTCTTCAAACATCAAGTTTTATTTTATTAACCTTTTAGATTTCTCTGAGGAAATCAGCAACCTGTGAAGAGGGTGCATGGTACACAACTCCAGATCAGTGGAATAAAAAAAAAAACTTGCTTTGATAAAAAATATGCTTATTTATACTAGTTCAATGTTGGCAAAGGGGATTAAACATTAGTATTGCTGTATTAAGCCTGCGGTAGGCATAATTTACTAACAGAAAGAAAAGGTACTGCTATTCTTCTAAATTAGGGAGAAGGGAAGCTGAATATTGACTATTTGTGACCCTGGTCCCCCCCCCATTGTTGGTTGAAAAGGGGGTTTAAAACAATTGCTACCAACCTGCCTTCCATTAAGGGCCTGTATATTGCAGGAGTCAAAAAAAGAGCTGTGAAAATATTTACAGACCACTCACATCCTGGACATAAACTGTTTCAACTTCTAGCCTCAAAACGACGCTACAGAGCACTGCACACCAGAACAACTAGACACAAGAACAGTTTCTTCCCGAACGCCATCACTCTGCTAAACAAATAATTCCCTCAATACTGTCAAACTATTTACTAAATCTGCACTGCTATTAATCTTTTCATCGTTTCCAACCACCCATCTCCTTCCACTTATGACTGTATAATTGTAATTTTGTTGCTTGTATCCTTACAATTTATATTGATATTGTTTCCTGATTGCTTATTTGTACCCTATGACTATCATTAAATGTTGTACCTCATGATTCTTGATGAAGGTATCTTTTCTTTTATGTACACTGAGAGCATATGCACCAGGAAAAATTCCTTGTTTGTCCAATCACACTTGGCCAATAAAAAATTTTCTATTCTATTCTATTCTATTCTATTCTATTCTATTCTATTCTATTCTATTCTATTCTATTCTATTCTATTCTAAAAGCACCATCTCCTGGTTGCCAGATGATGCCTTTCTTACATAGGAAATAACAATATCCTTGAGGCTGAATGTTAAGAGATGGAGAGTGAGAAAAAGAATGATTTTTTCCCCCTGCAACACAAAACTCAGTTATGGAATTTGCTGTGGAAATGTCAAGCAATGGTTACCAATTAGGACAGCATTAAAAGAGAAGATTAGGTGGACTCAAAGAAGAGAAGGACTTTGGTGACAGCCAGAAAACAATATATAGACAATTTTAATACTTCCAAGGATACAGTTCAGCTTCCTAACCGTTCCAAAGCAACGGTGTCCTTTTACTGTGGTCGCATCTTGCTTGTAATCTTTCCAAAGAAAACTATTTAACCACTCTAGGAAAAATACTCCTTGATGACAACATTCTTTGATATGTTTCTTCAGGGCTTTTCATAAGATATTTAGACACCTTTGCAATTTCTTTTCTTTCTTTTTTTTGAAATTCCATTTTTAATACATTCTGAACAAGAGCCTCGGGGCTAAAATGGTCAGCATTCCTTGTAAACATTCAAAAATCATCCCGATTTGGTTGTTGTCACTCTTCGAAATCTCTTTTGATAGATGTTTTATATTTGGGGTTGGGGAGAAGATTTCCCATAGGATATGTTAGTCTCCTCAGTCCCCATCTTGTCTGGAGAATCATGGAAGCTGTAGTCCAACACATCTATAGGGCCTCGGAATGGAAATTTCTAGCATTAAAAATTGACTCAGATGTCCTTTGCCACAATTCATTGGCTGCACTCTGGCATTTTTATGCTGAAATAAGGGGCTTCTAAATCTACTCATTGATGTTTTGATGATTATTAATGATCCAAAGCAGCTATTGGCTTGACTGCCATCAAACATGACTCTTATTTAATTTTAGGTAGAATAAAAATGAAGGATTTATTGATACTAATCTTTTAAAATGTCAATAGGCATGTGTCTGTCTTAGAGGACCATAAGCAATTTGGTTTAACCAACTGTTCTGTCTTAATTAAGATATTTAAATATGAAGTAAATCTGTGTAGACAGGATGTATGATGGATTCAGATCTTTACTTTATGGCTGCCCAGTTTTCATCAGCTAATTGCAAGGCCTGTCAGTTGAATCTAAACTGAAATCTCATCTCTATTGCCAGAAATCCTTGTCCAGGATATATATCTAATTGAATAATAGTGGCCTTCACTGAAACTTTTTTACAATTAGGAATTGCCAAGAACTCCTTGTGCTTGGCTAGTGTCCAAACCAGAAGGCCATTCGGTTTCCTGAAAATCACATGAAATCAGAGTTTTAAATGATTCTGCTGAAATGCCCTCTCTGGTTTCAGTTCTAGGATTTTTTTTTTTTTTACACTAGTGAAATGGAAGTCCTTTTGAAAGCAACTAGGTTTTATTTTGAGGGGACAACAGATAAGAATATGGGTAGTCCTCGACTTACGACCACAGTTGAGCCCAAAATTTCTGTTGCTAAGTGAGTAAACTTTTAAGTAAATTTTGCCCTATTTTACAGCCTATTTTACTACAGGGGTCAAATGAATCACTGCAGATGTTAAGTTAGTAACACGGTTGTTAAGTGAATCTGGCTTCTCCACTGATTTTGTTGGTCAGAAGGGCGCAAAAGGGGATCAGATGACCCCAGGATACTGTAACGGTCATAAATATGAGTCAATTGCCACGTATCTGAATTTTGATTATGTGGCCAAGGAGAAGTTTGTAATGGTCATAAGTGTGAAAAATGATCATAAGTCTCTTTTTGCTGTTGAAACTTTCAATGGTCACTAAATGAGCTGTTGTAAGTTGAGGACTATCTGCATTCTAGTTTTATTCATGGGCGTCCCAAAGACAACTGAAAACCCCTCTAGACCGGGATACCTTCGAGGCCGCCTTCTGCCACCAATTGCCTCCCAACGACCCGTGCACAGAGTGGGCCTCCTCAGGGTGCCGTCGACCAAACAATGTAGGTTGGCAACCCCCAGGGGGAGGGCCTTCTCTGTGGCGGCACCAGCCCTGTGGAACGAGCTTCCTCCGGGATTACGACAACTCCCCGACCTCCGGACCTTCAGACGTGAACTGAAGACTTTATTGTTTCAGTGCGCTGAACTAGCCTAAGAATAAAATGTTTTAATTAAATTTTAAGGGTTTTTTAATGGTTTTTATCAATTTTAGTGATTTGGCCATGATAATATTTAGTTTTAATTGGGTTTTTAATGCTTATTTATTATATTGTTTTTAATATGCCTGTAAACCGCCCTGAGTCCTACGGGAGATGGTGCGGTATAAAAGTATGATTAATAAATAAATAAATAAATAAATAATAGATGTAGCATCCATCCCATTTTTTACAAGCATGCTAGTTAGAGATTCATGGGGTACTTTTTCAAATGCCTGTCTGAAATTTGAATAAATTATATCCACAGCTTTACAACTTACCTGATTACTAAAAAGCTGAACAGGAATAGTCTCGCATACCGGCTGTTTACAAACTTACACTAAATTCTAATAATTACTGTGTCATTTTCAAAGAATTTACATATCTATTGCTTTATGAAACTTGGAAAATGTGACAATAACATCTTCGGTTTCAAACCGTAAAAGTCGGTTCAGCTATTAAAAAAAGCTAATCTAAATCTTCTGTAGTTTATTGGCGACTCAGCATCATTTATCATGATAATGTTGCAAGATTTTCATTTCTTAAACCTTAGACACGCTATTGTGGACCTGAAGAAGTGGAATCCCTGAATTTAATCAGGTAAATCTGTGAGTTAGTTATACTCAACTTCTTGGGACTTGCCTGCACAAGATTGCAGTATTTCTGTGCAGGTAGTAGACAACCTCCATGAATGGTGAGGCTTCAGGAAGTTTCAGCAGTTCAGAGTCAACATGGGTTTGTCCCAGGGACCCTTGGATCTTGCCAAACAGGTGGCCATACATCAATGGTGGGTTGCCCCCCGGTTCGGACTGCTTCACAAGAACTGGTAGTACAACCAATGGGAGGCTCCGCCCACTGATCTGGATGTTGTCATAGGCCAGCGGTTCTCAACCTGTGGGTTGCGATCCCATTGGGGGTTGAATGATGATTTGCCAGGGGTCACCTAAGACCATCGTATACTTGCGAGTCGAAGAATCGCAAATTCAGCTTCAGGCGTGATGAATTTAAAAAGAGAGAAATCTTTGCTCTGATGTCTCCCTCTCAAGCCAGCTGCAATCACTCCCAATCGCTAGCCTAATCTGGCTTCAAGTGCGATAAACTTAATAGGGAGGAGTCTCCGCTTTAATGCCTCCGTCCTCGAGGCAATCGCAAGCAGTTCAGATCTCTAGCCAATACGGCTTCAGGTGCGATACATTCAAAAAAACAGTTTGCTGCTTTCCCCCATTCCTTCTGCGGCTGCTGAGGCGCACTGAGATCGCTGCCTAAAAAAAAATAATTTTACGGTTGGGGTCACCACATCGTGGAGAATTGTATTAAAGCGGTCGCAGCACTATAAAGGTTGAGAACCACTGTCATAGGCGATCTGCACATGCACAGAAGCTTGGCATGCACATGAGTGAAGCAAGCATGCATGTGATCCCATTGCGAACCGGTAGTAGATGTAAGTAGAATTCACCCCTATCATACATTTGATCTGGTATCTATCTCAAAGCAAGTGATATAAGGTTTGAAGACATAAGAGGTAGTCCTTTAGCAAAGGCCTCCTGGTTGCTAGGAGACTTATTTATTTATTTATTTAATTTTGTCATAACAATATACACAAGCATAACACAAAAGATTATATAATAAATAAACATATATATGAGGAGAAACAAGGTAGTATAAGCATATATATATATAGGGGAAGAAACAATAGGACAGGAACGGTAGGCACGTTTGTGCTCTTATGCACGCCCCTTAGAGTCCTCTTAGGAATGTGGTGAGGTCAACAGTGGATAGATTTTGAATAAAGCTTTTGGGGTTATGAGAAGAGACCACAAAGTCAGGTAATGCATTCCAAGCATAGATAATTCTGTTACAGAAATCGTGTTTTCTGCAATCTAAACTGGAGCGGTTGACATTAAGTTTAAATCTGTTGGTAGCTCTTGTGTTATTGTAGTTGAAACTGAAGTAGTCATTGGCAGGAAGGACATTACAACGGATGATTCTATGAGCTAAACCCAGGTCCTGTCGAAGGCGACGAAGTTCCAAGTTTTCTAGACCCAGGATATCAAGTCTGGTGGAATAAGGTATTTTATTGGTTACGGAGGAGTGGAGAACTCTTCTCGTAAAATACCTTTGGACACGCTCAACTGTATTGATATCAGATATATGGTATGGGTTCCAGACAGGCGAGCAGTAATCAAGAATTGGCCTAGCAAATGTTTTATATGCTCTGGTCAGTAGCGTGGTGTTTTTGGAAAAGAAGCTACGTAGAATTAAGTTAACAACTCTTAGAGCCTTTTTTGCTATATAGTTGCAGTGGGCTTTGGCACTTAGATCGTTAGATATAAAAACTCCAAGGTCTTTGACAGGGTGGGGGTCATCTGTGAGGTAATGTCCATCAAGCATGTACTTAGTGATTGGGTTCTTTCTTCCAATATGTAAGACTGAGCATTTGCTGGTTGAGATTTGTAGTTGCCAAATTTTAGACCAAGCGGTTAGATGATCAAGGTCTTTTTGAATTGTAGATGTATTGTCAGTGGTGTTAAAAAGTTTGACATCGTCAGCAAAGAGAACACAGTTACTTGAGATATGATCACAAAGATCATTTATGTATATTATAAAGAGAGTTGGTCCAAGAACGCTACCTTGAGGAACACCATTCTTGACAGGAACAGGATTTGATAGAGCATTACCAATTTTAACTATTTGTTATTGCTGAGAGATGTCTGATGGATCCAGACAGATTCCAGAGGATGCTTGGGGAAGTTTCTAACTATTTGATGGCTTCCCTTTGTGTGCCTGATTGATCTTCGATGTATAAAAGCTACCACAGAACCCAATATTGCCTTTCTCTTTAAGGATCGGGTAAAGAACTTTGGAGGATAAAGTGGCACAAGAGATTTCTGAAGCCCCAATGGAGAAAGATCAGGAGTTAATTTGATTAGACATGAGGAAGAAATCATATTTAAGTCTACAGAGTTGTAAAAAAGGGCAATAAAATGTACTCATTTTAAGGCAGTCCTTGTCTTTTTTGGGGGCAGATAGCACAAAGCTTTCCTTGGGGGCTAGTGTGAAATCTAAGGGTGTTATTTTGTTGATTATATCACTCCAATTTGCTCAGGTCTTGATTGTACTTGAGGAGGGCCTATAGAGATGACTGTAATAGTGTCTTTTGTAACTATCTACAATTAATTTTTGCTAGCTGACTCTGAAGCAATTCAAATGATAACTTATGGGAATGTGGGGGGAGGGGGCGGTCAAGAGTACAATACTTCTACCCTGTTTTCTCGAAAATAAGTCCTAGCATGATTTTTCAGGATGCTCATAATATAAGCCTTACCCTCAAAATAAGCTCCAGTTAAGACTGTCAGCCAGATGGATGCATTTAGTACTGTATTTCCCCCAAAATAAGACTTAACCAGAAATTAGGCCTAATGCATCTTTTGGAGCAAAAATTAATATAAGACCCAGTCTTATTTTTGGGGAAACACGGTACTTTAATGGAATAATTTACTACTGAAAAGTTCTGCTCTCTGACAGCCTTTTGAAGGGCAGTTAAGACTGAGCTACTCCATAGGACACTTAATGGATGGACAGCAAGTAAGAGCTTCACCAGGCACCATGCAGCTTTGTAAACTGCGAAAAATTTTTTGTGGAGTTAGCGGTTTAAAAATACTTTGAATAAACAAACAGAGGAATCAAAATGCAGCAATTGCGGGGCTTTTAAGCCAAATTTCTTTGGAACTGGTGTTTGTATTGGCTCTTTGAAGCGGGACAGTTTTAAGCCCTTTTCCCTAAGGATTTCCTTCTTTTTTCTTCTTAATATTGAGTGTTCCCTATATCAGAAGAGATGCTAGGAAAGCCTTCATTAGATCCTAGCTTCTCAAGCTGTGCAGTGACAGATTTCTCCCACAGAGAGGCATTCCTGGATCTCAATTTCATTGTGTGCCCTCTTTCTGTGCCTAAAAGAGGAAACATTCGTGAGAAGGAGAAGATGAAGAAGAAAAAGGAGTTTGTATTTTGCAAAATGACATTCTACGGCCCTCTGGTTTGTTACATTGCAATTCAACGGCAGAAACCCGCTTTCCCAATGCTGGGGTTGATTTCAAAAACAGATTTTCACTTTTATGGTCAGCTTTTTTTATCGTTACCACCTATTTATTTAAGACATTTGGATAGACGCCCATCTTAAAGCATTTCTGGGAGGCTTACAGCCAATAAAACAATCTAAAACCAACAGCAATAAAACTAAAAACAGAAGAAACTGGGGCCACAAACCACACTTCCCTGATGGAACCCGCCTTCTCATTTCACCTGGGCTCACTCTATCACAACATGTGAGGGAAGAGCTGGGCCTTGAGTGATGTCTAGAAGGATAGAAGGGCAGATCTCAAATGGGAGGGAAGGAACTGCAAATCAGTTACATGCTGAGGAGTGCCGGTAAATTATTTTTGCTTCATTTATTTTCATATGATTCTCTAATAAACACTGAATCGAAGGGATTTGTATCTGGGGAGTTTTGGGTATTGAAGTCCAAAGATCTTAAAAGTTGCCAAGGTTGGACACCATTGCTATAGAACAAGGGTCTCCAATCTTGGTCGCTTTAAGACTTGTGGACTTCATCTCAGCTTTGCTGGCTGAGGAACTCTGACAGTTGAAGTCCACAAGTCTTACAGCGACCAAGGTTGGAGACCCCTGCTATAGAATATTGCTATACAAACTTCCATAAGACTTTCACAACTCTCTTGGAGAGTTTCACAACTATTGCAAACTACAAAGAGGTGTGCATTCTGATTAATTTAGAATCTGCCAATAGATTCATGAAGATCTTAAGTTACACTAAGGATGAGCTGGTCTTTTAAGCTTCACTGATTTTATAAGCCACAACTAGCATTCTGAATTGCTCCATGGTCTTATTGGCAACAAGTCTAAGTAGGGCGTGATATGGGCCTTTCTACTGTGTCCGAGGCAAGGGACACGGTGGCTCAGTGGCTAAGACGCTGAGCTTGTTGATCAAAAGGTCGGTAGTTCAGCAGTTCAAATCCCTAGTGCCGCGTAATGGAGTGAGCTCCCGTTACTTGTCCCAGCTTCTGCCAACCTAGCAGTTTGAAAGCACGTAAAAAATGCAAGTAGAAAAATAGGGACCACCTGTGGTAGGAAGGTAACAGCATTCCGTGCGCCTTTGGTGTTTAGTCATGCCGGCCACATGACCTCGGAGACATCTTTGGACAGCGCTGGCTCTTTGGCTTTGAAACAGAGATGAGCACTGCCCCCTAGAGTCGGAAACAACTAGCACATATGTGCGAGGGGAACCTTTACCTTAATGGGATGTTTCATAGTGAACTAGCTCAGGGGTGGGTTCTACTTACTTTTACTACCGGTTTGCAACGTGGCCACCTGCATGCGTTCGCTTTGCTTGCGCATGTGCAGAAGCTTACTGATGACATCCAGGTCAGTGGGCGGAGCCTCCCGCCGGTTTTACTACCAGTTTTTGCAAACTGGTCCGATCTGGGGGCAACCCACCACTGAACTAGCTGAAACTGAACCACAGAAAGCAAAGTTGACCACATGGTCATAGTCCAGCCTTGATTTGACCAAGTCTTGATCTAAAGCAAGCTTTCTTCTTCTCCAGAAATACATACTGCTTCCAATAGTTTATTTGCTAATAATAACTAACCAAGGAGAGAAGCAATCTAGAACAACGGTCACCAACTGGTGGTCCGTGGATCACTGGTGGTCCATGAGAAAATTTTGGTGGTCCACAGAAAAATTATTTGCATTTTTTTATATTGCACTAAGTCAGGGGTCCTCAAACTACAGCTGGCTGAGGAGCGCAGGCAGGAAAGCAAGAAATGGCTGGGAGGAGAGGGGTGAGTAGTGGCTGGCGAGGCGCCCCTCAATGTGAGTGACATTGAGTTGGCCATGCCCACCCAGTCATATGACCACTTAGCCATGCCCGCCCAGCCGGTCATTAGGCAGATTGTATTAGTGGTCCGCAGGATTTAAAAATATGCATGTAGTGGTCCCTGAGGTCCAAAAAGTTGGTGACCCCTGATCTAGAACTAAGGATAAATTTCCTGACAGTGGGAACAATCAACCAGTGGAATGGCTTGCCTTCAGAAGCTGTGGGTGCTCCATCACTGGAAATTTTTAAAAAGAGACTGGACATCCATTTATCTGAAATGGTATAGGTTCTCCTACTTGAGCAGGGGGTTGGACTGGAAGACCCCCAAGGTCTTTTCCAACCCTGTTGATGATGATGGTGGTGATGATGCAGTGAATGGTATATTCCCAAATTGTTTGGGATATTGCTTTCCAAAATCTAGTGAGGAAGGCCAATCCATTGATAGATAGATAGTACATTCGGAGTTATTGATATAGATTATTTTAACAACCAATTAGCCCAAGTAAGAATATTATTTCAGAATCCTTATAAGTGATAGGGTGTTTTTTTTTTAGAGTTATCATAGTACCAGTTCTTTGGAAACAATTTTGCTGCAGATGCTACCGCTGGTTTTGTGTTTATGTCTCTGTATATGTTTAAACATCAGTACCATCATTAACTGTTGCCTATGGTTACCCACATCTTCAAGCAGAGATTTGCTTGTTTTCAAAAAGACAATTCTGCATCGCCTGAAACGGTTTTCATCGGAGCTCAATAGTTAGTACAAAAGAAGTTAAGTTTTATTTTTGGCCAGGACTGCATCAATCTCCTAATGAGTCAGAAGTCCCCCAAAGAGATTTTTAGTACCATCTTCCACTTCTTCACATGAGTTGTTTAACATTTGGCTTTGATGCAATGTAATTGAATGTAGGCTAACTATGTCACAGTCAGCTCAATATAGAATCTGCTCTTGATCCATTTCTGTTTGGAAATAAGTCCCAATGAAATTCAATAAAGCTTACTTCCAAAGAAGTAGTATAGAATGTTAACCTTAACAATATATACATCCATCCATCCATCTATCTATCTATCTATCTATCTATCTATCTATCTATCTATCTATCTATCTATCTATCTATCTATAAATAAATATCAGAATATTCAGAAGGAGGAGATTGCTAGTTAATTCTTGCCTATTGTATAGTTGTTTCATTAAACTTATTTGATTGGCCTCTTGTTTTATTTTTTTTTAACATTATATTCAAAATATAATATTTATAAGCCTAGTGTTATAAACTGGAGGAAGGGATGGAAAGAGCAGAGAAAGGATATGATAAATGATGAACTGTGGTGGCATAGTGGTTAGAATGCAGTATCGCAGGCTAATTCTGCCAACTGCCAGCAGTTTGATCCTCAATGGCTTAAGGTTGACTCAAACTTCCATCCTTCTGAGGTTGGTAAAATAAGGATCCAGTTTGTTGGGGGCAATATACTAACTCTGTAAACTGCTAAGAGAGGGCTATAAAGCACAATGAAGTGGTTTATAAGTCTAAGTGCTATTGCTATTGCTAAAATTAACCAAATAAGACAAAATAGGTAAACTTGAACATGAAAACTCATAATCTGTTTAAAACCAAATACAAATTTGGATATGGTTCACATGTAGACCCCCCATACTTTCTAAGGATCTTTCCTCATTAGTAAGTATAATGTTGCCCTTTGTTCCTAATTAAACGAGGCCCCCATAATTGAGTCATATCTCTGTGTACATAAGCTATGTCTGAAAAAAATTGAGTACTAGCATGTTCTGATATAAAATGAGTAAAAGCAGAGGTGACTCAATGCACAAAGATCAATAGCTGAGGAGTTATTTTTATCATAATTGATTTTTTTTAAAAAGCCCAAGTAAGTTAACAGGAAGGCAACGAATGTAGATGCTGGATTAAGTTTTGTTTAGAAATTGAAGAAAGGAGACATTTTATCCAGTGCCCATAATTATAGGTAGCTATGTCTCTCTCCTCCATCCTTGGGCTTGAATTGTATTTTCAGAAATGATTAAAGTGGATTAAATCTTGCTCTGTTTCTATGTTAAAATGTTAGGATGGAGTTTTATGGTCCACAAAACAAAGGCATGCCTGTGTTAGTGTGTTAGTAAAATATTTCTGCTGATTTACAGTAGAGTTATGCTCAAAGCTTCCTTGTCACAACTACACAATCACAATGGGATCTTTAACCTAATGTTGCAGTGGAATGATACCACTTAAGATACCACCCAGCCCAAGATAAACCTTTGATACTACCTTGGTTATCCCCAAACCTCTTTCTGATAGTAATTGTTGAAAATCAGCGTTGAAAATCTGATTTTCAAAATAGGAAACATATACAGTAAAGTTTGTACTATATAGTATATATATTATATTATATATAGAAAGTTAGTTTCTTATTTTTTTTTAATTTGCATTTATAACCCGCCCTTCTCCGAAGACTCAGGGCGGCTTACACTATGTTAGCATTTGGGCATGCTTCCAGGAAACTATAATAAGGGCAATACATATTGAATTTTACATATCCTAACAGCAGCCAGGATTGTATATGCACAATACTGGAAAAATCTAGAAACTCCTACAGATGATGATATAATAAAAAAAAATTCTGGGATGTGCAGAAATGAATAGGTTAACCCTAAAAATCAAAAGGGATGCGGTGGCTCAGGATGATCTGAGAAGAGCTGGTCTTCTACGCTTCATTGATTTTATAAGCCACAACTAGCATTCTGAATTGTTTCCGTGATCTTATTGGCAACAAGTCTGTGTAGGATGTGATATGGTCCTTTCTACTCTGTCCGAGGCAAGGGACACGGTGGCTCAGTGGCTAAGACACTGAGCTTATTGATCAAAAGGTGGACAGTTCAGCGGTTCAAATCCCTAGTGTCGCGTAATGGAGTGAGCTTCCATTACTTGTCCCAGCTTCTGCCAATCTATCAGTTCGAAAGTATGTAAAAAATGCAAGTAGAAAAATAGGGACCACCTTTGGTGGGAAGGTAACAGTGTTCCGTATGCCTTTGCCAGCCACATGACCATGGAGATGTCTTCGGACAGCGCTGGCTCTTTGGCTTTGAAACGGAGATGAGCACCGCCCCCTATAGTCAGGAAAGACTAGCACATATGTGCGAGGGGAACCTTTACCTTTTTAAAAATCAAAGGAAAAGAAGACTTGGAATATTTTATAACTTGGAAACTATACTACAAATGGTTAATTGACAGATATTGAGGTTAGAGGAGTGGATTTATGTGAAATATGGACTACATGAGAAGGAAAAACTGAGTATATCTTTTGATGGTTATATAATCGATACTATAATTGAAGATAGTATTTGCTCCTGTATATAAATGAATATATAAATACATGTATAATTATTTTATATATTTTATATTATTATATATAATATAAAATTTTATATTATTATCGTATATTATATATATATACTGTATATAAATTATATAAATTTAAAATGATTTTTATAAATATTAATTATAAATAAATTTATAAATGAATAAGGGGGACTGGATGATTAGGGGACTAAAACATATGAAGAACGGTTGCCACTCGGTATGTCTAGTTTAAGGAAAAGAAGGATCAGGGGAGACATGATATTACAATATCTCAGGGGTTGCCACAAAGAAGAGGGAGTCAAACTATTCTCCAAAGCACCTGAGGGTAGAACAAGAAGCAATGATGGAAACTAATGAAGGAGAGAAGCAACTTAGAACTAAGGAGAAATTTCCTGACAGTTAGAACAATTAATCAGTGGAAAGCTTGCCGCCAGAACTTGTGTATGCCCCAACACTGGAAGTTTTTAAGAAGATGTTGGATAACCAGTTGTCTGAACTGGTGTAGGGTTTTCTGCCTAAGCAAGGGGTTGGATTAGAAGACCTCCAAGGTCCCTTCCAACTCTGTTATTCTATTCTATGGTTGCGAACATACCTAGTATTCCTCCTATTTACTCCATAACAATGCCCCTGTGATGTGAGTTGGGCTGAGAGAGAATAACTCTCTTTCCCCAAAGAAGATATTGACAATCCCTTCTGTCTCTCTTTTTTATTTTTTTGCCTAAAGAAGAATATTTTGGTACAGTAAAATGTTCATGGGTGAATAAGATGAATGTGGTTCTTGTCTTTCATGGTATGCTCTTTTCCTCAGTGGTCTACAGCCTTTCTGACTTTCCATGTTTCAGTT
The DNA here is from genome assembly GCF_028640845.1 of Ahaetulla prasina. NCBI lineage: Eukaryota > Metazoa > Chordata > Lepidosauria > Squamata > Colubridae > Ahaetulla > Ahaetulla prasina. The sequence goes on along the minus strand of NC_080540.1, from coordinate 217,978,500 downwards.
AAAGTCAAGGGAAGACATTATGAGCTATTGTAATTCCTCCTGAGCAGCTGCTTCAAACTTGAAAGTAGGGGCAGCCAGAATAAGCTTTGTTTGGTTTTTAGCATCGGATGCTCAGTGAGTGAATCTAATCAATTGTGGCTTAATCACGAAATTGTCATAAAGCAAACTATAGTTTAGCCCAGGGGTCTCCAACCTTGGCAACTTTAAGACAGAATTCTGGGAGTTGAAGTCCACAAGTCTTAAAGTTGCCAAGGTTGGAGACCCCTGGTTTAGCCTGTTCCAGAGATGGTTTTTCAAAAGGCAACTGGACTTTGTTTTTCTCTTCTTCATGAATTGAAGAAGCTTCTTGAATGAGAAGTGAAACGCCTTTAAGGAAAAAACAAAGGAAGTCCAGTTGCCTTTTAAAAAAGCACCTTGGGGATAACCATGATCTGGATGACTGAGAGTCTCCATAGACATATACATTAGCATGTTTGTGACTAGAACCAGCGGTGGGATGCTGCTGTTTTAACAACCGGTTCGGTGATCGCATGCTTAGTTTAAATACTAACCTTCTGTGTTACCATTTGGGAGTAACATGGCTGAGGTATGGCAATCCGCTCTGCCGTGCCAATCAGCTGAGAAAATAAAGGTAAGTAAAGCGCAGGGGCAGGTGGGCGGGCTGACCTGATTGTCAGAGTGAACCGGTTTACTCTCAGCTGATCGTCGGAGCTACTGGTTTGTCCGAACAGGTAGAATCCTATCCCTGATTAGAACCTAGATACTAAGACATGAAAAATGCTGAGGAAATCTAAAATCCTTTCATATCCAGCACCAATGAAACAAAGCAAATAAAAGAAAACAGATAACTTTCTTACATGCAGATTAATGCTGTTCCTTCTACTTCATTCTGATGCTAGGTTATTAATTCTGTCACAAAATAGTCTCATTTGCCAATGAGGATAGACTTTTGAGACATGGACATGTGAGTAATAATTGCAGAAGAAAAGTTTGCAGCAAGGAAAAAAAATGGATTTTGACATCGTTGTTCTTGCAGGTATAATAATATATTTTCAAATACATCCTCTGTTAGAAACTTCAATCAAAGAATTGTGTGGGATTTAGGAACGGATTGTAATTTAAGAGTGTGCCAGTGCAAGACTGTAGGGAAACCGATATGCTAATATTTGACTATAGATCTTAATGGTACCTAAGGATTTCAGAGGAAGTGAGAAAGATATTTTAAAATCAATTCCATACGGTATGTAGATGCGCAGATGTAATCCAATATTGTAAATTGTTGAAACATTCCTTAATTTATTTTAATATATATTTAAAATATTGTACTCATGTCATTTATTTGCAGTACTGTGCTTCCTATAATTTGAGATTTAGATAGAACTTGGAACATAGAATCATAGGAATGGAAGGGACTTCGGAGGTCTTTTAGTCCAATCCCCTGCTCAAGGCAGGAGACCTTACATCATTTTGATCGAATGGTTGTCCGGTCTATTATTGAAAACCTCCAGTGAAGGAGCACCCACAATTTGAGGAGGAAAGCCGTTCCATTGATTAACTGTCAAGAAATTTCTCCTTAATTCTAGGTTGGATCTCTCTTTAATAAGCTTCCATCCATTACTTCTTGTCCTTCCCTCTTGCACTTTGGAGAATTAATTGGTTCCCTGTTCTGTGTGAAGAGGTTCAAAGACTGGAAGAGAGCTATCATGTCATCCCTAAGCGATGGTGAGATTCAAATAATTTAACAACTGGTTCTCTGCCCAAATGACCAGCTGGGTAGGCGTGGCTTGGTGGTCATGTGACTGTGTTGACCGGTAGGCGTGGTCAACTCAACGTCACTCATGTCAATGGGTGCTTTGCCTTAGCTGTTATAATGTAATAAGGGTTAACCTGAGAGGCAGTTTCTGTAAGCAGGGCAATAAAGATTAGGCTAGAAACACCAGAATGTTTCCTTCCTGCCTTCCTTACAGGATTAGCTGTATAAAGTGGAAAAAAAAAATAAGATTTCTTCCAACAACCGGTTCTCCGAACTGCTTAGAAAGTTAACAACTGGTTCTCCGAATAGGTGCGAACTGTCTGAATCCCACCACTGTCCCTAAGCCTTCTCTTTGACAGGCTAGACATACCGAGCTTGCTCAAAGTTTTATCATATTATTTAGCTTCCAGACCCCTTATCATCTTTGTTGTTCTTCTCTGCACACTTTCTAGAATCTCAGCATCTTTTTTGTATTATGGTGACCAGAACTGCTTGCTTGCCATATTTCAACAGTGGCCTCACTATTCAGGATTTTATTATTTCATCATTTTACAGTCATCCGAGGCAGGATTTTAATCCTATCTCTCAAATAGCCTATATAAATGTGTGGTCTATACTTACAAATGGGCACACAAAGACAAAGACAGACAGACAAACACACACATACACACAAGTAAGTATGTACTGGAAGATCTACCCACAGAACATATATGGTCATAATTTTCTAAATGGGAGGATATAGCAGCAGCAGAATTGCCCACAATGTGGTGTGTGTGTGTGTGTGTGTGTGTTAATATGAGCATGGAATAAACATACACATTTATACTGTATAAAGATATGAAACAAACAAAATAAAAATAATCTGCTTTCCAAGTCTCTCAGTCCAGATTTTCTTGAGCATAAGATAGAAATGGTTTAAATCAGTGTTTCTCAACCTTGGCAATTTTTCAGATATGTGGACTTCAACTCCCAGAATTCCTCAGCATGCTTGCCTTCCCTAGCTAGCTAGCTAACTAGGGAATTCTGGGAGTTAAAGTCCACACATCTTAAAATTGCTAAGGTTGAGAAACATTGGCTTAAATGATAAGTGCAAGATACACTTAGAAATTGCTTATACTGAGCCAGGTTATTGATTCATCTTGCCTTGTATTGTTGACACTGAACGGCAGTGAGTCTCCAAACCTTCATGTGGATTTCTACGTTCTTCTAAACCTACCAGGAGCCTTTTGGATTCAATGTATGTCTTCTTGGTAGTAAAGGGATTCCTTTGGCTGAGGAAAAGGGGGGAAAAACTATGCAATGAGTTTCATGGGTAAACATGAGGGGTATCTCATAGATTTGAATCAAGCTCTCCCTGATATTCATTTTTAATATTCTAAATGTGATACTCCTGGCTTATGTTTGTTATCATTACACTTCAATGCTAAGAGTTAAAGGTTTCCCTGTCAGCCGTGTCTAATACTAGGGCACAGTGCTCATTTCTGTTTCTTGGCCAAGGGAGCTAGGATTGTCCAAAGATAATTTCTGTGGTCATGTGGCCAGCATGGCTATAGACCAAAGGTGCATGGAATGCTGTTACTTCTCATTGAAGTGGTACCTATTAATCTACTCACATTTGCATGCTTTCAAACTGCTAGGTGGGCAGGAGCTGGAGCAAGTAACGAGAACTCACCCCATGGTGTGAGAGCTCGGGTCTTGAACCTGGGCTTGTCAACTGGAAAGCTCAGAGTCTTCAACCACTGAGCCATCATGACCCATACTTGAAATTTACCATACTTTTATTACTTGCAATTCCGTTCTTTTGAATTGGCTGGTTCTGTACATATGTAGAAAGATGAATTTCGTAGTTGTTGCTCCACAAAGTTGGAAGTTTCCCTTCCTTTTTGTGTTCCAAAATAATTTTATTCTTAAATCAAGGGAGCTTTTTCCTAGCTTATATTGATCATTATCCAAACAAACACATTCACTTGAAAGGCATGGCTCCAGCTGCATTACAGTGAAGCCGATCTGATGGGTTGATACCAGCTAGGGAAGCATAACACTTCGGTATTGACCAAATCTTTCTTTTGTGTGAAGAATAATCACAATCATAGTTGCAGCAATCATACAAACCAAAAAGAGCAGGGAAGTGGTGAGAATATAAGAAATAAATGTGGAGATACAGCCAATCAAAAGTACTACCAAGGATGCAGTTTGACTGTTCAAAGGTAACATTGGATCCCAATGACTAACTGAGAGATTCTAGCTCAACCAGATGTCTACAGGAATCCCACAAGCAGGAGATAAAAGCAATAGCTTTCTCTTGCTGTTTTCAGAATAACTGATATTCAGCTACACAGAGCCTTTGATCCTGAAGTAAATGTATAGAGCTAAAACGACTGGTAGCCCTTCCTCATGCCTATGTGTAATTCATCTTTTCAATCTTCTAAGATGGTAGCCATGACTACATCTTACAGCAGAGACTTCCATAGTTTTATTGAGCATTCTGAACTACATTTGCTTTCCTTAACAATGGTCAAGTTTGTTCCTGGGAGATTTCTATCAGCATAGATATATTTTTTTTGGTCATAAATTGTAGAAGTAATTCATTTTTTCAAATTATGGCTAGCTTTGCTGATTCCCAGCCGTGCTCTGTTGAGATTCTGCAAATGAAAAGTACTTTACATTCACATAAAACAGGGATAAATACACGGTTATCTTCAGCAGCTAGAAAATTGTCACCTGCTGATTCTCTGTAGCTATTCTAAAGACCTAAGAACAAATGAGGCCATTCTTTTTGGTTCGTTGGTTCTAGTAAAACAAATAACATCAAAGGCATCTCTACAATTTCCTTTCAGATTTTGGAAGGAGAGCGGAAGTGAGAATGAGTGAAGATAACCATACAATGATAGATGAGAATTGCATTGCAAGTTGTGTTAATGGGAACGTGGTCTCAGGTCATATAGGTCTATCTCTTCCTCGGCAGTGCAAATACCAGAATAATACATTAACTGACCCCTTGCTGCCCTTTTATGACATGTCAAAATGGCTGCTTTGCCTTCTCTAATGATAAGAACGTCTGCCACTCGAAGCTGACCTTTGAGCAAATCATGAGTTTTGAAAGCCATCTCAGCCCCAAACTGTGAATGGATATTAACTAGACCAATCTCTAATTTTCTGTACTTTCAATTCCCTGATGGTTTTAAATGAGGAAGATTTTTCTCCATCTCATGATGAAGCAAACACTCAGAGTAAAGTTCAAGTTGTTTGTGAACAACTGTACTGACCCACAGCAAAAGCTGCCTGGATTTAAAATGTTCATTTATTAAAGTTCACAGAAACAGATGCTCAGTGAGTTTTGGTTCATTATTCAGTCATTGGCTATTAATGCATATTATTGCTTTCATCCAGCTTCATTATGCTTCCCATTATTTGGCAAATCTTTCAAGATAGTTTGATTGTATCGTATGAGGAATTTATCTAATTAGACGATTAAAAAAATCCACCCCCATTATATTACATCAGCTGCATGCTTCCTGAAGTTTCTTCTTTTGCAGCCCTTCTCCAGATTGGTTATCTGCCAATCTGAAGTGAGAAACACATTAACCCATTTAAGACTTTCTTGAATTAAATTCTTACTTAGCTTTTTGCCCTTTATTTTATATTCTTTAAGTTCTTTAAACTGTAATTTAATTTTCCTTCTATGTGGGGATGAAGTTTTATTCACTAGGCACTTTTTCAAACTTGTTGCTGAGAAGACCTCTTGTAATTCTGAAATAATTTGAAATTAGAAATTGTGGAAAATATTTGTAGCTCAGATAGTAGATGTTAGTGGTGGTTTGACCTCTGAGCTTGTTGTTCAGTTTCTGAATGTTTCATCATCAGGCTAGGTAACATCAGCAGCAGAACTTCGGTTGAAGTGTCTTAATTTCAGTTCTACTCTGTTTTTTTTTACTGAAATAAGACACTACAACTGATGATGTTACCAAGCCTGGAGACAAAACGTTTGGAAATTGAAAACAACAAGCTCGGAGAACAAATCACCACCAACGTAATTTGAAATCCAAATGTGTTTCAAAATTGAGGTTTGTGAACTTAGTGTTCTTTAAACGTTTTGCTGCAATTATGAGCAAGACAGCTGATCCTGTCATCTCCTGGTGCTCAAACCATGGAAAACTGATGTCCCACAGTGTCATCATGAGGAGCGCAAATGGATAATTTCTTCTCTGCTCCTTAACTGGAAAGGTCCCACTGTATCAGTCTCATTGCTGGTCCTTTGGTCTATGCCAAAGGCATTGTCTCTGCTTCTCTGGAAATGTCTTAGTTTGCCATTGACTCGCTCAGAAGTCCCAAGGAGATATTTTACAGTTCTAGAACAATGCTGCAATACTCCTATGAATTACCTATTAATGTGGAACAAACATGGCTAGGAAGACTTCCCAATAAATTGACTCAGATATGTTCTAGAGCAGGGATGTCAAACTCAAGGCCCGGGGGCTGGATCCTGCCTGTGAAGTGTTTAGATGTGGCCTGTGGGGCTGCCCTGGAAACAGCGAAGGACTGACCCGCGGTGCCTCTGCTAGTGAAAACAGAGCTCAAGAGAGCCTCCGGAGCTCCGTTTTTGCTGACAGAGAGTTGTAGGAGGCCGTCGCCGATGAAAACAGAGCTCGGGAGCCCGTTTTTGCTGGCAGAGTTCTCAGGCCACCGCAAGTGCCCCTGACATGAGTGATGTTGATTTGGCCATGCCCACCCTGGCCACATCCACCCCAGCCCCCCGAGGTCAAATACAATCCTGACATGGCCCTCAATGAAATCAAGTTTGACACCCCTGTCCTAGAGCAGGGGTCACCAACCTTTTGGACCTCTGGGACCATTAAGTTCATAATTTTAAATCCAGCAGACCACTAATATGATTTGCCTAATGACTGGCTGGGTGGACAAGGCTAGGTGGTCATGTAACTGGGTGAGTGTGGTCAACTCCTCGCCTCCTCACCTGGGCTCCTTTGGGCCCCAACAGGAAGCAGTTGTTGGAGCTAAGCAGCCACCATGAGAAAGAGTTGATAAAACAGCTCAGTTCAGATTGGATCTGACCGAGAAGGAGGCTTAGCAGAAACATCTCACTGAGGACTACAAACATAGGCTTTTGTACTACTTTCTACTTTCCACCAAGTAGAGGAAAGACCTGTGGGCGTGCAAGGCCAGATATTGGCACCTGGAGGCTCAGCGGGCTGAGATGGTCAGCCATTTCTAGGCCATGATGCATTCCCACTGGAACAAGGTCCTCCGGCTCTTCACCACTAGTGGCACTTCCCTCCAGCCTTCGCCCAAAGCCCCGCACAGGAGGCTGAAGCAGACCTCAACTCAGAATTTCTTCCCCCCTCTGACCAACACAGGAAGACCTCGAAGTGGAAGACTCTCTGCAGCAACACAAACGTTCATTGTACGTATCTGTCCCAGGAGCTATAGTCTGAGGACTCCTGATTTAGTGCAATATGAAAAATGCAAATAATTTTTCTGCAGACCACCAAAAATTTCCCATGGACCACTAGTTGATGACTGCTGTCCTAGAGCATGAAATCCAATCACTTAGCCTTTCCAACCAGTTGCCACTTAGATGTGTGGATAGTTCCAAAATTTTCAGTCAGTATGACTAACAGCAGTCATAAATTTGGAGAATGTGATAGTTATGTGAAAAGTATGCAGTTTCTCTAAAGCAGGGGTCTCCAACCTTGGCAACTTTAAGACTTGTGGACTTCAACTCCTAGAGTTCCTCAGCCAGCAAAGCTGGAAAAGCAGGCTGAGGAACTCTGGGAGTTGAAGTCCACAAGTCTTAAAGTTGCCAAGGTTGGAGACCAGTAGTGGCTTGCTACCGGTTCTCCCCAGTTTGCAAGAACCGGTAGTAAACATTTTGAGTAGTTTGGAGAATCGGTAGTAAAAATTCTGCCTGGCCCCACCCCCTGTCTATTGCTGCCTCCCGACTCTAAGCTGATCGGTTAGAAGGAAAAAATCAAGACTCGCTTGTCGAAGAAGAGAAAAAAAAAACAAGACACTGTCCCTTTAAATTGAGAAGCCAAGAAGCCTCCCAACTGATTGGCTTGCTTTTCAGCCAGGAAACTTGGCAAAGAAGAAGGGGGGGGGGAAACGCTGTCAGTTTAAATTGACAGAGTGGCTAGAAGCTCCTTTCTGGGTCAGCTGAACAAAAAATTGGATAAGAGGAGAAATTCTTATATGGTTCAAAGTTTTTGAAGTTTTGGGGTTCGTACAACATGGGATTTGTGTTTCTAAAAAGGTTTGGGAGATTTCCATTGTGAAGTATCCTGTCTTGAATGAGTTTTCTGCCTGTTCTTGTAAATGGAGCTGAACTTCTGGCTTCCACTTTCTATGATCTCTAAGCACCATTAGCTGTTTTCTGCTTACAAAGTTTCCTTCATGCATCTGGCAGGAATGTGGAATTCCAAGCAGGTTCCTTGCTAGCAGCTTGATTATTCCTTAATTATCTGGGATATTTTATTTGGGAAATGAAGTGGGGGGAGTTTGATTCCTTCCCAGAACAGATTAGTGGGGTGAGGAGGAAATGCAGATTTTGAAGTAACCTTCCCCTAGAGTGGGGAGGGAATGAGGATTTTAGGCTTGCTGTCAAACATCAGCCATAATACTAATGATTGTTTTGAACAATATGCAGGTTGTATTATATGAATGGCTATTTTATATGTGAAATTATGACTGAAACCTATATAGGTTCACACTGTCAGGAAGTTTGTCTTTAGTTTTAAGTTGCTTCTCTCTTTGTTGAGTTTCCATCCATTGCTTCTTGTTTTGCCTTCTCGTACTTTGGAAAATACTCCCCCCCTTCTTTCTAGCAGCCCCTTAAAAGATTGTTGCCTATCACACTCTTGGGCAAAGCATGTGAGCCATTTCCTCCTTTCAGTGGTCCATGAATGTGCATCCACAGCAGAGGTCTCTAACCTTGGCCACTTTAAGACTTTAAGACAGCAAAGCTGGCTGAGGAATTCTGGGAGTTGGTCCACAAGTCTTAAAGTGGCCAAGTTTGGAGACCCCTGATCTATAGTATGTAGATAATAAAGTTGAAAAAGGGTGAACAACATTTTTGCAGAACTATAGATACGTTGAGGCTGGGTGTGACAAGAAATGGCTGGGAGGGGAGGGGCCAGGCAAGGTACCCCTTGACATGAGAGACATTGAGTTGGCCATGCCTACCCAGTCATATGACCATCAAGCCACACCCATTGTCACATGACCATCAAGCCATGCCCACAAAATAAGCCACGCTCACAGAACCGGTAGTAAAAAAAAATTAGAATCCACCCCTGTTGGAGACCCCTGCTCTGAAGAGTCTCTTTAAGATTCTTCCTCATAAAAAAAATTAGGAAAAAAAATCAGTTGCATCATTATGTACCTTCAATGAATCTATGACAACTCTCTGAATTTCAGAGTGACTTATTTGAAAGCAAGATTATCTTACCTTCTGATTAATATGCTATTTGATGGAGCTGCAATGAGGAAAACTTTTTCTGCAAGGTTCAAATTTTCCCAGAAGAGATCTGTAGGGGTAACCCGATACCAAGATTGAAACACGGAATGGGTGAACATATGTTCTTCCTTGGAAACTCCTTTTTTTTTTTTTTTTACTTCTGGGGGAAATATAGCGAACGGAAGATGATCATGGTAAAGACAAAGAAACCAGTTCCTTGGAACTTCTCTAGATAAGGAGAGGATGGGGGATTGCGTATATATGTTCCAGATGGCTGCTTTTTGCAAGGAGAATGCAAGACAGCCATTTTCTATAAGTTTGAGCAGTGGAAGATGATGGAATCTGCTATTTTGCTTGCAATGATGGTAGTGTCTTTTAAAGCAGAGCAAAGCCGGCTGGGGAATTCTGGGAGTTGAAGTCCTCCAGGCTTAAAGTTGCCAAGGTTGGAGACCCCTGTTTTAAAGGACACTAAGTTTCAATCTTCACTTTCTAATCACATTCAGAAATTGCCTACTAGCCATCTATTAATCAGCTATTAGATAAATTTGGAATGACAATCTTTAAAAGTTTCCATCAGATGAGTTCATCTTCAACATCTTGAACAAAAGAAAAGTTAATCATATGCTTAAGGAAATAATTGGAACAAACAGCAAAAAGCTGAATGAAATTTTGATTTAAGAAAGTTATAAACAGATTAGGGATCCAGATAAATTTGGAATATTGACTTTTAGTGTAAGCTTTTGGCGTTATTTGTAAAAAACAGATATCTTCTCCAGGGAAACAGACTTATTTTAGCTATTCTGGCTATTACAAGTCATAATGAAGAAAAAATGATAATTTTAGAAACAGAACACGAGAGTGGCTAAACAGTTCAAGTGAAGGGGGAAAAAAAGCCAATTAATATTTTGACTTGCAAAATGACACAAAACATCGTAACATAGGAAGTAGTAAAGATTTTTGGAATATGGAACCAGAAATTATTAAATGCAATATCAATATGGTAAGTAATGGTCTGCCTCTATGGGTAGACTATGTCTAAAAGTTATTAATGAAGAATGACAGATATGGAACAAAGTTTATCTGTTAAGAAAGAGTATCAGAAGTGGAATTCCAAAAAGATAGGGCAAAAGAATGATTTGCTGTATATACAAAAGAAACTGGCTGAAGTTTTAAACATTAAAAAAGCACAAATTCTAAACCAAGGGAATGACCAGGAAAAATGATTTTCTTATGGGATCTACAGAAGAGCTAAGTTTTTTTGTCCTCCAAACTATTCGCCAAGCTCCCTTGAGCAGCCAGCCTTGCCTTTTTTACTTGGGGGAAAAAAAAACTCCTTTCGTTTAATAACAAATAATCGTGTGTTAAGAATATTCTTCCATCATTTAAATTGAGACTAATGATTCCACTCTATTCCAAGGCAAATATTAGCCTCTCTAAATTACCACATCCATCCGGATCGTGGGAGAGATTTTTCTCCCTTCTCTTAAAGGACAGAGAGAGAAAAAAAAACCCCCAACAACAACGGGTTCGGCTTCAGAATCCCATAATTCATGTGCAATACCAGGGAAACAACTGGATGAGTTTTTCTAATTATGTCCTGTTCTGAGGTTTGGTGCTGGAGGCATGAATGGAGAAACCACAGATGTGAGACATTGCTTCTGCTCCTAGCACAGACCCACGAACAGATGGAAGGTCAAAGATTTTAAAAGAGAATACTGCTAAGCCTGAGACTGGCAGAATATAGAATGACAAGCAGGACCGTGGTGAAATGGCTAGATTGATAGACTGAGTGCTTATGGGCATACAAATTGACATGACTATATAGATATCCTGACTACAACAGATACTATGATGGATGGCTTAACTTGCCTCTTTAAATTATGTTACATCTCTTCAATTCTCCACCCCCCACTTCTTCTTTTTTTTCCCTGGGCACTGGTAGATGTCGCTGAGTACTCTGCAGATTGTTTTCCATCTGTTGTCCTTCAAATGTATATTGATTAACTTAAATCTGTTGGTGAAGTAGCTGAAATGGAACTTTAAGAAAGTTTCCAGATGGTAAAAAAAAGTAACTCTCTGGGTTGTATTTTCTGAGTTCTTTGTTCGTTCATGGTCAATAATATAAAACATAGAGTTGAAAGGGACTTTGGAGGTCTTCTAGTCCAACCCCCTGCTGAAACAGTAAACCCTGTACCGTTTCAGACAAATGGTTGTCCAGTCTCTTTTTGAAAGCCTTCAGTGATGGAGCACCCACAACTTCCGGAGGACATTTCTACTTAATTCTAGTTTGGTTCTCTCCTTGATTAGTGTCCATCCATTGTTTCTTTTCTTGCCTTTTGGTGCTTTGGAAAATAGTTTGACCTCTTCGTCTTTGTAGGAGCCCCTTAAATATTGAAATAGTGCTATCATGTCACCCCTAGTTCTTCTTTTTATTAGACCAGACATACCCAATTCCTGTAACCGTTCTTCATAGGTTTTAATCTCCAACCCCCTAATCATTATTTTTTTTTGCTCTCCTCTGCCCTCTTTCCAGAGTCTCAGCTTCTTTTTTATATTGTGGTGACCAGAACTGGATGCAGTATTCCAAGTGTAGTCTTACTAAGGCTTTGTAAAGCGGTACCAAAACAACCAGCATTTTTATTGTACTTTATGAGAACTTGGTGATAGGCATCCATTATAATACGGGTTACCACTCTTGTGTTATTTTTAACGTCAGAAAGGTGGCCTTTTGGTAGATGATATTAACCTGAGCTTGATGGAATATGTATGTAAAGTCCAGCGGTGGGTTTCAGATTATCTTACTACTAGTTCGCCGTATGCGCGTATGCTCGCTTCATGCGTGTGCACCCCAGTTTGCATGTGCACCTGCCTTCTGCACATGCACCCAGGCTTCTGTGCAAGCACTTTGCTCTTGTTTGCACCTTCTGTGCATGTGCCCGGCTTAAAAAGTGTGCCTAAATAGGATGGCATAGAGCCGGGGATGGGTGAGCAGCACCACCTGCGATTTCTGCTACCAGTTCGGGCAAACTCGTCCGAACCGGCTGAATACCACCTCTGGTAAAGTCCCCAAATTCATTGTATGAGGCCTCTCAATCAGTGGTGGGTTGCTACTGGTTCTCCCTGGTTTGGGAGAGCTGGTAGTGAAGATGTTGAAGTGACAGCGAACCAGTTCACTCCGACCATCATCTGGGCCCTCCCGCCCCTGCGCTATACCTACCTTTATTTTTGCTCGCGTGCAAAGCACGTGCGTAAAGCAAACCAGTGGTAACACCGGTTAGAACCCACCACTGCTCTCAATGTTGGGATTGTGCCCATTGGAACACTAAACAAATACATAAATTAACAACTAACTGCTTTTTCATGAACCACTAAGCAGCTGCTTGGTGTAGCTGACTTCTGTTACAGGACTGGTACCGCTATGTGTGGGTTTTTTTTATTAAGCTACATAAGATGTTGCTGTATAGATGCAGTTGTGGACCTATGGTGGAAAAATGGACTTTTTGGGCAAATGACCTAGCCTGAAAGATGAAAGGGTGGGGGGACCTAGTAAAACCTGAATTCATCACCCACATGAATAGAGAAATATTTTATTCCTATAGGAAGAAAACAACACCCTTAAACGTTCAAAAAGATTTATCTCAGCAGTAGATTAAAAAACACATTATATTGTTCACTTCTCTAGAATCCTTTTTCTATTTTAAATGACATACAGATTCCAGTACAAGCCCCTCTTAAAGAAAACATGCAGGGCTATAGTACTATCCTAAAATGGATAACTTTTTAGGCTATAGTGAGCCAGCAAAGGAATAATTTCCCAGTTCTGTTCCAATATGGGTGGAGGTGGCAAAGAGGAAAAATTGTTTTAGGAAGTGCAGAATAGCTCTTAAAAAATTGAAATCTGACAGAACCCAGAACTTACTTAGAATGTCCATTAAAAAATCATTTGTTTACTGCTTTCTACTTTGATTTTTATCTCCCCTTTCCATTTAGAACAGCTTATATTACAATATATTCTAAATCATTTAAACATCAAGTCAGGAACACTAGGAAAAAACACGCAACAATGCTCATTATATTAAACAACGGATAAAAATTTGTTCTTCTTGAAATGAGAAATTTCCCATTGATTACAGGATGGGGAAAGAAGTTGAAATAAAAGCACGGATTTTCATGGGCATAGTAATAAATGATCCTGCGCTCAATAAGGTTAGATATATGAAAGGCCCTCAGAATCTTAAAATATCTCCTGTTCAAGCTAGCAAAGCCCATCAGACTCAATAATTACCAAAGAACTGCCATACAGGTGGCAGGTTAATTACTCATTAATGCTCAATTAAAAGTAATTATGGAAACCCAGTCCTTTGACCACTGAATCCATGAGGTAAAATTCTCAGGTGAATGACATCTGTCATTTAGTAGCTGCTCCTGCATTTGTTTTGGCTGGATTTAACCCATACTTTGCAACTGGGAGCAAACATTCCATGATGGTGTTTTGTTGTTTCTTACTGCACGCAAATGTGAAGCTGGTACAAGATAGCCGTTCTGGTCTTTGAGGAATTTTAACTGTTTTGTTTAGGAGCCGAACCATACACAGAAAGAAGACTCTTGAGAAAGTCCTGTTTTCTCAACATGGAGATGGAGAAATTCTGCTTCTTAATGGAGTTACAGCAGCAGCTCACCCCTATCACCAGCCTCCACTATGGAATATAGCAAGTTGATTTCTAAACTTGGTGTATGTCAGGGCTACATATTTCTCTGAATATTCTATTGTACCTCATTTGTCAATCATTTAAAAACACTATGTCTGCACCAGGGTGGGTTCTACTTACCTTTACTACCGGTAAAGAGAAGTCTTCTGCTCTTCTCTTGCTCTGCTCTTCTCCGCATGCGCGGAAGAGTTTTGATGATGTTTGGGTCAGTGGGCGGAGCCTCCCGCCGGTTTTACTACCGGTTTTATAGAACCGGTCCGAACCGGGGGCAACCCACCATTGGTCAGCACATGCTGTCATGTGTATATAACTTAATATACAGGTTACCTGAGAGATATTACTGGTTCGGTTACAGACCACCTCAATAAAGTGAATATTGCAATAAAGCCAGTCATATTTTTTGGTTTCCCAATGCATATAAAAGTGATGTTTACACTGTATTGTTGTCTATTAAGTGTGCAAAGCATTAAATCTAACCCCCCACCCCCCGAATGTACATACCTTAATTAAAAATACTTCATTGCTAAAAAATGCTAATCATCTAAGCCTTCAGCAAGTCATAAACATTTTACCGATCGGGATGCCTTCCTCGATCGGGATGCCTTATGCACAGTCACTCATGCTCTCGTTACCTCTCGCCTGGATTATTGCAATGCTCTCTACATGGGGCTCCCCTTGAGATGCACTCGGAGGCTTCAGTTGGTCCAGAACGCAGCTGCGCGGGTGATAGAGGGAGTTCCACGTAGCTCCCATGTAACACCTCTCCTGCGCAGACTGCACTGGCTACCTGTTGCCTTTCGGGTGCATTTCAAGGTTTTGGTTACCACCTTCAAAGCGCTCCATGGCTTGGGGCCTGGGTACTTACGGGACCGCCTGCTGTTACCCCATGCCTCCCACCGACCCATACGCTCACACAGAGAGGGACTTCTCAGGGTGCCGTCCGCCAAACAATGTCGGCTGGCGGCCCCCAGGGGAAGATCCTTCTCTGTGGGGGCTCCTACTCTCTGGAACGAGTTTCCCCCTGGTTTATGCCAAATACCTGACCTTCGGACCTTTCGCCGCAAATTGAAAACACATCTGTTCATTCGCGTGGGGCTGGCTTAAGGCTTTTTTTTAAAATTGTCTAGATTTTTAATTTTTAAATTCTGTTTTATGTTTTAAATTGGGGTTTTTAGATTTTTAAATATTTTAATGTTTCGGCCAACTGTATAATAAGTTTCTTAATTCATTTTTAATTGTACATGGTTTATGTTTATCTTGGCTGTACACCGCCCTGAGTCCTTCGGGAGAAGGGCAGTCTAGAAATCTAATAAATAATAATAAATAATAATAATAAAATAATAATACCGGCAGGGAGTGTTATAAAAAAATGCAATATCCCCAAAACGAAGCGCAATAAAATGAGGTACAGGTAGTCATTGGCTTAGGACAACAATTGAGCCTAAAATTTCTGTTGCTGAACAAGACATTCGTTAAGTGAATTTTGCCCCATTTTATGACCTTTCTTGCCATAGCTATTAAGTGAATCACTGCATTTTTTTTTTTTGTTTACATTTATACCCCGCCCTTCTCCGAAGACTCAGGGCGGCTTACAGTGTATAAGGCAATAGTCTCATTCTATTTGTATATTTTTACAAAGTCAACTTATTGCCCCCCCAACAATCTGGGTCCTCATTTTACCTACCTTATAAAGGATGGAAGGCTGAGTCAACCTTGGGCCGGGCTCGAACCTGCAGTAATTGCAGGCTACTGTGTTCTTAATAACAGGCTTTTACCAGCGTGAGCTAAACCGGCCCCTGTTGGTTGAGTTAGTAGCATGATTGTTAAGAGAATCTGGCTTCCCCATTGACTTTGCTCATCAGAAGTTTGCAAAAGATGATCACATGGCCCCAGGACATTGCAACCATCATAAATACGAACTATTTGTCAAGCATCCAAATTTTGATCAGATGACCAAAGGGATGCTGCAACAGTTGTGTGAAAAATGGTCATAAGCCACTTTTTTCAGTGCTGTTATAACATTGAATGGTCACTAAATGAACTGTTGTAAGTCAAGGACTAGCTGTTCCTTAAAACACTTTCCTTGACAAGCAGTATTTTCATCTTGATAGTCACCTAATTAAATATTTTTTGACATGTTATTTCCCATGGGCATACTTTCTTTAAAAAAAATGGACTATATCTTTTCCAAATAATTTTCAAATCCTGTGAATAAGAAGCGGTTTAGCCAAATCTATAGAATGGAGCATGATTTGTAATTCCAGTGGGACAATGGTGGATCCATGTTAAGGTTGTAAAAGAGCCATCTGCGCTGAACTTCTGAAGAATGAGTGATGCCAGGAGGCTTCGGCCTATGCAATGAAGCGATACTAGATTTCAGATTTCAGATTTTCAGATTTATTAGATTTTTATACCGCCCTTCTCCCGAAGGACTCAGGGCGGTTCACAGCCAAAATAAAACAACAATTATATATACAATAAAACAATAATTAAAAAACTTATTAAATATAAGGCCAAAATTAAAAACATTTAAAACCGTAAAAACCCCATAAAATTTATATCAAATATTAAAAACTACTAAAATTTCTATGCCAGTCCTGTGCGAATAAATAGGTAAGTCTTCAACTCGCGGCGGAAGGTCCGAAGGTCAGGCAGTTGATGAAGTCCTGGGGGAAGTTCATTCCAGAGGGTGGGAGCCCCCATAGAGAAGGCCCTTCCCCTGGGGGCCGCCAGCTGACATTGCTTGGTGGACGGCACCCTGAGGAGTCCCTCTCTGTGCGAGCGCACGTGTCGGTGGGAGGCAGTCGGTAGCAGTAGGCGGTCCCGTAAGTACCCGGGCCCTAAGCCATGGAGTGCTTTAAAGGTAGTAACCAAAACCTTGAAGTGCACCCGAAAGACCACAGGTAGCCAGTGCAGCCTGCGCAGGAATGGTGTTACATGGGAGCCACGAACGGCTCCCTCTATCACCCGCGCAGCTGCATTCTGAGCCAACTGGAGCCTCCTGGTGCTCTTCAAGGGGAGCCCCATGTAGAGAGCATTGCAGTAATCCAAGTGAGAGGTAACAAGAGCATGAGTGACCGTGCATAGGGCATCCCGGTCAAGGAAGGGGCGCAACTGGCGAATCAGGCGAACTTGATAAAAAGTTCTCCTGGAGGCGGTCGTCAAGGGATCTTCAAAAGACAACCGCCCATCCAGGAAAACGCCCAAGTTGCGCACCCTCTCCATCGGGGCCAAAGATTCGCCCCCAACAATCAGCCGCGGCTGCAGCTGACTGTACCGGGGTGCCGGCATCCACAGCCACTCTGTCTTGGAGGGATTGAGCCTGAGCCTGGTTCTCCCCATCCAGACCCGTACGGGTTCCAGACATCGGGACAGTACTTCGACCGCTTCGTTGGGGTGGCCTGGGGTGGAAAAGTACAGCCGCTTATCATCAGCGTACAGTTGGTACCTCACCCCAAAACCATTGATGATCTCACCCAGTGGCTTCATATAGATGTTGAACAGGAGAGGTGAGAGAATCGACCCCTGCGGCACCCCACACGTGAGGCGCCTCGTGGTCGATCTCTGCCTCCCCTGCCAACACCGTCTGCGACCGGTCAGAGAGATAGGAGAACCACCGATAAACGGTGCCTCCCACTCCCAAACTCCCCAGCTGGTGCAGCAGGATACCATGGTCGATGGTATCAAAAGCCACTGAGAGGTCTAATAGGACCAGGGCAGAGGAATAACCCCTGTCCCTGGCCCTCCAGAGATCATCAACCAACGCGACCAAAGCCGTCTCCGTACTGTATCCGGGCCGAAAGCCGGACTGGAATGGGTCTAGATAGACAGTTTCATCCAGGTATTGGGGTAATTGACGTGCCACCACACTCTCTACAACCTTCACCACAAAGCGAAGGTTGGAGACCGGACGATAATTTCCCAAAACAGCTGGGTCCAGGGAAGGCTTCTTGAGGAGGGGTCTCACCACCGCCTCTTTCAAGGCAGCAGGGAAAACCCCTTCCAACAAAGAAGCATTAATAATCCCCCGGAGCCAGCCTCGTGTCACCTCCTGCGTGGCCAGCACCAGCCAGGAGGGGCACGGGTCCAGTAAACATGTGGTGGCATTCAACCTCCCCAACAACCTGTCCATGTCCTCAGGAGTCACAGGGTCAAATCCATCCCAAACAGTCTCAACAAGACGAGTCTCCGACCTCTCACCTGGATCTACCCAATTTTGATCCAACCCATCCCGAAGCTGAACGATTTTATCGTATAGATAACCACTAAACTCCTCGGCATGGCCCTGTAAGGGGTCCTCCCGCACCTCCTGTTGAAGGAGAGAGCGGGTCACCCGAAACAGGGCGGCCGGGCGGTTATCTGCCGACGCAATGAGGGAAGAAACATAAAAACGCTTCGCTTCCCTCAATGCCACTAGGTAGGTCAGCTTTGGAATGGCTGGATCTCCAGGCAGTCTCTAGGCATCTTCTCGGGCGTTTCATCTCCCTCAGTTCCTCGGAGAACCAAGGAGCTGGTTGAGATCTACGCCGGGTTAGAGGTTAGCATGGTTGTGGTCTTACATTGGAGTTCTGACAATAGAGAAAACCATTGGTGCCATTCAGCGGTAGGTTTCATATATTCTTACCACTGGTTTGCCTTGTGCACTCATGCTCGCTTTGCGTACATGCCTTCTGCGCATGCGCCCAGCCTTCCGTGCATGCGCTTGCTCATGCGCATGCCTTCCACGCGTGTGCCCAGGCTCAAAAACCTGGCTAAATAGGACAGCATTATGCTGGGCGAGTGGGCGGGCCCACCAGAAGTCGCCGCTACCGGTTTGCCTGAACCAATCCGAACCCGCTGAATACCATCTCTGGTGCCATTATGATGGAACGAGGTTTTGTCCTGATGCTTATATTTCTCACTGACTTATTTTCTTTGCTTTCCTTTCTCTTACTTTAAGTAAACAGCCTTTTTTTTTCATTGTTAATATATCCTCTGGCTGAATAAACTTGTCTCCTAATGTGACATCTGATACTGTTTATTCAATATTCTATTTATTCCCACCATTTATAGAGCTGCAGCAATATAGCAAGCCATATTTTTATTTAGCCCTTCAGGTGTTTCAGCATATCTATTTTTGTTGAAAAAGACCAAGTCCATTTTATTTGGAGTTTTTTTAAAAAATTACTTTATTCACTGTTCACTGTTCCGCCCTTAACTGTCCTTCTCTTCAATATTTTGGTAATTTAGGCATTTCAAAAATGCATCTTCTGCTCAAGTAGTTCACATATCTCTCCTCGCTACTCATTTATATCTTAGCATTGTAATTTTCTTTAAATTACAATACTAACCTATTAACAACAAGAACATCCCAAGTATTTTGAATTTGTAATTATCTGTTTCTTAACTAATTCGAGCATCCATCTGTGGTTCAACGCTTCATTTCCTGCTTTACCTTAGTTTTCCTCCCTCCCAAGGTTCACACTTTTACCATAGTTTGAAATTTAATTTCACACCTCCTGTTTTCAGCAAAACGGATGGTCTTTTTTCCCCCTAAACATGAAGCATTGCTTTTCTCAAAAATGTTTTGTCAGCAATGAATCTGAACTTTAAACAGCATATATATATATATGTATGTATGTATGTATGTATGTATGTATGTATGTATGTAGGTCTGTCTGTCTGTCTGTCTTTCGTTATTCGGGTTTTCTCCCGCGTAAAATTGGAAGTGTCTTGGTGACGTTTCGATGAAGTCTCATTCGTCATCTTCAGGCTTCAGCTTCATGCTTCTTTTTAATCGCTCCCAGAAGCACGAAGCTGAAGCCTGAAGATGACGAATGAGACTGTCGAAATGTCGCCAAGACACTTCCAACTTTACGTGGGAGAAAACCCGAATAACCAAAGACCTACATACAAACACCCACGAAAATCTCAAAAAACAAATATATATATATATATATATATATATATATATATATATATATATATATATATATATATATATATATATATATATATATATATATGTATGTATATATATATATGTATGTATGTATATATATATGTATGTATATATATATTCAGGCTTCAGCTTCATGCTTCTTTTAATCGCTCCCAGAAGCTGAAGCCTGAAGATGACGAATGAGACTGTCAAATGTCGCCAAGACACTTCCAATTTTACACGGGAGAAAACCCGAATAACCAAAGACTTACATACAAACACCACGAAAATCTCAAAAACAAATATATATATATATATATATATATATATATATATATATATATATATATATATATATATATATATATATATATATATATATATATGTTTTCTGAGATTTTTTATAATAAAATTATAAAATTTTATTTTTATAATAAAATTGCAGGTTGAAAAGATTGAAAATATGTTTTAAAGCACGGGAATCCTGTAACAGAAAGTTGCACTATACAGGTAGTCCTTGACTTAGGAGCACAATTGAGCCCAAAATTTATGTTGCTATGTGAGACATTTCTTAAGTGAATTTACGACCTTTCTTGACAAACTGTTACAACCTTTCTTGACAAACTTGTTAAGTGAATCACTGAATCAGTTGTAAGTGTGAAAAACGATCATAACTCACTTTTTCAGTGCGGTTGTAACTTTGAACGGTCACTAAATGAACTGTGGTAAGTCGAGGACTATCTGTATTCCCATCCGCTGTGGTGACATTCCCATCCAGTGGCCATTCTAATTCTCATCCCACATTTTCCCCCAAGCTGGTTATGAACATTCTCTTGCTAATGAGCATGCTCAGTTGTCATTGGGAAGTTTTGCATAGTAGCTGGCAAATACTAGCTCCTGCATGATTTCTTTCAGTTGTTATTCAATTTGATGAAACAAAATTTGCTCTAGCGAATTTCAGTGAAATTCTTTAATTGTAGAGAGTTCAAGGGCAAAAAAAGCCAACACAATTCTGGGCTGCATAAACAGAGGAATAGAATCAAAATCACGTGAAGTGTTAATACCACTTTATAATGCCTTGGTAAGGCCACACTTGGAATATTGCATTCAGTTTTGGTCGCCACAATGTAAAAAAGATGTTGAGACTCTAGAAAGAGTGCAAAGAAGAGCAACAAAGATGATTATGGACTGGAAGATAAAACATATGAAGAACGGTTGCAGGAACTGGGTATGTCTAGTTTAATGAAAAGAAGGACTAGGGGAGACATGATAGCAGTGTTCCAATATCTCAGGGGTTGCCACAAAGAAGAGGGAGTCAAACTATTCTCCAAAGCACCTGAGGGTAGAACAAGAAGTAATGGGTAGAAACTAATCAAGGAGAGAAGCAACTAAGGAGAAATTTCCTGACAGTTAGAACAATTAATAAGTGGAACTGCAGAAGTTGTGAATGCTCCAACACTGGAAATTTTTAAGAAGAAGTTGTGTAACCATTTGTCTGAAGTGGTGTATGGTTTCCTGCCTGGGCAGGGGGTTGGACTAGAAGACCTCCAAGGTCCCTTCCAACTCTGTTATTATTATTATTATAAGGGGCTATGGTCAACGTCTGGTCTTTCCTGGAAATTTTTTCTTCCAGCAGTTATGTCCCTTGCTCAGTGAAATGTCAAAGAGAAATGGGAATTTCTCTCACATGCTGCCATCACAGCTATTTCTCTCTCTGGTCGCAATGAAAAAAATATCTGCTGCGAACACTGCTTAGGTGTCAGGAAGGGCATCCGGCTGGTAAACTCTTGGCTCCACTCCGTCACCCTGACTCCATCCCGATGCAAGGGATTACAGCAGTGGTGAAATCCATTTTTTTACTACGGTTCTCCAGAACCTGTCAGAACCTGCTGGATTTCACCCCTGAATTACAGGGTCATTAAAAGAAAAAAATAGCAAACAAGGAAGCAAGCAAACAAACAACCAAACAAAAACAAACAGATCTTGGGTATGAACTCTACCTTGACTGTAAAGTTATAGCACCAAAATCTTGCAGGTTGAAAAGATTGAAAATATGTTTTAAAGCACAGGAATCCTGTAACAGAAAGTTGCACTATACAGGTAGTCCTTGACTTAGAAGCACAATTGAGCCCAAAATTTATGTTGCTATGTGAGACATTTGTTAAGTGAATTTACGACCTTTCTTGACAAACTGTTACAACCTTTCTTGACAAACTTGTTAAGTGAATCACTGAATCAGTTGTAAGTGTGAAAAACGATCATAACTCACTTTTTCAGTGCGGTTGTAACTTTGAACGGTCACTAAATGAACTGTGATAAGTCAAGGACTATCTGTATTCCCATCCGCTGTGGTGACATTCCCATCCAGTGGCCATTCTAATTTTCATCCCACATTTTCACCCAAGCTGGTTATGAACATTCTCTTGCTAATGAGCATGCTCAGTTGTCATTGGGAAGTTTTGCATAGTAGCTGGCAAATACTAGCTCCTGCATGCTTTCTTTCAGTTGTTATTCAATTTGATGAAACAAAATTTGCTCTAGCGAATTTCAGTGAAATTCTTTAATTGTAGAGAGTTCAAGGGCAAAAAAAGCCAACACAATTCTGGGCTGCATAAACAGAGGAATAGAATCAAAATCACGTGAAGTGTTAATACCACTTTATAATGCCTTGGTAAGGCCACACTTGGAATATTGCATTCAGTTTTGGTCGCCACAATGTAAAAAAGATGTTGAGACTCTAGAAAGAGTGCAAAGAAGAGCAACAAAGATGATTAGGGATTGGAGGATAAAACATATGAAGAACGGTTGCAGGAACTCGGTATGTCTAGTTTAATGAAAAGAGGACTAGGGGAGACATGATAGCAGTGTTCCAATATCTCAGGGGTTGCCACAAAGAAGAGGGAGTCAAACTATTCTCCAAAGCACCTGAGGGTAGAACAAGAAGTAATGGGTAGAAACTAATCAAGGAGAGAAACAACTAAGGAGAAATTTCCTGACAGAACAATTAATAAGTGGAACTGCAGAAGTTGTGAATGCTCCAACACTGGAAATTTTTAAGAAGATGTTGTGTAACCATTTGTCTGAAGTGGTGTAGGGTTTCCTGCCTGGGTAGGGGGTTGGACTAGAAGACCCCCAAGGTCCCTTACAATTCTGTTATTATTATTATTATAAGGGGCTATGGTCAACGTCTGGTCTTTCCTGGAAATTTTTTCTTCCAGCAGTTATGTCCCTTGCTCAATGAAATGTCAAAGAGAAATGGGAATTCCTCTCACATGCTGCCATCACAGCTATTTCTCTCTCTGGTCGCAATGAAAAAAATATCTGCTGCGGACACTGCATAGGTGTCAGGAAGGGCATCCGGCTGGTAAACTCTTGGCTCCACTCCGTCACCCTGACTCCATCCCGATTCAAGGGATTACAGCAGTGGTGAAATCCATTTTTTTTTACTACCGGTTCTGTGGGCATGGCTTGGTGGGCATGGTAGGGGAAGGATACTGCAAAATCTCCATTCCCACCCCTCTCTGGGGCCAGCCAGAGGTGGCATTTGCCGGTTCTCCAAATTACTCAAAATTTCCACTACCGGTTCTCCAGAACCTGTCAGAACCTGCTGGATTTCACCCCTGAATTACAGGGTCATTAAAAGAAAAAAATAGCAAACAAGGAAGCAAGCAAACAAACAAACAACCAAACAAAAACAAACAGATCTTGGGTATGAACTCTACATTGACTGTAAAGTTATAGCACCAAAATCTTGCAGGTCTGAAAATCCTTCAGCCTTCCATCCTTTATAAGGTAGGTAAAATGAGGACCCAGATTGTTGGGGGGGCAATAAGTTGACTTTGTATATAATATACAAATGGATGAAGACTATTGCTTAACATAGTGTAAGCCGCCCTGAGTCTTCAGAGAAGGGCGGGATATAAATGCAAATAAAAAAATAAAAAAAATAATGCTCTCCTCCCTTCCCTTTACTTTCCAGAGAACTAGGTAGGTCTCTTCTGATATACTTTTTCCCCATCTGCATCCTTCCTTTGGATTCAGATTTTTTTTCTCAGATCATTGTCTATGCTGCAGCTTTTTCTCCTGCCTCCCAAGGCTATTCTCACAGCCCA
The DNA here is from genome assembly GCF_028640845.1 of Ahaetulla prasina. Taxonomy (NCBI): domain Eukaryota; kingdom Metazoa; phylum Chordata; class Lepidosauria; order Squamata; family Colubridae; genus Ahaetulla; species Ahaetulla prasina. The sequence continues at coordinate 217,954,535 of NC_080540.1, read as the reverse complement.
TTACATCTCGTCATGCCTTATTAAGTAAATGAAATAAGATAAAAATAAATGTGCTGCTTGTAACCTCTGGGTTTTCCAGATTTTGCTGGCATTCCATTTTTGTTTTGCAGTGTCCCTGTATTGCCTCTGTTTCTTCCGTATCTACTATATCTGAGTTTAGTATTAGGGAAGAATTGTATTAAGGAAAATTGTACTAGGCTGGGGGTGTTTTAAAAAGGGGACTAGATGGCTTTCAATGGGCTACTAGGAAAAGAACGTCTCAACTCCCTTTTTTGAAGTAGGATTTCTTTTAAAAAATAGAAAGGGCAAAGATGTAGATGGATTTTAATTAAAAATGCACACATGCATACATAGATGGATTTCCACTCTTAAAGGTATGTTCATCAGAATTAGCACCACATCAACTAATAACTTTCCCCCTTGCTTAAGTTAAAAAGCACAGTGACACAGCCACATGGATGCATTTAATATGCTATCTTAGGGATTCCCAACTCCAGGTCCACAGCCTGGATCCAGTCCACGGCCCATTGGCAACTGGCCCACAAGTGGCAGATGAGCTCATGAAGCTCCATTTGTGGAAGCAGCTGGCGTGCACACAAAACCTTCCCCTCTGGTCCAGGGAGCCAGAAAAGTTGGAGACCGCTGTGCTATCTAATATTCCTTGAGCTGACCAGAAAGATATTCCAGAGAAAATGTGCTTCCCCAGTTGCTGAGCCTCATTCCTGCCACAGTAATGAGGCAAGCGGATGGTGATGTCTTTACTGCATATGTATATACACACACATATACACACACACATACATTTTATTCAGTTGTGTCCAACTCTTGAAGACTCTGGAGAAATCCTTGCCATTTTCTTGGCAAGGTTTTCCATTTTCTAAAGAAAGTGATTTCAGTTTCAGGTCCTCTCCTAGGAAACGTGGGGTGTGATGGCTCAGAGGTTAAAGATGCTGAACTTATCAGCTGGAAAGCTGACAGCCTGGGTTCGAGACTTGTGCACTGAGCAATGGGGTGAGCTCCTGTTCCTTGCCCCAGCTTCTACCTACCTAGCAGTTTGAAAGCATGCAGATGCAAGTAGATAAATAGGTACCACTTAGATGGGAAGGTAACAGCATTCTGTGCACCTTTGGCATACGGCCATGCTGGCCACATGACCATGGAAAATGTCTTTGGATAACACTCAGACAAGACATAGAGATGAGCACCATGCTATAGAGTCAGCACAGAGTCAGACATAACAGGTCAAGGGAAATCTTTACCTTTACCTTACCTTAGAAACTTCACCAACTGGTGGAAAGCAGCCCCCATTCATTGTCCCTAACGTATCTTTGGACAGGATTGGAGAAGTGTAGGTGCTTGTAAGAGTAGGTCAAGTTGTTCAAACAACCGACATAGAGATGCTCTTATTTCTAATATGTAACCGGGCTATTTCTAAATACAGATCTAGTGCTCTTCTAAAGAATGCTAAGCCTGTCCCCCCAAAAATAGTCTGAAAGATTGGAAGCAAGCCGGAGAGATGGGAAATGAAGTGGGGTAGAACCAGAGGTGGGTTTCAACAGGTTCTGGCCAGTTCTGGAGAACCGGTAGCGGAAATTTTGAGTAGTTTGGAGAACCGGTAAATACCACCTCTGACTGGCCCCGCCCCCATCTATTCTCTGTCTCCCGAGTCCCAGCTGATTGGGAAGAAATGGGGATTTTGCAGTAACCTTTCCCTGGGGAGGGAATGGAGATTATGGCCTTCCCCTGTCGCACCCACTAAGCCACGCTCACCAAGCCACACCCACCAAGCCATGTCATGCCTACCAAACCACACCCACAGAACCGGTAGCAAAAATTTTTGAAACCCACCACTGGGTAGAACAGCTGGTGACAAGTGAGCTGCAAGGAAATTGGGCATCAGCAGCAAGTCCAATTTGTTCTTGGACCTGGCAGCATCTAGAAATAGCTTATGGATGAAAATGGGGATCAAATGGAACAGGAACTGCCATCCCACCAAGATTATAAAAAGTATAACCATAGGAATACTTCCATGGAAGGAAGGAGTGGAATAGCTATAATATATCCTATGTTGATAGAGCCTAGTTTTCTTTCCTAGTTGAAATCTGCATCATAGAACTGTCTCCTGTTTTTGCTAAAGCAACAATTACACCTGTATTTAAAAAACAAAATGAATGCTAAACTCATTTGTATAAGTAGCCATGATAGATCTGATAGTGAGAATCTGAAAATATATGGGAAGGCATTTCTATAGAAGCCAAGAGACTGGTCTCTCCTGCAACCCAAGCCAAAATAGCTAGGGATGGGGGCTGGGAATCGCAACCAGGCAAGAGAGAAGTTGTATTTTTGGTAGCTTAAAGTGGCCAATAGCTGCCGGCCAGATTGAGCTCTGACTGCATCAGCAACCATACCATCAGTCAGTCATGCTAGATATTATCTGAAGCAAAATTGTGTTGGAAAAAGAGCAGAGACATTTTTTTAAAAAAACTGGGATACTTCTATTTACGGAAAGGAAGATTGACTTGATGCTGCAGATACATAGCATTTAATATTGAAAAAGTTTCAAATGTTTACATATGTACAGTTTAGGTGAACAGGAAAAGCAAAATCTTATTAAAGTTGTCTTCCCCTTCTATTCCTTTGGAATGACATCTCCCAGAATGCCCACATTGGCTGGGGGTTTGTAATCCCAACCCTTCAGAAGGACATCAAGTTGGGGAAAATAGTGATGGCAAATAGAATGGAAAGTGATAGCATTAGCAAAGTTACACTTGTTGAAGGCACAGTGTAGATGCGTTGACGTTGTTTTTTAACTTGATAAACTCATTGGACGCTGCCAGTTCTAGGGAGGGAAGGATCAGTGGTGGGATTCAAATAATTTAACAACTGGTTCTCTGCCCTAATGACTGGCTGGATGGGTATGGCCATGGTGGGCGTGGCCAGGGAGTGTGACAAGCAGCACTCAGCCTCCTGAACCCCCCTGGGAGTGCATGTCTCTGCCAGCTGGCAGGCCGAAGGTTCACTCACTTGCTTTGCTCTTCCGCCTCTGCTGCATTTTCTCTTCCCAGCTCCCCTCATCTTGCAGCCAGCTTTCTCATTTAGGGAGCTGCTGTAGTCTCAAAGATTGGGAGGGGACCACAACAGGGCCAAGCGGCAAGAGAAAAGGCAGTGAAACTTGCAAGAGCAGAGGTAGCAGAACAAAGCAAACAATGTTTCGGCCTGCCAGCTGGCCTCTTTATTCCCCCTCACTCCTGAGGTAGCCGGTCGAAGTAGCACAACATGAGGCTGCAGAAGCTTTATAGTGTTTCTAGGATCAGGGGAGTGTGCTGCTGCTGCCGTTCCAGAGGGCGGGGGTTGGCTGGGAGGCCAGGCACTCTCACAACCTGACCGGGCAGGTGGGCTCAGGCTGGAGGGTGATTGTGGTCCCTGGATAACTAGCCAGGAGTGCCCGGTGGTCTTGGGCTAGGCTGGCTCGCAGGGATTGCCGCTTGGGGGGGTGGTGCCACATTGACTAGATGTGGCATGTTGCCCTCACCCTGGCATCTTCAAAATTAAATGCAGAAACCAGCATACCACAGGAGGAAGACCTGCTCCGGACCTGCCAATTCGGCCGAAGGGCCACCTTGGGGGCAATATGACAAGGCTTGGCCTCCTTTCAGGTTTGGCTCTTGGCTGCTGCCCACTCACCCTTTCCTCCACCTTGGGTCCTGCATCCAACCCACGACAGGGTGACTCACCACTTCTTGGTGGCGGGCAAGCAGACAGGCAACTCTCAGGGGAGAGTGCCATGCGCTGTGCACCCAGACCAGGCACTTTCTCTTGGGACACCTCACCATGTCCCACCCACAGCTCTTTGGCTGAGTGCAATGAGCCCCCTCTCCCACTGTCAGCCTTACATTCTCAGGCCAGGTGAAAAGTGGCTCCATGACAAGCAGCTGGGCAAGGACCGGAAATCAGCAAAGGAAGGCACACTAGGCAGAAATAAGCTGGGCAGCATGGGTGAGGCAAGCGAGGGAACCAGAGAGCAGCAGCAGCTATGTCACAGGCATGACTCTAGGCATCGCCCAAAGTGGGTGAGATGAGATAAGGAGTGAGTGGGAGGGACGGGGTAGGCAGGGTGGTGCAAAAATTTAACAACGGGTTCACCTGAACCGGTGCGAACTAGCTGAATCCCATCTCTGCTGGGATCATGTGATCTCCTTTTACAACCTTCTGACAAGTCAATGGGGTAGCCACGTTTACTTCACAACTATTACTAACTTAACAGCTGCAGTGATTCACTTAACAACTGTGGCAAGAAAGGTGTTCTGTCTCCGTCCTCACTCTGGAGTAACGAGCTGGCCTACAGCCAGTAGGTTCACGGCTCCTATCAGTCCTGGCCGAGAAAACGCAGCTGCCTGCCAAAAAGTTCAAACAGATTAAGACTTCAGCTCACTTTGACACGGTTCAGCTAATTTACTTCCTGTGGAACTGAGAGCAGTCCCAAAGCTCCTTATATATCCTGTGGAGTGGGGCTCCTGCCCCACCCTTCCCTTTGATGACGCCGCCTCTCTAATCTTCTGAAGTGCAGGTCGATACAGGCTTGATTGGTATGATTATCAGCTGCATCTGAGGGCGTAGTCTGAGGAAGGGAGGAATCAGGGGATGTTGGCCTCATTATGTCCTCCGACTGGCCTGGTTCTGGCTCCTGGAGCCGGGCCAAAGGAATCAGTGCTTCTGAGGTAAGCCTTACCGGCCCTTCCCCCTCACTCTCGGAGTCACTTTCGGGCATGGGGCCAGGTTCGGGGGCTGCAGCCACAATAAAAGGTTGTAAAATGGGGCAAACATGCCTTAACAACTGACTCACTTAGCAACAGAAATTTTGGGCTCAATTGTGGTTGTAAGTCAAGGACTATCTGTAGAACATTGGTTCTATAGTTGTGGCTGCCATATTGACTTTTTTTTTTATAACCGTTCTTTGTGGAAACGCCTGGTTGTAGTTTTTCTCTTCTATGCCAGTTCTTTTTTCTGATATTAATTTGCTTGACCCTAATAGATTAACTGCATGCTTTGGATGCCTGGCATTTCAGTCCCTACCATCTCCCTACTGAGAGTTGTTGCCAATATAACAAAAAAGTTTTCTTAGGTGTAGTAATGGTCTGATTTAACGTAAGATGATTTCTTGTACCACTTGCTTAGTGGTATAGATTTAGTTTGTTTGTTGCCCCATTACAGGTGCTACAAATAGAAAGATGGCCAAACTGGAACAGGAACTTGTCGCTTCATAACACCAAACTTTTGGGCAAAAAAAGATGTAGATACAAACTAAATCCAAGTATACCGAGTTGGGTAAAAAAAAACAGCCTGTTTCTCATTATATTAGAGAGATTGGATTTTATCCTCTGCTAGTAGAGAATGTGGTAATGTCGAAGTCGCTCCATGCTACAGAAGCGTAGGGAAAATATGCCCCCCCAATGCCATCTCTGTTTTGTAAGCAGTATCTTGCAATCTAAAAGAATCTGTCAAATTATGCAGCAGCAAATGGCATCTTTCCACTTCACTAAAGGTAGACTGAACACCTGCATCTGAGTATACCTGAACATTTTTCACAGGTTGCTGAGAATTCCATATTAAATCATCTGTAGCTCTGAAGATCCCGTAGCTCAAAATGATGTCTGGGGAACAACCAAGGCAGCGTGACTGAACAGACGTGTTCTCTCTCTCTCTCTCTCCTCCTGCCTCCCATTTCTCTCTTTTTATAATCCACATTTCAAACAAAGACACAACCTTGTCGGGGTGTATAGGTAATATGGAACAGTAGATGGGAGAGTCTCTTGAGAAGAAGAAGGTGTCGGGCAGGCAGTCCTCATAGAAATAAGAAGACTGAAGGTGACATCCTAAGAGAAGGAAATAAAAATTAGAGAAAGAGAAGAATGTGCAAAAAAGAGAAATAAAGGCTAGTGACTGAACCACAAGTTAGTTCCTCCATTTTTGTTTGGTCTGATCCTTTGGGTATACCTTTCAGGTCATATAATTTTTCCATTTTTCAGAAGTGTAGAATAGAATAGAGTAGAACAAAAACCTTTATTGTCACTTTAAATGTACCCTAATCAGCATACATTAAAATGAAATTTCGTTGCATTCAGCTCTCAAAAGATTATCCATTATGCATATACCCACATATATTATAGGACACAGTCTGGATGTATACATGTACATGGCGAGAAAAATGAATTTTGCGGATGGCATAGGGAACAAAGCAGGGGTGAAATGTAAAATTTGTTACTACCGGTTCTGTGGGTGTGGTTTGGTGGTGGTGGTGGTAATGTGACTGGGTGGGCATGGCCGACTTTTTTTTTTTACTTTTAAAAGCATTTTAAAAAAATGATTTCAAAAGTTTAAAAAAAAAAGCCTCTGATGATCGCATGGCTCAGCTGGGATCATCAGAGGCTTTTAAAACCTCTTCTGCTGAATAGGTTTTAGAAAACATTCTTTTAAAAGGCTCCTCTGACGATCCCAGCTGAGCTGCCTGATCATCAGAGGCTTTTCTTTTCTTTTAAAAGCATTTTAATTTTGCCTTTAAAAGAAAAAAAAAGCCTCTGATGATCAGGCAACTCGGCTGGGATCATCAGAGGAGCCTTTTCAAATATTTTTTTCTGCAACCTCTTCAGCCGAAGAGGTTTTAAAAGCCTCTGATGATCCCAGTTGAGCCATGCGATCATCAGAGGCTTTTTTAAAAAAACTTTTGAAATCATTTTTTTGGCCGAAGAAAAAATGCTTTTAAAAGTAAAAAAAAAAAACAACCTCTGATGATCGCGTGGCTCATCTGGGCATGGTGTGTGTGTGGGGTTTTTCTACCGGTTCTCCGAACCACCTGCCACCATTGCTACCGGATCGCTTGATCCGGTCTGAACTGGGAGCATTTCACCCCTGCAACAAAGCTGTTACAGAATCTGGTAGTCCTGCTAGAAATACTTTGAAACCTCCGTCCAGAGGAGAGCAACAGAAGCAGACCGTGAAGATGGTGTGTGGGGTCTCAAACAATGCTTTGCGCTCGAAGCACATAGCGCTTATAAGCAGTATCCTGAATAACAGGAAGAAAGCTTTCTTTCTTTCTTTCTCACATCCTGGACATAAAATGTTTCAACTCCTACCATCAAAACGATGCTACAGAGCACTGCACACCAGAACAACTAGACACAAGAACAGTTTTTTCCCCGAAGGCCATCACTCTGCTAAACAAATAATTCCCTCAACACTGTCAAACTATTTACTAAATCTACACTACTATTAATCTTCTCATCGTTTTCATCACCAATCTCTTTCCACCTATGACTGTATGACTGTAACTTTTTGTTGCTATCATTAAGGGTTAAATTGCAACCTATGACCATCATTTGTGTTGTAAATGTTGTACCTTTGATGTATTTTTTTCTTTTTTTTCTTTTTCTTTTATGTACACTGAGGGCATATGCACCAAAACAAATTCCTTGTGTGTCCAATCACACTTGGCCAATAAAATTCTATTCTATTCTATTCTATTCTATTCTATTCTATTCTATTCTATTCTATTCTATTCTATTCTATTCTATTCTATTCTATTCTATTCTATTCTAATCTAATCTAATCTAATCTAATCTTCTCGGCTGTCCTTACCACTCTCTGTATGGACTTTCTATTTGAGGCACTGCTGCCAGCAAACCAAACTGTGATGCAGTTTGCTAAAATGCTCTCTTATCATACCCTCCCCCACTTTTTCTTAGGGATAGAAGAAGCAAGTGTATGAAGGGAATGTTGGAATCTTTGGACAAAATTTGAAAATATAATTTATAATGCATTTTGAGCTGAAATACAGGCAGTCCTCGACTTATGTCTATAACTGAACCCAAAATTTATGTTGGTAAGCAAGACAGTTGTTAAGTGAAATTTGGCCCATTTTATGACATTTCTTGCCATAGTTGTTAAGTGAATCACTGCAGTTGTTAACTTATAACATAGTTGTTAAGTGAATCTGGCTTCCCCATTGACTTTGCTTGTCAGAAGGTTGCCAAAGGTGATGATATGACCCTTGGGCACAGCAACCACCATAAATAGGAAGGAGTTGCCAAGTGCCTGAATGTTGACCATGTGATCAGGGACATGCTGCAATGGTCATAAGAGTGAAAATGGTCACAAGTCACTTTTTTTCAGTGCCGTTGTAATGTTGAACAGTCACGAAATGAACTGTTATAAATCGAGGACTATCTGTACATAATTCTTGCCAACAAAAATAAGATAAAACAGCTTTCCCACTCAATAAGCATCAGGCAACATGACAAGGAAACCCATTTTCTGCAGCATCTCTGGCCCCTTTTTCCCAGACTTTTAGCTGGTGCTCCTAGCAACTTTGGCTGTTGTTGTTTTTTTATTATTATTTATGCAAGTCCAAATAACAGATCTTGGGAAATGGAAAACCTTTCACGCCCCAAATTTGTTGTGACTAGTTGTGTGGTCTGCAGCACATACAGATTTGTTAAGCTCCTTTATTGGTGTTACTTCATTTTCGCTCCCAGCTGCTCAATTAATTTTGATTTGGAAGCCGTTTTGGAACAATAGCCCAAGCGATCCCTATTTTTGGCTTTTCTCCTTGATTGCTTCTGCCAAGAGTACCTGAAATTTGGAAGAGAAGAGGGGAAGGACTTAAAAGAAGCTGGCGTCTTTTAAGATTTATGAATCCCTAAATTTAGAAATGCCACTTTGTTATTGCCGGGGTGTTCTGTGGAACTTCTGTCCATGCGTCCCGATGGCATACAGGAAAAAAAGAAAGGCGGTCACCTGTTTTGAAAGGCTCTTATGAATGAATACCGAGAAATGGGTTCAATTAATCATGTTGACCACTGGACAAACAATCATGTAGCCGATGATATAGCCTGAACAAGGAAATCATCTCGTAAAACGCCTTCTACAGCAGCTCCTCCCCTCCCCTCACGATCACATCCCAAATAGCTTTTTGAAAGGGGGACAGGGAACCTATTCAAACAAAATATTAAACAGCGCCCATTTGTCATTTTCCTGCAGAGATCCGATACTACCGTATGTGGTCATTAAAGAGCTTGTATTGTATAGAATTGTATAGAATTGTATTGAATTGTATTGTATTGTATTGAATTGAATTGAAAAGTGGGACATGGTGGCTCAGGGGCTAGGACGCTGAGCTTGTTGATCGAGAGGTCGACAGCTCAGCGGTTCGAATCCCTAGTGTTGCCGTGTAACGGGGTGAGCTCCCGTTACTTATCCCAGCTTCTGCCAACCTAACAGTTTCAAAAGCACATAAAAATGCAAGTAGAAAAAATAGGGACCACCTTTGGTGGGAAGGTAACAGCGTTCCGTGCGCCTTTGGCGTTGAGTCATGCCGGCCACATGACCACAGAGACGTCTTCAGACAGCGCTGGCTCTTCGGCTTTGAAACGGAGATGAGAACCGCCCCCTAGAGTCGGCAAAGACTAGCACGTATGTGCAAGGGAACCTTTACCTTTACGTATTGAATTGTTTATTTCACTTGAAGCTATCTTTTCGCAATTAGTAATTTCAAGCACTTAGACTTCAAGATTACGGGGATCCAGATGGGGCGTCTGAGGGCGGTCTTGTTGACATTGTCTGGGATGAGTTTGACCCTGTGGCTCCCGAGGACATGGACAGGCTGCTGGGTAGGTTGAATGCCACCACGTGTTTACTGGACCCGTGCCCCTCCTGGTTGGTACTGGTCACTCAGGAGGTGACACGAGGCTGGCTCCAGGCGATTACGAATGCTTCTTTGTTGGAAGGAGTCTTTCCGACCGCCTTGAAAGAGGCGGTGGTGAGGCCCCTCCTCAAGAAGCCTTCCCTGGACCTGGCTGTTTTAGGTAATTATCATCCGGTCTCCAACCTTCGCTTCGCGGCGAAGGTTGTAGAGAGTATGGTGGCATGTCAGTTTCCCCGGCACCTGGAGGAACCTGTCTATCTAGACCTGTTCCAGTCCGGTTTCCGGCCCGGATACAGCACGGAGACGGCTTTGGTCGCGTTGGTGGATGATCTCTGGAGGGCCAGGGATAGGGGTTGCTACTCTGCCCTGGTCCTATTAGACCTCTCAGCAGCTTTTGATACCATCGACCATGGTATCCTGCTGTGCCAGTTGGAGGGATTGGGAGTGGGAGGCACCGTTTATCGGTGGTTCTCCTCCTATCTCTCCAATCGGTCGCAGACGGTGTTGACAGGGGGGCAGAGGTCGACCCCGAGGCGCCTCACTTGTGGGGTGCCGCAGGGGTCGATTCTCTCGCCCCTTCTGTTCAACATCTATATGAAGCCGTTGGGTGAGATCATCAGTGGCTTCGGTGTGAGGTACCAGCTGTACCCTGATGACACTCAGCTGTACTTTTCCACACCGGGCCACCCCAACGAAGCTATCGAAGTTCTGTCCCGGTGTCTGGAGGCCGTACGGGTCTGGATGGGGAGAAACAGGCTCAAGCTCAATCCCTCCAAGACAGAGTGGCTGTGGATGCCGGCATCCCGGTACAGTCAGCTGAGTCCGCGGCTGACTGTTGGGGGCGAGTCATTGGCCCCGATGGAGAGGGTGCGCAACTTGGGCGTCCTCCTGGATGAACGGCTGTCTTTTGAAGATCATTTGACGGCTGTCTCCAGGAGAGCTTTTTACCAGGTTCACCTGGTTCACCAGTTGCGCCCCTTTCTAGACCGGGATGCCCTATGCACGGTCACTCACGCCCTCGTGACATCTCATCTAGATTACTGCAATGCTCTCTACATGGGGCTCCCCTTGAAGGGCATCCGGAGGCTTCAGTTAGTTCAGAATGCGGCTGCGCGGGTGATAGAGGGAGCCCCTCGTGGCTCCCATGTGACACCTCTCCTGCGCAGACTGCACTGGCTACCTGTGGCCTTCTGGGTGTGCTTCAAGGTGTTGGTAACTATCTTTAAAGCGCTCCATGGCATAGGGCCGGGCTACTTACGGGACCACCTGCTGCTACCGAATACCTCTCACCGACCCGTGCGCTCTCACAGAGAGGGACTCCTCAGGGTGCCGTCTGCTAGACAGTGTCTGTCGTGTCCCACTCCTCCGCTGACGGCTGGGTCCGGGAAATCCGAATCAGGCGTGCCTCTGCAGCTCTGCCCAAAGTCCTAGCAAAGTCCTCAGAGCAGGCAGGAGACCAGTAAGTGACTTCAGCAAGATAAGTTTGACTTTTTGCCTGACTCAGAGACTGCCAGAAAGTAGCTCCTTTATATAGGCCATGGGGTGTGGCACCATGACTCAGCACTCATTAAGGCCTGCCCCTCCCTTCCCTCTGTAGCCTCCGCCTCTCCAATCTTCTGATGCGAGGGTCACACCAATCAGCTGTTGGTAATAAACCCTCCTCAGGCTCACCTGCTGTGGAGGAGGGGGAGGGGTCTAGCTGCTCCGTTTGCCTGGGCATGGAGTCAGGGCTGGGGCAGGGAGATTCTCCTTCTGCAGTTTGTGTGGGCATGGAGCCAGGACTGGGACCGGGAGGCATACATTCCTCAGTGTGCGGGAGCAGGTAAGAAGGCCCCGGCTGCTCTGAGGGCGGGCAAGACACAACAGTGTCGTTTGGCGACACCCAGGGGAAGGGCCTTCTCTGTGGGGGCTCCCACCCTCTGGAACGAACTCCCCCCAGGACTTCGTCAACTTCCGGACCTCCGAACCTTCCACCGCGAGCTTAAAACATATCTATTCATCTGCGCAGGACTGGACTAGATTTTAAATTTATATTGGTTTTAATGGGTTTTATTATTTATATTGTTCTTTTTTAATTATTTGGCTGTGTAGAATAAGTTTTTTAATTGATATTTTATTTTGTATTTATATGTACCTTTTTATTTGCCTGTGAACCGCCCTGAGTCCCTAGGGAGATAGGGCGGTATACAAATACGATAAATAAATAAATAAATAAATAAAGTCTCCCCATCCCAATTTTGGAACGGAAATTAGCAGGTATTTCAGAGTTGGATCTACCAAATGCCCCTTTCTTGGGCTGATGTACGGACATGCAAATCATACTCCTCTATTGGTATATAGTTTAAATTCTTGCTGTCAACTTTTGTCATGGACCTGGAATCTTAATGCATACTGTGCCCAGTCAGAAATGTTTCAGGCAGCATTGAATGAACTGAAGAACGTGTTAGAGGCTCATTGCTATGACAACCTATGCCCATGATAAAGGATATACTGTATGTACAGAAAACTCCATCAGCAGTAGAGATGGGTAGCTGTAATAGGAATATTTAAGATGAGGGGGAAACTGTGCATTAGAATTATATGAATGCTTGATTTGAGATGTGTCATTTTTCCAGCTAGATCCTTGATGTGTTTTTTTACTATCCTCAGTGGATCGATCATATTGGTTAGGGGAGGGCTTTTTCAGGATGTAGAGATCGATGGTGTAGGGAAGGGCTAATGTGCCACAGCACAGATCTAGAAGCGTTCTCCAGAAAGAATGCTTGATGGTGTCATCTGCTGGAGAATTAACAGACCCTCCTTGCTCTGGAAGGTAACAGGATGATAGCAAGGCTTTCATACTATATTTGGGCAGTTTAGCCTGTGCAGATGGAAATCCACACCATTCAAGGCATATACTAAAGAGGAGAAGATAAAAAAAACATGAGGCAGACCCAGAAGAAGATGGAGAGACAACATCAAATAACATCAAAATAACACCAATTAACAATGGTTAAGGCTGAGGATGGTAGAGGATAGGAAGGCCTGGAGGAACGTTGTCCATGGGGTCGCGATGGGTCAGACACGACTTCGCAGCTAACGACAGCAACAACAAGGCTGCCAAAACAGCAAGAGCCAACACCTGAAATGGAAGAGGAAGAGGAAGAGGAAGAGGAAGAGGAAGGAGGAGGAGGAGGAGGAGGAGAAGGAGAAGGAGAAGGAGAAGGAGAGGGAAAGGGAGAAGAAGGAGAAGGAGAAGGAGAAAGAGAAGGAGAAGGAAAAGGAAACGGAGAAGAAGGAGAAGGAGAAGGAGAAGGAGAACGAGAAGGAGAAGGAGAGGGAAAGGGAGAAGAAGGAGAAGGAGAAGGAGAAAGAGAAGGAGAAGGAAAAGGAAACGGAGAAGAAGGAGAAGGAGAAGGAGAAGGAGAAGAAGCATGTGATGAGTGAAGACATTTGGAAAATAAAGAAGTAGAGATTGGGCTGTTTTTTCCATTCCCTTGGTTGGTTTTCTTACTTTCTTCTTGCAAACTCCAGAAGCTTGGCTTTTGAGAACAAAGAGAGGGCCTCCAGTGTCACTCCTAGACTATGGCATACAGGGTTCTTGGTGCTCTATGAGCTTGGTTGTCTTCTTGCAGTGCATTGGTGCACTGATGATGTTACCTAGTTTGGGTAATGAAACGTCTTCAAGAAAACAAGGAAGCACCAAGGACCCTTCAGTTCAGCCGTGAGCTGCAAATATTCTCCTTTATTGGTCCTACAGCATGCATTCTTCAAGGGTGTTTACTGAGCTCCCACAATCCACAATATCTAGGGAGATGGTTGAAACCAATTTATTTTGTCAAACTTTTAATTGCTGACCATAATGACAGTCAATTTTAACTTTAGCTTCGATTTTAATCACATTCAATTTTATTGCTGTTTTCTTTTTTAAACATTTAAGCTTATTTTAGCCCTTTGGAAGTCATGAATCCATTTTTATGCCCCGGCTCATAACATTTCCTAGTTTTTACAAATAAAAAGTAAGCCCAGTAATTTTAAGATTCACATTTTGCATTACAGGTAGTCCTCAAATTCCAACTGTTTGCTTAGTGACCATTCAAAGTTACAACACCACTGAAAAAAGTGAGTAATGACCATTTTTCATACTTACAACCATTTGCAGCATATCCGTGGTCACATGATCAAAATTCAGACGCTTGGCACCTGGCTCATACTTATGACAATTGTAGTGTCCTTCTGACAAGCAAAGTTAACGGAGAAGCCAGATTCACTTAACAACCAGGTTACTAACTTAACAATTGCAGTGATTCACTTAACAACTGGGTCACAAAAGGTGGTAAAATGGGACAAAATTCACTTAACAACTGTCTTGCTTAGCCACAAAAAAATTTGGGCTCAATTGTGTTGACTACCTATGTTTCTCATATTCCTAAATAGGATTCCTGTCACCATTTCTGATTTATATTAATGAGCCAAATCTCCTCTTCTGAATTTTGCATGATTCCACATTATCTGAAATGTAACAGTCATTCCCCCCCACCCAAAAATGCAATGTTCCATAGTCTTGCATCTGAAAAGTCTAAATTTGTTTGATCCAATTTGATCCCAAACCAAGATATTGTATATTGAGCTGCCGTCCCTTTTAACTGTTATACTCTTGCATAGGGCTGATGGGACACACAAATACCCACAGTTTTACTATCCAAATTCACCTTTGTATTGAACATGCTAATGTAACTGAGGCCATGGAGGGAGTGATAGAGACTGAAGGGCAACACAAGGAGAAGTTTAAAACAAAATAAAGCAAACAGCATCGCCTTATGCTTCAGAATCGACAGCAATACAGGGAGCTGTTGGGAGTTGAGCAGGAGAAAGAGAGGTTTTTTTCTCTCTCTCATCTTGCAGACTCTACTTTAGATCAGGAGTCCTTACAGCAATTTTTATGTTCAATTAGATATCAATGATTTCAAGTTTCTAGTTCAAAGCCAGAGTGAATAGTTCATGGCATTTGGTCTTCAGAATGTGATTCAGAGAAAAAGGGAGAATGAAATAAAAGTTCGGTATTAAAAAAAATGTCCAGACTTGTTCGACTGTGAGAAGTTGCTCAACAGTGAAATGGGCAACATATAAATAAAATGATAGATAGATAGATAGATAGATAGATGATAGATAGTTGACAGTTGATAGATGATAGATAGATAGATGATAGATAGTTGATGATAGATAGATAGATGATAGATAGTTGACAGTTGATAGATGATAGATAGATAGATGATAGATAGTTGATGATAGATAGATAGATGATAGACAGATAGATAGATGTTAGATAGATAGATGATAGATAGTTGATAGTTGATAGATTGATAGAAAGATAGATAGATAGATAGTTGATAGATAGATGAGATTTAGATAGTTATAGAAAATAGGTGATAGATGACAGATGATAGACAAATAGACAGACAAATGATAGATAGTTGATAGTTGATAGATGATAGTCAGTCAGTCAGTCAGTCAGTCAGTCAGTCAGTCAGTCAGTCAGACAGACATTGTGTTTTCCTGAAAATAAGACCCAGTCTTATTTTCTTTTGGGGCCCCAAAATAAGCAACAGGTCTTATTTTCAGGGGATGTCTTACCCACTTACCTTAGGACCACCGTAGCCAGGCCTCCCATGCCTTGACACCTGTTGTGCCGCTGCCTGACTTCTTCTCTGGCTGGTGGTGGCCAGACACTGTATGGCTCATCACAACAGTGCTGCCACAAGCAGCAAGGAGGCTGCATGGCATGTTGTGCCTTTGCGGAAAAGCGGTGGCACCAGTGCGACGAGCCATATAGAGTCCTGCCGCGAGTGGTGGCAGTGGCACGATGAGCTACAGGGTGTCCTGCTGTGGGCAGCGGCACTGGCGCGATGTGCCATGTGGTGTCCTGCTGTGAGCGGCAGTACCAGCGTGATGCATCATGTGGCATCTGGTCACAGAAGAACTCAAGCAGCGGTGCAACTGGTATTGGGGAGTGGGAGGCCTGGCTGTGGCCGTCCAAAGCTCAGCGGGTACAGGGCCCATGGGGCAGTTGCCCCCTTCCCACTCTATGGGAGGCAGTTCCCCCCACCCCATGATTTTTACGCATGCATCTCGTCCCACCTTGTAAAACTAGATGGTGGATGGGGCTTAACTAGGGCTTATTTTGGGGGTAGGGCTTATATTAGGCATAGGCGTGAAAATTGGACTAGGGCTTACTTTCGGGGAAACACGGTAGATAGATCATTGCTGCTGATTAGAAAGCTGAACGCTGAAAATTTTCTTACCTGAAAGGTGCTTTAGATTTATCCCATTTCTCTGGCTGCTTCGAGCTTTCCGTATGCCTTAATATTCACCAGTGAAGTTTCACCAATGTATTTTATTGTGTTTAATGGTTGGCTAAACCAGATCTGGGTGATTACCCCTAAGGGACTCTTAGTAAACCTTGTTTTAACAAGCTTAAATCTATACTACTGTCAAGCGCTAATTGCCCCGTTAGGCTCACTTTGCATGGCTGCTGATTACTAAGGGGGCAGTGGCAGACATAGGAAGAGAAAAGCAAAACAATGCATGCAAAATCATGCATACTGAAATAGAGCCACAAGCTGGGGAAAGGATGGGAACTACAGAAAAAGAATTCAACAAAAGATCAGAGCTCCATAAAGATATTTGGGATTGTGTTGGTTTTCCTTATTCTCTTTTGTACGATATTCTGTTTATTCTTGACCCTTCTTTATTACGTATTTAAAATTTGTAAACTTAGTTACTTCGTGTTACCTGCTTGCCATATGGCTGTTGTATGTGTTAAAAAATTTGAGTAAAATTCTTATTTTAGATAAGAAAAATGAAAATTTACCATACCTGATATGTATTTGTATAAACCTTTTTTTTGACTAATAAAAACTTTTTGAATAAAAAAAAAGATCAGAGCTCCAGTCATACAAATAGAACAGGATCCCAACTGTTACTACTTCCTGTATATCAGCATTTGTTGTAGACATATAGAACTTATTGCTGTTGCCATGCTAAGATAGTTGTAACAGCTTTCTGTTGTGACCCAGGTTCCTGGACCTGGACTCCTGGACTCGGATGATTCAGAAAGTGAGGGAGAAGACCTGGCAAGCCCTTCTTCTCTTGGGCCCTCTCCCTCCCTGGTGCCCACTCAAAGGGAGGAGGAGGGGCCGGCAAGGCCTGATTCTCTCGAGCCTTCTTCTGATTTGGCAACGCCCCAAGAACAGTTTTGGAGTGATGCAAGACTGCGCAGACGTGACCGGCGCGCGCAGCAGAAACAGCGTTGGGATAAGGCCAAGGAATGATGGACATATGCAGAGACTATAAATAGGAGGCGGGAGTTCCTGGTTTTTTGTCTTGGACAAAGCAATGAATTTGCGCGGGCAAACTGTATCGGAGGGAAGAATATATTCGTGAGTAATTCTGGCCTTATCTATAATTTCCTCGTTATCTCCAGAAACTTGGCAGGCCCGTGGGTAGACGTGGCCAGGACATTTATCTATGTAAATTAAATTAGAAAAGGAGGCCTCTGACTGACTCTTTGCTGGGAGTATTGGGGGAGGGAAACAGAACACTTTCCCTTACTTTTGTTATAACTTGAATGTCTGAAGAACAGCTAATTGGTCAATGCATGGTTTGATCCAGGAGTGAAATGTAATTTTTTTTGCTACCGGTTCTGTGGGCGTGGCTTGGTGGTCATATGACTGGGTGGGCATGGCCAACTTGATGCCATACACGTCACTCACTGTTGGATCCAGGAGTTCCACATTCTGACACAGAAGCACATTCTGCCTTTCTGAAGCCCCCAATGCTTTGAGTTTCCCTCTGGCTTGACTGCCCAAGTGAACCTTGGTGCCTTCTCTTGCCCTGCTCTTCATCGCGGAGGGCCATACATCCCCCCCTGCCAATACTCCGTACAAACCACCCACCCCGTTTCTGCAAAGCCACAGCCTCCCCCTTGCAGGGCGATCCAAAGAGAGGAGGGGGATGCTGCAGAAAAAGCTGCCTTCCACCTGGGCCTCCTCCTGCAGCCAAACATGCCCACCCGTGCGTGCCCTTTCCTCAAATGGGCTGTGCATGGGCTGCTTGAACAGACAGCGGATATGAGAGCTCTCCAACCTCTGTTTTTGTGCGTGTGTGTGAGGGAGGGAAGGAGGGAGCGATCTGACGCTGAGGCACCCAGACTTCTGGCAGCGGCGGGGGGTGGCTTCTGAGCAGCCTTGAGTCAGCCACTCCACCTGACCTACTCCCTGAGTCTCGCTGTTCTCTCCGCCTCCCCATCCCACTCAAGCAGCGGCTTCCTTGCTCAGCCCCAACAAGCTATGCATCCATGGTGCCCGCACCAGCATCCCGAGAGAAGCAGAGAAGAAATGCCGCTTAGAGACGGCTGTAAAACACTATGAAGCAGTATATAAGTCTAATTGCTATTGCTATTTACAGGCATCCTTTCCAAGGCTGTGATAGGTTGAACAGTTGTTCATAGGATGATGAGTAACTGTAAAATATTAAAAGTGTTTTCTTGTGGCAGTCTAGTCTCTAACATAAAATCTGAGCTGGAACAATGACACCAAATGTCCAGGCCCCTTCTGATTGGTTGGTGTATACGTGTTGATATGTAACAGAAGAAAATCATGGGAATGCTTACAGACCTGCTCTCTGGAGAGAAAGAGATGGCAAATGGCAGGTTTAATTTTCACAAATGCGCTACGGACCAGAGTAGCATTATCTGGTAAATTCAGGATTGCTGAGACAAACAAGGTGAAGAACAGAACAAAAACCCAAAGGAGAGACCACTAAAAGGAAGATTCAGTGGAGGCAATGGAGTGGAAAAAATAAGTCTTGAAAAGGATAAATGAAGGAGAAGGAAACTTAAGAACAAGTGCATGGAAGACAAGGAAATAAAGCAATAAGTAACAAATGACGAATTGTTTGATTACTCATCTCCAGTCATATCTGCACCCTGATGCAGCTCATGTTCAACTAGACATGGGATGTATTACAGAGAGATTGCTCGTCACAGGCTGAGAGAATACTAACACTGTATAGTGTACAACAGGGACTTGAATAAAACACTGTTAGATTAATTACAAAATATACAGCACCACTCCAATATTTGACATCTAATACAGAATGGAGAAATTGGGTTAGATTAACCCAATTGATCTTGGACCAGCAGCTGAGTAGAGCAGAGGAAATGTTAAGTTTAGTAGAGAAAATAGAGAACAATGGCAAGAAGGCTGCATTTTTAAAACAAGGGGACAGGAAAAGCTCTTGTACAGGTAGTTCTCGACGTACAACCACAGCTGAGCCCAGAATTTCTGCTGCTAAGTAAGGCAGTTATTAAGTGAGTTTCACCACATTTTATGACATTTCTTGCCATGGTTAAAATCACTAGGGTTGTGAAGTTAGTAACACTGTTGTTAAGTGAATCTGGCTTCCCCTGCTTGTCAGAAGGTTGCAGAAGGTGATCCCACGAACCCAGGATACTGCATCCAACATAAATATGGGTCAGTTGCCCAGTGTCAGGACCATGGGGATGCTGCAACAGTCGTAAGTGTGAAAAATGATCATAAGTCACTTTTCTCAGTGCTGTTATAATTTTGAATGGTCACTAAACAAACTGTTGTAAGTCAAGGGCTTATCTGTAGAAGGGAAGGGAGTTGAACATGCAGTGGAGATGATTTTGGCACTGAAGGATTGCGGAAAGAAGTTATAGAAAGAAAATGGAATGTATTGTGGTCCACCAGCGGCCTGCGGAGATGGCAAAGGAGTCAGACAGCGATGAAGCTGAGGAAAAACATGGGCCAGTCCTGGAGGCTGGGGAAGGCCTGGATGAGGGCTCTGCATTGCAGGCAGAGGTGGGGCCAGAGCCATCGGGGAGTGAGGTGCAGACTCCAGAGCCTCCAGAGACTGAAGTAGTGAGGCAGAGGAACAGGAGGAGCCTGTTCCTAATGCACTCATGAGAAGAGCTGCCAGAAAGCAAGAGCAGTGCTAAAGCAAAGAGGATGACTCAGGATTAGGGCCAAGAGATGATTGTCCCCTCCCATAAGGCTTAAAAGACCAGCAATGGCATTTGGGCT
Source organism: Ahaetulla prasina (assembly GCF_028640845.1). Classification (NCBI taxonomy): domain Eukaryota; kingdom Metazoa; phylum Chordata; class Lepidosauria; order Squamata; family Colubridae; genus Ahaetulla; species Ahaetulla prasina. Next base: position 217,934,753 of record NC_080540.1, on the reverse strand, counting down.
CTTTGCCGGAAAACAACATTGATAGCTTTGCCTTGCTGCATTTGTTTCTTATCGGAGTCTTCTGCTTTTGAACTTTTGCCAAGAAAGGCCTTTGGCAGTTTGCCTAATTAAGACCAAGGTTGGTGATAAAACTGAGGAATTGTGTTGGAAAGAATTTGCTTTGATTTAGTTTGGACTACGCTGAGAATGAGTTAAGTTTGTTTGTTGTAAAACTGACTGAGTTTACTGAGTTTACTACTACTTACTTGGGCCTGGGTCACAACAGAGTGCCTTCCACATTATGAAAGGTTTCTATCCCTGTCTGGTAAATTTTTCCCCCAATCCTTGGTAATTATCCTTTGTGTCCACATCTTAAACCAATCAGTGGTTCCTTCAACTTAGCAATGGGGGGTGGGAGGGGCTGCTAAACTGCAAGCTGGTTTCTGCCCAGCCCTTCCTTGTTCTTCCCTCACTATGGATTACCTTGACAGCTAGAAAAACGGTTGCGTCAATCCCTAGTTGGCTACTGCATCAGAGGGAATACCAAAATCACACTGTACCAATGACTCTGGAGGATGAGAGAATGGGTGCAAGGGCAGGAAATGGGAATTCTGGGGTTCAAGAGGTGTGCTCCATTGGGAGCTACTCACCCTACAGTCCTAGTGGGGCGGCCTCTGAGCCATTTTATGCCCTTGTGGGAACACAGGAGAGAGGTCTCAGTTTGGTATGGCCCTCAGAGTGCAATGGGTTAAAAGAAGGAATAGCGTAACACATTGGTTTCAAAGACGGAGGGAAATTTCTACATATTTTATGGATCTCAGTTCTGGTTTGAGCATCTAGAGTAGGAAGAATCATAAGACCACCCCCACCCTCCTTTATTATCATGACCTCAGAGAAGGCAAAGAAAAACAATCCACAGAAGCTAAAGCAATCCCTGCTCCCCAGGCAGAATGGCCTCAAATATTCCCAGTAGGAAGACTGAGACAGGCTGAATTGACAGGATTAAGTCGGAAAATACAAAGCCACACAGAATTTACATTCCCCACCTTCCACCAAGGCTAGCCTTGATCAGGGGTGGGCTTCAAAAATTTTAGCAAAGGGTTCACTGCCTGGTTGCTGGTTGCTGTGGCCATGGTGGGCGTGGCCTAGCCGACCTCCTGCACCATGGTTGGGAGGGCATTTTTGCCCTCCCCGGGCTCTGGAGGCTTTCCTTGAGCCTCCGGGAGGGTGAAAACAGCCTTCCCAGGCTTCCGGGAGGCCCGTTTTTCGCCCTCCCCAAGCCTCCATGTGTGCCCTGCACTTACCTGCATCCAAAATGGGCTGCGAGGGGACTACTGGGAGGGGCAGGGCAGGGTAGGTGGGGCCATCCAGGAGTGGGATTTGGGGGTTCTCCGAATTGCACAGAATCTTAGCTAAAGGTTCTCCCTAACCCCTGCAAAACTCCAAGCAGCCCACCCCGGCCTTGATCTTGACCACTAACCAGGAAACCAAATAGGGACAATTAGAATGCAGAAAGGCACATTATTAATCTAATCAAATAATCCCACCAGGCATTGCAATCTTAAAAGTCCAAAAGGACTCTACTCACCATGCCAGGCTGTCAGCTACCCCAGAAACATGCTGCTGTCATTGTTGTTTCTGGCTATCAACTAAATGGAGACCTCCTTTCCTGCAGCCTGCTTCCATTTCCTCCCCCCCCCCAGCATCTTTCTCCCAGTTTGGAACTGGACCACATTTTACTTTCAACAATTGGTTACCCCTAACTCAGTTTTAGCCCATGTTTTCCCCTTGCCTGCTCCGGAGTTTCGAAGACGATGTCTTATTTAGGAAGAGTATTTTTCCCCTCCCCTTCACATCATCACAACAAATACGGAATGTGTTTTTCTTCGGAAGTGGGACTGTTGCACTAGGAATGCATTTTCTCAATAAAATAAAAATCAGTAACATCAGGCCTACTGGATTTAACTCTCTCTACCATTTAATAATTTCAAATAAGCTTCCAGGAAAAAGCAGCGCCGCTCGCCCTTCTATGAGAAATTTTTTTGTACCGCTTCTGAATTTTCAATCAGATATATGACTGTCTGGCATGAATAGCAAAGACAGTTAAGGAAGACTGTCTGAATCAATCAGCCCTCCTTTCTCTGATGTTCTGAATATCACTGCATTTCTTGTTTAACTTTGTGTCAATTCCTGAAACTTAACAATGCTCCAACAGATTAAAAACAAAAGGTCATTTGGCCCTTTTAACCTGGCAGTTCTTGAGTTCACGTGTGTGATCCAGCTAGGCATTCCTCCTGGATTCCAATTTTTCTTCCTGAGGTGGTTCTCAGCATCCCATGGTTCTGGAGCATACATGGTTCTTATCACACTTGTTTTTTGTTTTCCTTTTTTAAAGGGATTATTTATTTATTTATTTATTTTGTCAAACACAACAGTATATATATGTATAAGCATGAAATAACCATACAAATTGGATACAATCAAGGGGAACATTTGGACAGGAATGGTAGGCACGCTGTGCTCTTATGCACGTCCCTTACAGACCTCTTAGGAATGGGGTAAGATAAACAGTAGATAGTCTTTGGTTAAAGCTTTGGGGATTATAAGAAGAGACCACAGAGTCAGGTAGTACATTCCAGGCATTAATAACTCTGTTACTGAAGTCATATTTTCTACAATCAAGATTGGAGCGGTTCAGACGACTTCCGGTGTCCAGTGGCAACGGTCGTCTGGAGGCTTCTCCTGCCTCCAGTGCCCGAATCCGGCCGCCGCCGAGGCCCCTAGGGGCCAGGTGCTCCGAAAAGGACACCTGCCGCACGGACGGCTCGCCAGGGGTCTCCCAGCCGACATACAGGACTGGGGGGACCGATGCTGGCGCGTCCTAGGCTCGGCGGGGTTCGGAGGCCACAGGCCACGGCCATTACTTTGGTCGTCGCCTGGGCCGCTGTGCCCGGTGACACCGGGGCTTTGGATTTATAACTGCAGCAGCCTGGTGGTGAACAGGGAACGGAGAAGAATTGAGGAATGGAGAAGGGAAGGGGATATCGGTAAACGCGAGTGGAGTGCTCCGGAGTGCGGGGGGGTTTTTCTCCCCTGCGGCTGGAAGGAGCACGAGTCATTCTGGAGAGAGGAGAACTTAAAATAAGAAGATTACCGGTTTTGTGGAGCTCTGGAGAGAAGAGGTGATGGAGAAATTTAGGAGGGAGGGTTTGAGGCCCCCCCTCCCTCTGGGGAACAGTGGTGGCGTCCAGCTTCCGCCTTCACTATGAGAATCTTGATGACATCACTTCCCTTCGGCTTCCTGGTTGACTAACTGTACTCTGGACTCGTTGCTCCTGTGAGTGCCCCCTGGTGGATCCGGAGGAAATTACAAGGATACTGTGCTTGCCTGAGGATTTTGAAATTTTTTTTTTAAATGGCAAAAGGTCAGAGACCAACTGCTGGAGAGATGGAGAGAATTCTGGAAAAGTTATCCAATATGGACAAGAAACTGGATGATTTGCAAAGAGGCCAAACGGAAATAAGAGCAGAAATTGTGACTATCCAAAAGGATTTAAAGGATACTCAACAAGTCTCAGCAGAAAACAAGCAGAAAGTGGAAGGTCTGGAGGGTGAGATGCGGGCAGTGCAGAAAAGAGAGGAGACGACAGGCAATGCTGTGCTTGGACTACAGATGGATAAAATGTCTTATTTCCTTAGGTTTCAAAATTTGGAAGAAGTGGACCAAGAAGATTTGAGAGATGTTGTGACTAAATTGTTGGGAGAATTTCTTGGGAGAGGTGTTGACTTTATGAATTGGGATGTGGATCGAGTTTATAGAGTTAATTCACAATATGCACGCACGCATGCAGTTCCCAGAGAGGTTCATGTCAAATTTGTGAGAAGAGAGACGAGAGATGAAATTCTTAGAAAACATAGGAGTGGGGCACTGACTTATAGGGGCAGGGAGATAGCCATTCTGAGGCAGATTCCCAGACAGGTACGTGAAATGAGAAAGAAATATTACTTTTTGTCAAGCAAATTGTACCAGAAGCGAGTAGGCTTCAGATGGCTGATGCCAGAGGGATTGATGATTTTCCGGGAGGGCATTACGAAAAAAATTAGTACAATTGCGGAGGCTACGGCCTACGTGGAGGAACACAAAGCCCTCCTGGAATCAGATGACCCAGGAATTGAAGAAGGGGAGGTTATAGACCATGGGGCGGTGGCGGCTGCCGCTGTTGCGGCCCTGGAGTTGGGTCAGGCTGAACCCAGAGTTCTGAGATCCAAAACTAGGAAGTGATAAAGATATTTGGTATTGTGTTGGTTTTCCTTATTCTCTTTTGTATGATATTCTGTTTATTCTTGACCCTTCTTTATTGCGTATGTAAGATTTGTAAACTTAGCTACTTCGTGTCACCTGCTTGCCATATGGCTGTTGTATGTGTTTAAAATTTGAGCAAAATTCTTATCTTGCATAAGAAAAATGAAAATTTACCATACCTGATATGTATTTGTATAAACCTTTTTTGACCAATAAAAACTTTTTTGAACCAAAAAAAAAAAAAAAAAAAAAAAAAAAGATTGGAGCGGTTCACATTAAGTTTAAATCTATTGTGTGCTCGTGTATTGTTGCGATTGAAGCTGATGTAGTCTTCGACAGGAAGGATATTGTAGCAGATGATTTTATGAGTTATACTCAGGTCATGCCAAAGGCGGCGGAGTTCTAAATTTTCTAAACCCAGGATTTCAGGTCAAGATTTTTTTAAAAATGGAACAAGTATGTGGATCGCATGAGTTTTGGGTCTCTCTTAATAATGCTTAATCATGCATCTTTTTTCTGTTTTGGCTCCTAGCTAAAACTTAGTTTATTTTGTTGTTAAGGGAAGCAGCAGAAGAAATCCAAGGGAAACCCGCAAACAAGAAATTTCAGGCAACAAAATAAGTTAAGATATTCATAAAAGTGCAATGCTAATGAAATAACATCCCTTCTGTCTTTTTTATTGTGGGGCAGATGTGTAACAATGGTCTTGTATCAGTAATGACAAACTAGGTTGTTTCATCCTGGGTCATTAGGATCCAACAATAACTGCAGAAAACGAGGCAAGTGAAAACATGGGAAACGCAATATTAATGAGGAAACAACGGAATTCAGCTGTAACTGCAAAGCAAAAGCGAAGGCACACCACCGCTGTGTATTAATTGCTTATAAATGATGTGATGTATGCCAACTGTACTCTGCTATTTCAATTTGTAACCACTGATTGTTTTAAGAACGTGAACTGTTCCATTGAAATGGGAAGATATGACACTCCAGTACAGGGATTAGAGCTGATGACTTTGGCAGAAAAATGTTGGTGAATTAATCAGCCCCTTGACCTCCTCTCTGGATGGAGGGGCGGACTTGAGATCACCCACAGGATTCCATACAGATGGTCCCTGTCAGGAGACCTTAAACTTAGTGGTCTCTATTGTGTTTCAGAGCTCTGGCGTTCTGGAGAGTTAGCTTTGCCAAAACCACACACAGTTCAGAGCCATGATGGTGAACCTATAGCACGCATGCCACAGGTGACACACGGAGATGTATCAGTGGCAATGCGAACTCAGCTCCGCCAGCTGATTTTTGGGCCTTCCGGGCCTACCAGAAGTTGGCGAACGGGCCATTTCCCGTCTCCGGGGGTGGGTGGGGAAGGCTGTTTTCTTTTTTTCTTTTTTTTATTGAAAAAGTTTTAACAAACAAAAACATTTCCCCCCCTTTTTTCCCCCCTCCCTCCCAAAACCCTCTTCCCCCCTCCCTTCACTCTCCCCCCCCCCCGGCTTCCTGGGTCAATCACAAGGTATTGTTATACATAAACCAAACATAGAATAAAATTTTCCCTTCTAATCCAATTAACCTCATCCAAATCTTTTCATTTCCTAACCCCCCCATTATATAAAATAATACATCCTAATTATTCAAAGGCAATCTGATATCTCTTAATCTGATATCTGTTTTGTAAATAATCAATCCATTTTCTCCAATCAATTAAATATCTTTCCTGCGTATTGTCTTTCAAAAAGGCTGAGATTTTAGCCATCCCAGCCAACTTATTAACTTTCAATATCCATTCTTCTATTGTAGGTAACTCTTTTTTCTTCCAATATTGTCCAATCAACAGCCTTGCTGCTGTTATTAAGTTCAAAATCAATTTAATCTCAGTCACTGTACAATCCGTTATAATTCCCAAAAGGAAAAATTGCGGCAGGAACTTTATCTTCTTCTTCAGGACAGTTTGACTAATCCACCAAGGAAGGCTGTTTTCAACCACCCTAGGCTCCAAGAAAGCTTCCGGAGCCTAGGGAGGGCAGAAAATCGGCCTACCAGGTGCCATTGTGTGCCAAAAGCTGGAAGAGCCCAGGGGGTTGACCACGCATGCGCGAGTATGTGTGCATTGAATTATGGGTGTGGGCACACATGCGTACAACCCCGCCCCTCGGCGGTCCCCCCACTTTTGGCACGTGATGGCAAAAATTAGTCATCATTGGTTTAGAGTCTTCAAGGTTTGCCCACCTCCCTCGTTAGTCAGTTTTATTAAAAATGTAAGTTGCTTGTTAGATATTAAGAACCTTCAAAAGGACAACTTTTTATTACAACTGGGTGATTTTCTTTCAAGCCACAGCGAAAGAAGTTTTATGTAAGTTTAAAATTTCAAAGCTTTTATACTTGGAAGTGAGCAGCAAAAGGGTGATTGGAATGTTGATTTTGGAAAGTTTTTAAATGAACTAAGGGACCACATTGACTGGCAATAAGATTTTGAAATAATTACAAGGATACTTCCTGCAGCTTGTTTAAAATCTTATTAAAAATATATGAAGATTTTGAGTGTAAGTCTAAGAAATATATTTCTGGGAAAATGTTCTGGATGAGAGAAAAACATGATAAGAGCACACCTTGAAGGCTGGTTACTAGAGGCAACCAGAAAGAATCGAAGATTATAATTAAAGGAGAAGGCTCACTAATACAGAACGGAGAAAAGTATTTTAACTTTGGAAGAATTCAAAGAAATTTGACAACAATGTAACTAGAACTTTCTGTATTTTATAACTTTCTCTTTTTCTACAGTGTCTGTCTGATACTTTAAAATATGGCCTTAAAGGAAGAGATAGAAGAGGATATAGCTGAAAATCAGGCTGTTTTGAATATGGATTTAAAGTTTGCAGGTTACAAGTATGATGCTGACAAAGATATTACACATAACCTACATGTAATGTATTTGAATTTCAGGAGGGAAATTTGGGCGGGAAAATGCACATTGCTGATTGGCTGATGCCTCAGCCAAATTACTATTTAAAGAGGGGTTTTTGCCGGTTGTCGCTGCTGGGATCACAATAAACCAAAGAGCTGTTGTCACTTGTATCGTCTCCTGCCTCTTCATTGCCCGAACTTAACACTACAAATGAAACCAGCTGAGGTTTTAATAGTTTAAAAGTGACACACAAATAATAAACAAGAACATATGTGGGTTTTTGATATTTGGCTATGTGGATTTTAACTCAGAAATGTTACTTGGACAATTTTCTTATTTCAGATTTACAAAAGAGATGTATTATAGTTATGAAGGAATTCTTGGGAAAAGAAACCAGCTTTTGAGAGATTATTTAAAAGAAAAAAATATGAAGACTATTGAAGGTAGAAAGTTTACCGGTTTACAAAGTTGGCTTCATCCCAGGTTAAAATGCTATGGTTTTCCTAGTAGATTTTTAATGGATTTTCTTGATTAAGGTTGAATTATGGGAAGAAGAGAACACTGCTTGTGTTCAGATGAAGAAAACAGCATTCATGTCAGTGTGGTCAAGCTCTGAAGTTTTTGTACATGCAAACAATGTCTTGCTATACAGAACAGAGAGGCAGAGCTTGCACGGTGAGAATGCAACCTTGTTTTCATCCTCTTCAGAGCCCGTGGATCTCTCTGTGTATATATATGTTTTATTCACCATGCATAAAACTATTCATAGAAAGTAGAGGAGAGACTATTTTTTCCCTCCCTCTCAAAACACGAAGGTCAGGAGTCATCTGATGAAGCTGTCTGGAAAGAGACTGGAAGCAGACAAAAGAAAACGCTTCTTCACATAGAACAGAGGTCTTCAAACTTGGTAGCTTTAAGACTTGTGGACTTCAACGCCCAGAATTCTCCAGCTAGCTGACTGCTCTGACATAGAGCATAAACATCCTGTTTTTGATGGATACTGACTTTAAAAGGAGTTGGAGAAATTCCTGGGGGCATCATATGTGGAAACTGAGAGCTTGCAAATGTCATCTGTAGGGTAATAAGTGGGAGTAGGACAGATCTCCCTCCCTTCCTTGTAATCACCTAGAACCGTGATGGCTAACCTATGGCATGCGTGCCAAAGGTGGCACACAGCGCCTTCTCTGTGGGCTCGCAAACCGTTGCCCCAGTTCAGTTTTGCTGCACACGCGCACGTGCCTCCCTCTGACCAGCTGGTCATTGGGTCTCCGCTGTGCGTGCGCAGGGGGCAGGGTGTGTGCGGGAGCCCTGCGTATGCATGCATGGAGGTGGGGGCATGCACAGGGGCGCATGTGCAGGATGTGTGCAGAGGGCCCCGTATGCATGCATGGGGTGTGACGCGTGCAGGGCACACGCTTGCATGCACAGGGGGCCCTGCACACGCATTGCATTTTGGGGGTTCGGGCGCTCACATGCGCTTTAGGCACTCAGTCTGGAAAAGGTTAACCATCACTGACCTAGAAGATATCCAATAGGCCACTAGGAGAAGCAAAATATTGAATTACTTTTTGGATAAATTGCTTGGTGCTATCTGGACTTAGAATCTAGAAAGCCAACTGTTTTTTTATTTCATTTCATTTCATTTCTATTCTATTCTATTTTTTAAAATTTAATTTAATATTTTATTTTATTTTATTATTTATAAAATTTAAAGTCCACCCATTTTACCTCAAGGTAATTTTAGGCAGTTCACAATCATAAACCATACTTTCCCACAAACCTCTTGAACCTGCTTGCCATTTCTCTATGGCTGCCTACAGATGTCCTCCTAAACTTTCTATGGCCCACCTATTGACAGGACATGAAGATTAGAGTTTGGTGGCTCAACAGGCTAATGCAGTCTGTTATTAACAGCAGCTGCTTGCAATTACTGCAGGTTCAAGTCCCACCAGGCCCAAGGTTGACTCAGCCTTCCATCCTTTATAAGGTAGGTAAAATGAGGACCCATATTGTTGGGGGCAATAAGTTGACTTTGTATATAATATACAAATGGATGAAGACTATTGCTTGACACAGTGTAAGCTGCCCTGAGTCTTCGGAGAAGGGCGGGATATAAATTCAAATAATAAAAAAAAGAGTTTAAGGGGTTGGACATGCGTTATGGAGACTTGACTCTGAATCCCTTTTGATTGTGGAGCTCCTCAAGTGTTGGTCCAGTCCATCTGTGGCAGCCCAGTCCATCTTGCAAGGTTATTGTAGTGGGGACAAGAGTAGGGAAACCTGCAGTATTTTGAGCTCTCGTTATCAAGTCAAGCTAAATTATATAATTGTCATGCAAATGCTAAACCATTTCTGAATTCAGAGCCTTTTTTTTTTTTTTGGTCTATTTTCCAGACAGACAACTGGGAAAACATGATAAAAATGTCTAGTCTGGAAGATAATCAATCTGTTGACATAATCAGGGATGCCATGCCAGACAGCTCAAAACATTTTCAAAACAGGCCACTCAAGAAAATGAGGTCTCTCTCTGCGCCACTTGCTGCTTTGTCTCTTCCCCCAACCTTCCCTTCCTTCCTCCCTAGAAACTCATAGCCTTGGTCACTGTTCAAAACAGCACTTTGGGAGTGGCGATTCTCATCAGTAAAACCCTGCTGGATTTCTAATTATTCCTGTGCCTTACTCTTTCGAGAGTCCTGGTTGAACTCGGCTTGGGTGGAATAACGTCTAGCTTGCTGAACGACGACAAGAGACCAAATTTCAGCCAAGATCCTCCAGTTTAGCCTACTTATTATTGCGGAAATAAGACAGGAGCAGGAGGCAAATCACAACATAGGTAAAGGTAAAGGTTCCCATTGCACACATGTGCTAGTCATTCCTGACTCTAGGGCAGGGGTCTCCAACCTTGGCAACTTTAAGACTTGTGGACTTCAACTCCCAGGGTTCCTCAGCCAGCAAAGCTGGCTGAGGAACTCTGGGAATTGAAGTCCACAAGTCTTAAAGTTGCCAAGGTTGGAGACCCCTGCTCTAGGGGGTGGTGCTCATCTCTGTTTCAAGAACTAGCACTGTCCAAAGACGTCTCCTTGGTCATGTGGCCGGCATGACTAAATGCCAAAGGTTCATGGAACGCTATTACCTTCCCACCAAAGGTGGTCCCTATTTTTCTACTTTCATTTTTTACATGCTTTTGAATTGCTAGGTTGGCAGAAGCTGGGACAAGTAATGGGAGCTCACCCCATTACGTGACACTAGGGATTCGAACCGCTGAACCTGAATCCGCATGGATTTGCCCATAATAAGCATGTCATGCTTTGGCACAGCAGATTCCCACTCTTTTCCATCCTTTTTATATAGGAAGTTAAACTGTTGTTAGTTGTATTAGCAAGAAGCCCATTGAAAGGAGATGCACCCCTTCTAATATTATTATCCCCAACTGCATCTGATAGAACAAATAGGGGCCGCATCTGCTCCTTTAGATTAACCACTGGAAGGTAGTATGGGCTATCAGGTATCCAAATTCTCATTCTTATTCCTTGAGGTTCAACCAGTGCTTATATAAATTCACGCCAGGCAGCCTGAGCCAGCTCTTCAGGCACATGCACACAAACATAATTTTATGTGTTAGAGTTGTTATTATTATTATTTCTTTACATTTATAAAACTGGAAATGAGCAATTTTCTAGCATTTAACGATGGGAACCTAAGATTAACATAAAAAGGCATAATATTTGGGCAGAATATGTTTTCTGTGATTGCAAGTTTATACAAGATGATACGCAAAAACAATATTTAGCTTTCATCTCCAAGGTTGGTGAAGTGGAAACCGTGCAATTTTCTGTTACTGCTTTGCAGCTTTCTTGACTCTAGGATAGTTCTTGTGGAAAATGGACCTACATAACTGCAGAGAGAGAGTTTTTTTAAAAAAAATGTCAAAGAGGAGACTTTGATAATCACAGACTATTTGGCATCTTTAGAGTGTGCTGTATTATTTCAAGATCATTTTTATCAAAATCATTATAGGATTCTGTCTCTGTTTTAGGATGGCTAGCAATGACTCGTGCACACATATTCTTGTAAAGCCAATTTGTGTGGGGAAAATTTTCTATCCAATGATCCTGACTACATGAGTGATAGCTTAAACCAGTGCTTCTCAAATAGTGGGGCGGGCCCCCCGGGGGGGGCGAGGCTCCGTAAAGGGGGGCGCTTTTGACCTCGGCAAACACTGTCATAACAAGCTAAGCCCCGTGTTTACAGTCGCGCGGGGGGCGCGAAAAATGTTTTCTTTTTCCTAGGGGGGCATGACAGAAAATAATTGAGAAGCACTGGCTTAAACTATGCCAGGGGTAAAAGGTAAAGATAAAGTAAAGGTTCCCCTTGCACATACGTGCTAGTTGTTGCCGACTTTAGGGGGCGGTGCTCAGCGTTTCAAAGCTGAAGAGCCAGCGCTGTCTGAAGACATCTCCGTGGTCATGTGGCCGGCATGACTCAACGCCAAAGGCGCACGGAACGCTGTTACCTTCCCACCAAAGGTGGTCCTATTTTTTCTACTTGCATTTTTATGTGCTTTCGAAACTGCTAGGCAGAAGCTGGGATAAGTAACGGGAGCTCACCCTGTTACACAGCAGCGCTACGGATTCAAACTGCCGAGCTGCCAACCTTTCGATTGACAAGCTCAAAGTCCTAACCCCTGAGCCACCGCATCCCGCATGCCAGGGGTAGAGCTATAGCCAGCTAGCTAGCTAGCTTGCTTGCTTGCTTGCTCCCTCCCTCCCTCCCTCCCTCCCTCGAGGAGCAGAAGTTCCAGTGAACCCAATTGAACTCCTGGATGGGAAAGAAGTACTTCATAGTCTTTCCCACTCTACAATTCTGACTCTTAGTGATCATGTTCTCACCATGTATAGTTTTCTCACTCACTCCAATTTTCTAATTTTGTACCACATATTAAATCATCAACAAACCTCACAGGCTGTATTTCAGGGTGGGTTTCAGCAGGTTCTGACCAGTTCTGGAGAACCGGTAGCGGAAATTTTGAGTAGTTCGGAGAACCGGCAGTAAAAATTCTGACTGGCCCCACCCCCATCTATACTCTGCCTCCCAAGTCCCAGCTGATCAGGAGGAAGTGGAGATTTTACAGTATCCTTCCCCTGGAGTGGGGTAGGAATGGAGATTTTACAATATCCTTCCCCTGCCACACCTCCAAGCCACACCCAAGTCACACCACACCCACCAAGTCACAGAACTGGTAGTAAAAAAATTTGAAACCCACCACTGCTGTATATTTGTGTAATATAGGCTGTGGTTCAGTATGTCATGGGAATACAAGATGGCGTTCAGTTGGAGTAGAGAGCAAAAAAATGTCCTTCCGTGCTGAATTGCTCTTAGACTGGCCCTATTTGGACCAATCTCACAGTGGCTGCATTTGAGCAAATTGCTTAATTTGTATGACAGGCTATGCTTGGTTACTGTGTTTTGTGACTCAGTATGTGGTATTACCCAACCCATTTGTTTATGATTCTATGTATTGAAGATACTGTTTACCTAGAAAAATGGGTTAACTGAGTAATCAAGGTAGATTTAATGTCCAATTCAGGATATTTTTATTTGGGAAAGATTAAAGACTTGCTATCCTTATGCTAGTGGTATCTCCTGATGAAACTTTATATTCTTTCTTTCAAGTGCATGAAAAATCAATAATATCTAGCTTCATTGTTAACTATAGCTCCCCCCCCCGCCCTCCTGATTCTTCGTGGTCTTTCCAGCTTCTGGAAATTCAAAAACTAATACTGGTTAGATCTCAAGATTTCTTTCATACTTCATGTCTTCCATTTCATGCATGCCTTGATTTCTCTTAACTTGATTATCCAAAATTGATTCGTGTCAATGTGTGTTAAAACTTCTTAATGGAAAAGCATAACACAGGGCGCTGTTCCCTCTTTTATGTTGGAATATACATGTAAGAAGGGAAACATGCTAGAAGAACGTGTGAAAATAGTCTGGGAATCTCACCATTTTGCTCTGCCAGCTGTGAATTTGGTAATCGAAAGAAATGAGCCCTGTGTATATAAACCTCAAAAGAACTAGAAATCAGAGAATCATAGAGTTGGAAGATGCCCTAAGATCTAGTAACAGGATCTACTACAGCATCTCATGACCATCCGGTCTATTTGAAGACTCCAAGAATGGACAACTCCCCAATTCATGTAGCACCTTGTTCTGCTGGCTAATAAAGCATACAATCAAGATGTTTCTCCTGACATCTTGACTTCCTCATCTTTTTAATTTGTTTGTTCAGGTTCTGTTCTTGGGGGCAATTGGAGAATAAGTTCATTCCGTCTTGTACATGGCAACACTTCAGATATCTGAAGAATATTATGGTATCTCCCTGTATTTTCTGTAGCCTATAACTTTATTCCTCATAGTTTCCAAAATCTTCATCTATGTTGGTAGCCCTCTTCTGAATTCACCCCAATTTGTCCTCATTATCAAGGAGACTTTTTATTTGCATTTATATCCTTTATTATGGCTCCTAATACCCTCCAGAATGTATGGAATCAATTATTTGGGCTTTTTGAGGTGGTGAAGGGGCAAAATGTGTATCTTAAGCCTGGAGGTGCTTAAGGCACTTGTTCTATCCCTTAAAACTCCTGGCTCCCTCTCCCTAGGTAAATAATGGCTCCACTCATTTTGGAAGTTCAAGTTCTTCACCTGCCGTGACAAATATGGCCTGGCTTTTAATCAAACGGAGTCACACAGCTTTCTGCATGGACATTTTGAGCACAGATTGGTACATCTATGGTCGAAAGTGAAGCCAGTGGGATGGGGCAGATAACAGGAGTGGAATTTTCTAACGTTGCTTTCCTTCTACCGTCACTGAAAACAAAGAGGGTTAGGGAAAAATTTAATTGTTGTTGTAAAACTTTTTCAATAAAAAAGAAAGAAAAGAAAACAAAGAGGGTTCAAGTAAACCTGCCAATTTAACAACACCCATTCTATTTTATTATCAATCTCTATCACCCTTTGTGCATTATCAATCTCTATCACCTCCCATACCTCCCATTCAAAAGAAATCCCTACAGGTTCTGTGAGTGTGGCTTGGTGGGTGTGTCTTGGTGGTCATCTGACCGGGAAAACCAACTATCACACTTTACACAAAAATAACACAAAAGCTACCCGACTGACTCACACACAATGCAAAAGCAGCTGGACTTCACACAAAATGGCCCCTGCAACAAGGAGGAACCTTCACAGAGTCACTGAGAGCTCAAAGACAAACTATCACACTTTTGTTTTGTTTTTTTGTTTACATTTATACCCCGCCCTTCTCCGAAGACTCAGGGCGGCTTACAGTGTATAAGGCAATAGTCTCATTCTATTTGTATATTTTTACAAAGTCAACTTATTGCCCCCCCAACAATCTGGGTCCTCATTTTACCTACCTTATAAAGGATGGAAGGCTGAGTCAACCTTGGGCCGGGCTTGAACCTGCAGTAATTGCAGGCTTTGTGTTCTTAATAACAGGCCTTACCAGCCTGAGCTATCCGGCCCTTACACTTCACACAAAAATAACACAAAAGCTACACGACTGACTCACACACAATGCAAAAGCAGCTGGACTTCACACAAAATGCCCCCTGCAACCAGCAGGAACCTTCACAGAGTCACAGAGAGCTCAAAAACAAAGTATCACACTTTACACAAAAATACCGGTTTGGGCAATAGGTAGTAAAAAAATGCTTTAAAAAGTAAAAAAAAGCTCCGAGGATCGCACAGCACAGCTGATTGTCACAGGTGATTGTCGGAACCTTTTTTTTTTACTTTTAAAAAACATTTCTTTACTACCTATTGCCTGAACCAGTAGTAAGAAAATGCTAAAAAAAGGTTAAAAATAAGTTCCGTGGATCAGCTGTGCTGCGCGATCATTGGAACTTTTTAAAAACCCTTTCAAGCCTTTATTTTACTACCGGTTCTGGCGAACCGATAGCATTTCACCCCTGCTCCCATACTGAACTCGCCAGTGGTGAAATCCAAAATTTTGTACTACCAGTTCTGTGGGCGTGGCTTGGTGGGTGCGGCAGGAGAAGGATACTGCAAAATCTCCATTCCCTCCCCACTCCTGGGGAAGGATACTGCAAAACCCCCATTCCTTCCCCACTCCTGGGGAAGGATATTGCAAAATTTCCATTCCCACCCCACTTTGGGGCCAGCCAGAAGTGACATTTGCCGGTTCTCCAAACTACTCAAAATTTCCGCTACTGGTTCTCCAGAACCTTTCACAACCTGCTGGATTTCATCCCTGGAACTTGCCTACACTAAGACCTTAACTCCTGCCTTTTTTTTTTAGTACTATTTGTTGGTCATCAAAGGCTCACGTTATCCGTAATTACATGCATCTTCTTTTGTTTTCTCTGTGTAGTTGTTGCAGTTTGTCCTTTGGCAAGCAGTGGTCAAACATGTGAAACAAACCCACTGAACCAAATTGTGTTTGGGACCAAGGTAATTTTGCCCACAGGAACATCTGCAGCATCTCATTCGCACCCTTTGTTCCAGGTAACAAGTGATGTGCCTGCTATTACTTCCTTTCAGGCACCACAATGGGTTTTTATTCACTATCTTTTAGACCACTTCCCATTGCCACTTCATCTCTGCCTTTCTCCTAATTTATAGCATCAGGACGTGTCTCTGCAGTTTTCTTTTCCCAGAATAGCACTGGCTCGGCCATTTGTCACACCGAAGCCTCTGACTCTACGCAGTGTGGTCTTTCAGCTGTGAACAGGCTACATTGTTTTGTCTGACATAATGAGGCCAGAGACTCATCGCAGGGCTCTGCCTGCTTGGAACATTTCATAAAAGATCCAAAAAGAACGAGATTAGAGCATAGAAGCAGCCAGGCCTACTTTTATTAATTTTTGGCTAATCAGACATTTGAAGATGAGAAGGATAATAAAATTTACAGATGTGTTTTTAAATCACTAACACTAAGATCTAGGAATTAACCTGATAGTAGTAGTAGTAGTAGTAGTAGTAGTAGTAGTAGTAGTAGTAGTAGTAAGGTGAAGAAGAAGGAGGAGGAGGGTGAAGAAAAAGGAGGAGGAGGGAGGAGGAGGACAAGGAAGAGGACGGAAGAGAAGAAGGAGGGGGCAGGATGGTGAAGAAGGAGGGAGAGGAGGAAGGAGGGGGAGGAGAAGGAGGGTGAAGAAAAGGAGGAGGAGGAGGAGGGAGGAGGGGAGGAGGAGAAGGAGGAGGAGGGGAGAAAGAGGACAAGGAAGAGAAGAAGGAGGAGGAGAAGGGAGGAGAAGAAGGAAGAGGAGGGGGGAGGAGGAGGAGGAAGTGGAGGAGGAAGAGGGAGGAGAAGAAGGAGGAGGTGGAGGACCTATAACCAAATTTATTTATTATTATTATTTATTTGTTAAATTTATTTGCCACCCATACTGCCGTGGAGCTCATCTGGGCAGCCTACATTTAAATGGGAAAAAATGATAAAAATGTAAAAATAACAATAGTAAAGGAATAAAACGATAAAAATAAATAGCGGGAGTATAATAACCTGAAATTAAAAAGATAAGCACAGGGGTAGCAGGAGGTGCAAGGGGAAAATGGGGTCAGCTAGTTAGTCCAGCAACCACCAGCAGTGATGTATTCCCCTATTGCGTCATCAGGTCAACCAGCTGTCAACCCTGAAGCTGACCTGACTGAAGCCATTTTGAAGCTTCAATGTTGCCACACTGGAGCTGAGGGATAGGGAGAAGGGAATAGAGATAGCTAAGATGTTGTAGCCAGAATAAAATACTTTCTCCTCGGAACCAAGGACATTCTCATAGGTGGCCAGAGAGAGAGAAGGAGTGGAGTTACCAGGCAACTGGACAGCACCTTGATTGGACCATGTGACTGATTGTTTGGGAAACGGGGGGGGGGGAACTTTTACTTTCAATTAGGTGAAAACCATAGGAACCTTCAGACTCGGTTTTCACCAGAACTGTGCCAATATGATATGTCCAATAAAACTATTCTTTGAGGAATTTATCTGCCTCGGAGTTTTGCTTGCTATGGCTGTATTACTTGGAACCCTGACACTGGGAGAGCCAGGCCATTGTGGAAGAATAGGAGAGTGGAGGGCAAACCTCATCCGGTGGGGAGGGGGGACAGGCTGTTCCAGAAGGCTAGAGCTACAGCACAGAAGGCTCTTCTCCTGGATCCCATTAGTCAAAGTTCCTTGACCAACGGCGCTTTTCCAAAAGCAACTGGACATTCTTCAGTTGAGAACTGAAGAAGCTTCTTGGATGAGAAACGAAACATTTTCAAGGAAAAAAAACAATGAAGGAAGTCCAGTTGCCTTTTGAAAAAGCACCTTTGGAACAACCATGATCTGGAAGATTGAGAATCCCCATGGACTGACCAGTGGGATCCTCAGCAGGTCTCCTCTGCTGGCATGTAGGGTAGGCTTGTCTGAGTGGGACGAGATGGTTCATCAAGTAGTCTGGCCCTACGCCATGGAAGGCTTTAAAGCAGGGGTGAAATCCAGCAGGTTCTGACAGGTTCTGGAGAACCGGTAGCCGAAATTTTGAGAAGTTCGGAGAACTGGCAAATACCATCTCTGGCTGGCCTCAGAGTGGGGAGGGAATGGAGATTTTGCAGTATCCTTCCCCTGCCACGCTCACCAAACCACGCCCATCAAGCCACAACACGTTCACCAAGCCATGCCCACAGAACCAGTAGTAAAAAAATTTGGATTTCACCACTGCTTTAAAGGTCATAACAATGAACTGCACCGGGAAGCAAACTACCCGTAACAGCCACTGCAGCTCGCAAAGCGGTAATTTAACTTTTATTAAATAATCATCTCCTCTCCTGTCTCCCCCTTCCCTCCTGGTCAAGATTGTTTCAGCTTTGGGGGCTTTTCTTCCCTTTTCTAAAGGATTTTTATCCTGTCTTCATGCTGAGTTCATGGAATTCTTTACTTGTAAAAATAGAGTAGGGTCCCATCCCCACCCTACCCCCGTGTCTTTCTGTACATTTTCTGTAAAAATTGTGGACGAAAGAAAAATCTTGGAGATGACTGATGGGGCTTGCCCTTTCTTGAACTTAAGAAAAAGCCCTTTGAGCTCATCCCTTCATACCAATCCAGGCGCTGTCTCCATTTAACAGCTGCTTCTTTTTAGAAAAGTCGACTTCTCACGAACCATTATGTAATCATCAGAGTTGTCCATTTCTCGCTTGGCATGGCTGATCCGGCACATTTCTGAAATTATTTTTTTATAAGTTTGAGGGGGGAAAAAAAGAATTGCTGTGTGAGAAAACGAGAAACAAAAACATTATCGTTAACTGCTGAGGATCTTTAGTAAGGCGGGGGTGAGGGAAGAGTGAACTAGTGCAAGAATACCTGTAATGACTTGAAACTGCCATTTTGGGCTTTAAATGAGGTATGTAAAATAATTTCTTAGCCCATCTGTGATTTTCCTCCCCCACCCCCCATGGAGTAAGAAGATCCACCAGCTGCTTGTTACCTGTGGCTGATATTCTGCTCAGATTTCCTCTGGGAAAATATATCACAAAATATGACCCTGGAGGAAATTTAGGACAAACTATGATTTAATCAAGAAAAACAGCTGCCAACTGAGATAAGGCTTCCATGCTGTTTTGAGTGCACAGGATGGTGACTTTTGCAAATAAGGCCCTCAACCACCTTCAAGGTAAGGCAACTTCTCCATCCTGTTCTTGAAGTTCTTGTAGGAGCAGGACGTCCCAGGTAATCTTAGACAACAAAAATGGGCAAATTTTTGGTGCCTGGGAAGTGCAGGAGGCTGGATAAAGCAATAGTAAACATATTTAGAACCCTGTTTGTCTTGGGGCTTATATACATTTGATTGTTTTTCTCACTGCCAAAGCTCAGCAGGAAATTGAGTTCCCTTTTAATCATGCTTTGCAAGTGAATTTTGGTGACACAGTTTCTAAGAATTTCATATTAATTTCTTATAACAGAAGGTTTCTGGACTGTTTCCCTACCCCCCCACCAGTATCTTTGTTTCCTCAGAAAATTCATTTGAAATGCTTTAAAGTAGGGGTCTCCAACCTTGGCAACTTTAAGACCTGTGGACTTCAACTCCTGGAATTTCCTCAGCTTTGCTGGCTGAAGAATTCTGGGAGTCGAAGTCCACAGGTCTTAAAGTTGCCAAAGTTGGAGACCCCTGCTTTAAAGTACCATTGGGCAATCTTGGAAGGGTTTGATAGGCCTGTTGAGTTCTGCCCTCCTGGAGAAGCTCAAGAGACCTTCTGGTGATATGAGAACATGACTGCAAGGGAAATACCTGTTTTTTCTTTGTTGTCTGAGAGGGCAAAATAAGGGAATAGAAATAGGAAGCTTTGTAAAATGACCCTACACCCATTTTCTTATACTTAATTTATAGAAAAAACATCAGGGAAAATGAGTCAAAATCAATTCCCTGCATCCCACAACAGTTTCTGGCCATTATTTGGGTTTTGAGTATTAAGACTCTGAATGAGAGGCCTTGTTTTATGTGGATGTGATTTTAGGTGGTTGGTAATCCACTCCATTATCCAAGTTTAAGTATTGTTCAGGGGGTACAGATTGCTTCCTAGGAACTCTGGAATTAGAACGACTTCTCTACTGAGGTTTGAAGTAGAAGCCAAACAGCAGAGGTACAAGGCAAAGCCATGTGGGACACTACAAGATGACAGCCTCATGTTCATGTTCAAATAGGAATGACCTGAACCATCTCCAAACAGGGCCTCTAAAATCGAACCTGACCCAGAAGCATGCCATAGTGAATGAAATCAAAAGCCATTGGGAGATCTAGGCAAATCAACAGGTTCTTGATTCCTACATATAATTTCTGTTACAGGTAAATCCACCATGGCTCTTGGCATACCATTTCTTGGCAAATCATCTTACTCAAGAATAGAAGACTAGAATCTGGTCTATAATTAGATGTCTTTCTGGTTCTTACAAGGGATTTTCTATAAAATTCATATATCTCTTCTTTAAAGAGGTGAGAGCATATGCCCCATCCAAAGGGGTATTACAATACTAGACAACACAGTATCAACAGTAGAGACTTTCAAATTTCTAGGTTCTACCATATCGCAAGATCTAAAATGGACAGCTAACATCAAAAATATCATCAAAAAAGCACAACAAAGAATATTCTTTCTGTGCCAACTCAGAAAGCTCAAACTGCCCAAGGAGCTGCTGATCCAGTTCTTCAGAGGAATTATTGAGTCTGTCATCTGCACCTCTACAACTGTCTGGTTTGGTTCTGCAACCAACAAGACAGACACAGACTTCAGAGGATAATTAGAACTGCAGAAAAAACAATGGCTACCAACCTGCCTTCCATTGAGGACCTTTATACCGCACGAGTCAAAAAGAGGGCTCTGAAAGTATTGACAGACCCCTCACATCCTGGACATAAACTGTTTCAACTCCTACCCTCAAAACAATGCTACAGAGCACTGCACACCAGAACAAATAGACACAAGAACAGTTTTTCCCCGAATGCCATCATTCTGCTAAATAAATAATTCCCTCAACACTGTTGAACTATTACTAAATCTGCACTACTTTTAATCTTCCCATCATTCCCATCACCCATCTTCTTCCACTTATGACTGCATGACTGTAACTTTGTTGCTTGTATCCTTATGATTTATATTCATACTGATTGTTTCCTGATTGCTTATTTGTACGCTATGACTATCATTAAGCGTTGTAAGTGTTGTACCTTGATGATGATATCTTTTCTTTTATGTACACTGAGAGCATATGGACCAAGACAAATTTCTTGTGGTCCAATTACACTTGGCCAATACAAAATTCTATTCTATTCTATTCATCTTCTGCAACCATTATCAGCACTGACCTAGCTAATTTAGTTTGTCAAGACTCAAGACAGACAAAGTTTGAGTAAATGGGTGATAGGCTTTATCTTTTTATACCTTCAGACTTCTAGCCCCCTTCTTGTTACATTCACTGCCAAGAATACAGCTGCAGCTACAGTAATCTTAAAAATGGGCTCAGTGTCAGACTGTCTTGTATGATTAGGAAAAAAGAACAATAAAGCTGCCTCTTAAGGATATTGCAGATCAAATTAGAAACTTCTAACTGCTTAGGTCTCTTTATTGCTGAATTGAACAGTAACATTTCTTAACATTCCTTTAATGTTCCTTTATGAAATAGCAAAAAGAACATTTCTTTTGTTTGCTTCATAGTTTTTAATAGATTGCGTTTTAATTGCTTATATTCAAGTATTAATAATATTCAAAGAAATAAAGTGTAAAAATAGGTAAATGTTCATGCCCAATCATAGCAAGAAGTCAGAATGATTAAAACGGTTAGTTCTAGTAGATTAATTTGCATCTCTTTTCACTGCAGAATATAGTGTATAGGGTAGATACCTACGCCCGAATAGATATTTATAGAAGAACATCATGCTGAGGAAAAAGGCTCAGTAGGAATAAATGTTTAAACCATTGTGATAAATTAGAAGCCAACCCTCGTAATTATAGACTTTCCTAAAGGTGTGTACAACTGGCCAACCAACCAAAAAGGGAAATCAGAATCAGAATAGAGTTGGAAGCGACCTTGGAGGTTTTCCGCTCCAGCCCCCTGTTCAAGCAGGAGATCCTATGCTAGTGACTAGTGACAAGTGACTGTCTAATCTCTTCGTAAAAGCCTCCATTGATGAAGCACCCACAACGTCTGAAGGCCAGCTGTTCCACTGGTCAATTTTCCTCCCTGTTAGGAAATTTATTCTCAATTCCAGGATGCTTCGCTCCTTGATTAGTTTCCAACCATTGTTTCTTGTCCTGCCCTCTGACCCTCAGCCTCCTGCACCACGGGGGGGGGGGCGCATTTTTGCCCTCCCTGTGTTCCAGAGGCTTTTCTTGAGCCTTTGGGAGGGCAAAAATGGCCTAACATGGCTTCCAAAGCTGACACGGAGGCTCTCTGGAGGTGGCCCGTTTTTTGCCCTCCCTGAGTCTCCACACGCGCCCTGCACTTACCTGCATCCAAAACAGGCTGCGTGGGGACTTCTGGGAGGGGTGGGGTGGGGTGGGAGGGGCCAGCCAGGAGTGGGATTTCGGCAGTGGTGAAATCCAAAAATTTTTACTATCAGTTCTGTGGGCGTGGTATGGCTTGGTGGGCGTGGCAGGAGAAGCATACTGCAAAATTCCCATTCCCTCCCCATTCCAGGGGAAGGATACTGCAAAATCTCCATTCCCACTCCACTCCTGGGGGAAGGATATTGCAAAATCTCCATTCCCACACCACTCTGGGGGCAGCCAGAAGTAGTATTTGCCGGTTCTCCGAACTACTTAAAATTTCCAGTATCTCTCCAGAACCTGTCAGAACCTGCTGGATTTCACCCCTGGATTTGGGGGTTCTCCGAACTGAACAGAATCTTAGCTAGAGTTTCTCCCGAACCCCTGTGAATCCTCAGCAGCCCACCCCTGGATCCATCTTCCAGGTCAGTTCTTGGCACAGTTTCCGTGTAGCATCTAAGAATGAAAGTCTGAAGTCTTTGGAACTTTTTCAAGTCTGCAGAAAGGCCACTCCTTTAAGTTCCATTCAGTGGGTCTGGTTTCTGAAGGGATATGCACACTGTTTTAAAAGAGGCCCAAGCAAGGCTGTCTATATTTAGACATATATCTTTTTTAAATGAATTCTGGCTTCTTACGTAAGACTTCAGTTGACAGTGGATTGCCTTCAGTTCCAACTATGCAACTTCCCCAATAAGCATACAGTAATACATTTAGAAAACCTGCAGCTATAAAATGCTTTTTACTTTCTCCTTGAGGGCTTCTTGGAGGCATCTGGTTCACAACTGGAGAACCGAGATCCTGCATTAAATGAGTTTTTGATCTCCCGGGCAGTTTCTTTACATTCTTTTTAAAATGTCTAATCTGACTAGACTTGGAATTAAAAGCACACTTTCTGATTTCACTGGGACCGCTCTAAGCACGCCAAAATCTCAATTCAAACAGTTTTAAATTGATTGTTGAGGATAGATTTGAGGCCCGAAAATACACATGTATGGATATGTAAGTGTATTTAACATAACATAAAATAACAGTTGGAAGGGACCTTGGAAGTCTTCTAGTCCAACCGCCTGCTGGAGCATGAGACCCTATACCATTTGAATGAATGAATGAATGAATGAATGAATGATCTGGAAGGGACCTTGGAGGTCATCTAGTCCAGCCCGCAGCTCAAGTTGGAGAACCTATACTATTTCAAATAAGTGACTGTCTAGTCAGAGGTAGGTTTCAGCAGGTTCTGACCAGTTCTAGAGAACCGGTAGTGGAAATTTTGAGTAGTTCAGAGAACCGGTAAAAACCACCTCTGATTGGCCCCGCCCCCATCTATTCTCTCCCTCCTGAGTCTCAGTTGATTGGGAGGAAATGGGGATTTTGCAGTAAGCTTCCCCTGGATTGGGGAGGGAATGGAGATTTTACAGTATCCTTCCCCTGCCATGCCCACCAAGCCACGCCCACAGTAGTAAAAAATTTTGAAACCCACCACTGTGAATGGTCTCTTCTTAAAAACATCCACTAATGGAGCACCCACGGTTTCCAGAGGCAAGCTGTTCCACTGGTTAATTGCCCTCACTGTTAGGAAGTTTCTCCTTAATTCCAGGTTGCGACTTTCTTGGATTAGTTTCCAACTATTGTTTCTTGTCCTGCCATCCACTGCTTTGGAGAATAATTTGACCCCCTCTACTTTGTGTTCTTTCTTCATTTGAATGAGCACGTGCTTATACATTCATATTTTGGGAGATAACAGAAACCCATTTTGTGGGTTTGGATGATCATGAGATCATAATTATATTTTCATTATCCTGCAATGGAAACATTGTGCAAAATAACCTTGGGTATACAGGTACAACAACAGTTCATTTAGTGATGTTCGAAGTTACAAAGGCACTGAAAAATGTGACTTATGACCATTTTTCACACTTATGACCATTGCATCATCCCCATGGTCACGTGATTTACATTCAGATGCTTGACAACTGATTCATATTTATGACAGTTGCAGTGTCTCAGGGTCATGTGATTATCTTTTGCGATCTTCTGATGACCATCATCAATGGGGAAGCCATTGTTTTACTTAACAACTGGGTTACTAATTTAACAACAAATGTAGCAAGAAAAGTCATAAAATGGGGCAAAACTCACTTAACAAATTTCTCATTTAACAACATAAAGTCTGGGCTCAATTGTGGTCATAAGTGGAGGACTACCTGTACATACATAAATACATACAAACATATACATGCATACCTATATATGTATGCATGTATGTATAATATTCAGTATATATAAAAAGGGCAAGAGAAGCCTCACTGAATTTAGTCAGATTAAATTATCCTTGTTCTGTCACTTTTATCCTTACATCTTTCCAGAATCCCCTTATATATACTTCAGCTTACATTTTGTAGTTTACTCTTACATGCCATTCTTCCCTAAGTGGTTACATCATTCTAAGGGAATACAAAATAGAATATGAATATAGAATATAGTAATGTTCAAATTTAAATGGGCATGGAATTATCAGATTTGGGTAACAGACACAAAGTCTAAGTCTTTGCTGCCATCTCATGATCATCCAGATGTTGTTACACTCTTGCTTGCTTGCTCCCTCCCTCCCTCCCTCCCTCCCTCCCTCCCTCCCTCCCTCCCTCGAGGAGCAGAAGTTCCAGTGAACCCAATTGAACTCCTGGATGGGAAAGAAGTACTTTATAGTCTCTTTCCCACTCTACAATTCTGACTCTTAGTGATCATGTTCTCACCATGTATAGTTTTCTCACTCACTCCAATTTTCTAATTTTGTACCACATATTAAATCATCAACAAACCTCACAGGCTGTATTTCAGAGGTGGGTTTCAGCAGGTTCTGACCAGTTCTGGAAAAACGGTAATGGAAATTTTGAGTAGTTCGGAGAACCAGTAGTAAAAATTCTGACTGGCCCCACCCCCATCTATTCTCTGCCTCCCAAGTCCCAGCTGATCGGGATGAAATGGGGATTTTGCAGTAACCTTCCCCTGGGTTGGGGAGGGAATGGAAATTTTACAGTATCCTTCCCCTGTCACGCCCACCAAGCCACATCCACCAAGTCATGCCATGCCCACCAAGTCACATCCACAGAACTGGTAGTTAAAAATTTTGAAACCCACCACTGCTCTACATGTCTTCCCTTGTCTGCTGTTATCTGCTCAACCTTGAATAAATTGCTTTCCTCACCTTAGCAACTAAGTGAGAGTTTGAGGCCTGAAACAGGACAGAGTCTGTGGCCATTCAATTCTGTTTCTTGAGAAATTGGTTTCGGTGAACTAAGGGTGCGATACGCCTGTATGACTGCAACCATGAGCATCTGAGAAACTAAGACAATTGGCAAATATAAAAGGTCAAAAGTCAGTTCAACCAATGTTCTGATGCCATGCTGGGCAAGCAGAAGTTTATAGAAGTTCCTCAGCTGGTATGATCACAGTAACAATTCCCACTTGTATTCCTCGGTAATTAGCAATGAATGTTATATTGCCACAGAAACAGAAGAAAAGGTAAAGCCATTGTGATTTATATCCATTGACAGATTAGCCTCGGTTAATTTGTCTAATTCCCTTTTATAGTTACCCAAATGGGCGCTCAATACTATACCTCATGGTAGCAAATTGGTTTGAGCAGAATTACATAGGAAATTAGATTTATTTCTACTTCTCACCCACTAGGCATCGCTTATTACTCATAACCCACATTAGTCAAAGGAATCAATTTGTACTTTCCAGTATTGTTTAAGCCATCCTAAATACGTTAAGTTGCACCAGAAACATACCAGTGTTACCCTTCAGTTTTTACCTTCAAATAGTGTACAAGTAGGTGAAACAGCATCAATCCTAATACTGACTCTTGGAAGGCCCTCTTTCATAGCGTTTACAGAACATAGAATCATAAGGTTGGAAGATAACTCAGAGGTCTTCTAGTCCAGTGGTCACCCTGGTGGTCCGTGCATCACTGGTGGTCCATGAGAAAATTTTGGTTGTCCACAAAAAAATTATTTGCATTTTTTTATATTGCACTAAATCAGGGGTCCTCAAACTACAGCTGGCTAAGGAGCCCAGGCAGGGAAGCAAGGAGTGGCTGGGAGGAGAGGGGTGAGTAGTGGCTGGTGAGGCACTCCTCGATGTGAGTGACATTTAGTTAGCCACACCCACCCAGTCACATGACCACCTAGCCACGCCCACCCAGCCGGTCATTAGGCAGATCATATTAGTGGTTCACGGGATTTAAAAGTATGAATGTAGTGGTCACTGAGGTCCAGAA
The DNA here is from genome assembly GCF_028640845.1 of Ahaetulla prasina. Lineage (NCBI taxonomy): Eukaryota > Metazoa > Chordata > Lepidosauria > Squamata > Colubridae > Ahaetulla > Ahaetulla prasina. Next base: position 217,908,239 of record NC_080540.1, on the reverse strand, counting down.
AGTTGGTGACCCCTGTTCTAGTCCAACCCTCTACCCAAGGCAGGAGACTTTATATCATCTTGATCAAATGACTGTCCAATCTATTCTTCTAATGTAATAAAAAATGTAATGTAATAAAAAAAACCACAAGTCCAGGAGGCAAGCTATTCCACTGATTAATTTCTCCTTAGTTTGTGGTTGGATCTCTCTTTAACAAGCTTCCACCCATTACTTCTTGCCCTGCCCTTAGTGTTTTGGAGAATAAGTCAATCCGTCTTCTCTGTGACAGCTCCTCAAGTACCAGAAGACTCCTATCTTGTCACCCCTAGTCCTTCTTTTCGAGAAGCTAGTCATATCTAGCTCCTTCAACCATTCATCATATAGTTTAGTCTCCAGATCAGTGATGAAATCCAAATTTTTTCACTACCAGTTCTGTGGCCGTGGCTTGGTGGGCGTGGTGTGACTTGGTGGGCATGGCAGGGGAAGGGATATTGCAAAATCTCCATTCCCACCCCAATCTGGGGCCAGCCAGAGGTGGTATTTGCCAGTTCTCCAAACTACTCAAAATTTCTGCTACAGGTCCTCCAGGACCTGTCAGAACCTGCTGGATTTCACCCGTGCTCCAGATCCCTTATCATCTTTGTTGCTTTTCTCTGTGCACTTTCTAGCATCTTTTTTATATTGCAGTGACCAGAACTAGATGCAGTATTCCAAGTGTGGCCTCACTAGTGCAGTATAAAGTAGTATTTATCACTTTTCATGATCTAGATCAGGGGTCTCCAACCTTGGCAACTTTAAGCCTGGAGGACTTCAACTCCCAGAATACCCCAGCCAGCAAAGACTTCAAGTTTCCTCAGCTTTGCTGGCTGGGGAATTCTGGGAGTTGAAGTCCGCCAGGCTTAAAGTTGCCAAGGTTGGAGACCCCTGTTTTAGGATGCATGTAGTTCTTGACTCAGAGGGGAAAAAGTGTGAGAGACAAGAAGACTTAAGCAGAAGGCTGGAAATAGGATGTACAATGGGACTGTGTCCCCCATTTCTGTGGTAAATATTTCACCAATGCAAGTTACATTAGTTCTTAAGAAAAGAACACCGTATCTAGTCAGTAGAGCTTCAGAAATGATGCTGACAAGGGACTCCCAAATCTTGTGTGAGCTCTGTACCTCTTTGCTATTCATTTGAGCCAGTGCTTTTTAGTTGTGTGCTGGCTGGGGAATTCTGGGAGTTGAGGTCCACACTTCTTAAAGTTGCAAAGTTTGGGAAACACCGTTTTAAACAGCTAGGACTCCTTTTAAGCTTCTAGGTTGACCTGAAAAATGGTGTGGCTGCAACAAGAGATGTATTGTGAATCAGCTTTTTGAAGCAGTGGCAACGTCTTTGTGAGGGGAAAAAAAGAGGTGCTGCTTTAATGAGCAGAGAGGTGGTGTCTTCCCAGTTGCAGGTGTTCCCTAGTACTTTCTAGTACTAGTTCCCTAGTACTAGTACTAGTACCTTTTTAGTACTAGTTCCCTAGTACTTTCTCTAGATCAGGGGTCTCCAACCTTGGTCCCTTTAAGACTTGTGGACTTCAACTCCCAGAGACTCTGGGAGTTGAAGTCCACAAGTCTTAAAGGGACTAAGGTTGGAGACCCCTGATCTAGATCATGGGTGTCAAACTCGTGGCGTCACATTGCCATCACATGATGTTTTTTCCCTTCGCGGAGCTGGGGTGGGTGTGGCCTGCACATTATGCGTCCGCACCGCATCCGCACCACAGGCCGCTAGTTTGACAACCCTGATCTAGATCCTTTTTGAAGCATACACAGCCTTCAGATTGACAAAAAAAGGCTCTCAACAGGATGAAAAAGCCTTAATTCATACATTTATTTTTTAAATTTTATTTATTTAAGAAAATGCGTGTGGCTGCCCAACTCATTTTCAGTGACTCCGGGTGGCTTACAAAAATAAAAACCCAATATAAAAAGCAATAATTTCCCACCCCCCCTTTCTAATATAGAAAGGTGGTAGAATTAGTAATTTAAAGTTCAGTTTTCCAGCTGTTTCAATTCTGTTCTTGCTCTCTCTGCTTCCACATACAAGTTGCTTCTCTACGAAAGGTATGCAGGGAATCCTCGACTTATAACAGTTCATTTAGTGACCATTCAAAGTTACAATGGCACTGAAAAAAGTGACTTATGTCTGTTTTTCACACTTACAACCGTTGCAGCATCACGATGGTCACGCGATCAAAATTCAGATGCTTGGCAACTGACTCATATTTATGACGTTTGCGATGTCCCAGGGTCATGTGATCCCCCTTTGTGATTGACTGACAAGCAGTGTCAACAAGGAAGCCAGATGAACAACTTATTACTACCATGTTTCACCGAAAATAAGACCTCCCTGGATAATAAGCCCCACTGAAAATAACCCCCCTGAAAATAATCCCTCCCCAAAAATATTTAACTGCGTGCACAGCCAGTCCCCACCATTCCCTCTGGTTAGGAAGACAGAGCTGGAAATCAGGTAAGACGGCAAGAGTCTTGCTCCATGCGCCCCAAAATAATAAGACCTCCCCAAAAATAAGGCCAAGTGCTTATTTCAGGGTTCAAAAAATATAAGACAGGGTTTTATTTTCGGGGAAACACGGGTATCTTAATAACTGCAGTGATTCACTTAACAGCTGTGGCGAAAAAGGTTGTATAAAATGGGGCACTTAACTCCCTGTCCAGTTTGAGACAATCAGTCCTTGGGTTTGTGGTTCGCATAGGACTAGCATCAAACAGAACAATTCTTAGAAGCCCTCCTAATAGATTCCAAAATAGAGACTTTTTTAAAAAATTGAATGCATAATCCTTCCTTTGCAGTATACTTCCCATTGTTGAAGAAAGCTTAAGGAAGTGGCATAAACAGGAGCACCACTCAAGACATAAAAGAAGAGCCCAGGAAAAGAGGTATGTCTCTCCACACCTTTGATCCTAGCCAGGTACGGGTGCAAATATCACTGCAGACTAATCACTGTGAAATGATGATCTTGTGAACTCCACTGACTTCAAAGAGCTACACTGATTTTATGCTAAGAGTTTGCCTGCATTAAGGGAGAAGGAACTTGCTCTGGCAATTTGCCTTTAAACTTCATTATCTTGTCAGTGTGATAGCAAAGGCACATTGTCCATATTGTTGACTTTGGTATAATTAAATGGGGGGGGATTTTTTTTTCCTTCCAAAAAAAAAAAGAAAAAAGAAAAAAAAAGAAATCAAAGGAGTCTCACTGTCTTTTTATTATTTTCTAGTGTACCATTGCAGGCTACACATTACGTGAAATGAAGCATACAATTCAATACAGCTGACCTTGACTGCTGTTCAGTTTAGTTTAAGATCCGTTCTGAAAAATAGTTGGTATAGATAAAAGGTAAAGGTTCCCTTAGCACATATGTGCTAGTTGTTCCCAACTCTAGGGGGCGGTGCTCATCTCCATTTCAAAGCCGAAGAGCCAGCGCTGTCCAAAGACATCTCTGTGGTCATGTGGCCGGCATGACTAAACGCAAAAGGCACACGGAATGCTGTTATCTTCCCACCAAAGGTGGTCCCTATTTTTCTACTTTCATTTTTTATGTGCTTTCGAACTGCTAGGTTGGCAGAAGCTGGGACAAGTAACGGGAGCTCACCCCATTACGCGGCACTAGGGATTCAAACTGCTGAACTACCGACCTTTTGATCAACAAGCTCAGCGTCTTAGCCACTAAGCCACCGCGTCCCTATTGGTATAGATAGTATGTGATAAATTTGAAATGGATGTGAGATGTTTACATTGGGAGAGCTAAAGGATAAAGCTCCTGCAATAAAACTTACCGCTTTTATTATGCCACTAGTCTTAAGAGAAGAAATGCCTGTTATTTTTCTTTTAAAAAAACCCACATGCAAATTTACACTGGATTATATGTTAAAACACACATTAACACCCTTTTCTAAATTTGAATTTCTAGACATATTATTTCTTTTGTGGGAAAGCAATATAAAAATAGGATCTCTGCAGGTTTATTTTGCTTTCTTTGTGTTAAGAGGTTTGAGAAATATGAAAGCTATTAGTTAACTGAGATCCTGTGTATAGATTAGTCTAGAAGAATTTTTTCTAAAGATCATAAAGGCTGAGATGATAAGATTTGAGTCCCAAACTATTCGCATCCGGTTAGAAGAAGGAGTTGTAAGGATATATTCCAGAGAGTTTTTCTCAGAATGTCATATAATTTAAGTAAGCATCTTTTATTTTTTCTTTCCCTAACTGGTGTTTTGTCATATGCGGTATGAAAATGTTCATCAGTCCCAACCAACATAGTGAATCACTGGCCTGATGGGCATTTTAAATATGTGTGCATTTCTAAAAATCCAGTTTGTTTTGCTGCCCCTTTGTAAAGGCAGTTTTCGGATCTAACCCTCTCTCTCTAAAATTAAAAACAATTTTCAAAAGAGATCAGACTTGCACTTGTTTTTCTTTTGCATGAAAGCCAAGAATCATTTCCAGTTTAAACAGACACCCACACACCCACACACCAGAGGTGGGTTTCAGTAGGTTCTGTCCAGTTCTGGAGAACCGGTAGCGGAAATTTTGAGTAGTTCGGAGAACCGATAGTAAAAATTCTGACTGACCCCGCCCCCATCTATTCTCTGCCTCCCGAGTCCCAGCTGATCGGGAGGAAATGGGGATTTTGCAGTAACCTTCCCTTGGAGTGGGGAGGGAATGGAGATTTTACAGTATTCTTCTCCTGGAGTGGGGTGGGAATGGAGATTTTACAGTATCCTTCCCCTGCCACGCCTACCAAGCCATGCATTGCCCACCAAGCCACACCCACAGAACTGGTAGTAAAAAAATTTGAAACTCATCACTGACACACACATAGAGAGCACCCTACTTATAAAGCTTAGGGCATAATACTGACACAGAGCTTTTGAACTTTTTTCTTAAGTGTTTTTGGAATGAGCATATGATGTACAATCTCAGTGATGGGAAAAACTTCCATCACTCAATTCCTCTGTAAAATCCTTTTTTTTTGGAGGAAATGGACAAACATTTTCCAGGATTTGCCCATCTTCATTCCACCACAAATTCTTGGTTGAAAACTCAAAACCTGTTCCTAGACGTATGTTACACTGAATTAGGGCCTCTGGTGGCTCAACGGACTAAGTCTGTCTGTTATTAACAGCAGCTGCTTGCAATTACTGCAGGTTCAAGTCCCACCAGGCCCAAGGTTGACTCAGCCTTCCATCCTTTATAAGGTAGGTAAAATGAGGACCCAGATTGTTGGGGGCAATAAAGTTTTTTTTTTGTTTACATTTATATCCCGCCCTTCTCTGAAGACTCAGGGCGGCTTACAGTGTGTAAGGCAATAGTCTCATTTTATTTGTATATTTACAAAGTCAACTTATTGCCCCCCCAACAATCTGGGTCCTCATTTTACCTACCTTATAAAGGATGGAAGGGTGAGTCAATTTTGGACCTGGTGGGACTAGAACCTGCAGTAATTGCAGGCAGCTGTGTTTTAATAACAGGCTTCTTACAGCCTGAGCCACACCGTGGCCCTATATAGTTGACTTTGTATATATATGTTTTCTGAGGTTTTCGCGGGTGTTTGTATGTAGATCTTTGGTTATTCGGGTTTTCTCCCGCGTAAAATTGGAAGTGTCTTGGCGATGTTTCGACGAAGTCTCATTCGTCATCTTCAGGCTTCAGCTTCGTGCTTCTGGGAGCAATGTGTGACTGCAGCTGTTTCTTCCTTTTTAACTGCTAGTGGGGGTTTGAACTGATTGGGTGGGAGCTTGGCTGTGCTCTGATTGGATGGGGGTTTTTTGGTGCTCTGATTGGATGGGGGTGTGTCCTCTTTGGGTGGGGGCTTGGTTGTGCTCAGATTAGTCTGAGCTGCAGGGGGATTTGAGCTGGTGAGCTGCACAGCTGTTGTCCGGCTTCGTGTTCGCGGTCGTGCCACATCTTCACAGTGGGTGTCAGTCTGCTGCATGTATGGATTGGAGGGGTTTGAAATGGCCAATGTTGCAGCTGCGGTCTGGCTTCTGGTCCTTAATCGTGCTTCATTCCAAAACTGAACACTTTAACAACAGAATAATCAGAGAAGCCATCGAGATAGAAAAACGCCCACACAGCATGAACAAAAGAGATGATACCTCCTGCCTACCAGCCATTTGGAAACCTGCCCTTATTGACAAACGTGTCCCTAACACGAGGAATGACACCAGACCCACACTCACGAGGTCCACACAGGATGTCACCACCACACATCCACCCAGAAAGCAGACCCAAACCCACACTGATCATGAACCACGATTAAGGACCAGAAGCCAGACCGCAGCTGCAACATTGGCCATTTCAAACCCCTCCAATCCATACATGCAGCAGACTGACACCCACTGTGAAGATGTGGCACGACCGCGAACACGAAGCCGGACAACAGCTGTGCAGCTCACCAGCTCAAATCCCCCTGCAGCTCAGACTAATCTGAGCACAACCAAGCCCCCACCCAAAGAGGACACACCCCCATCCAATCAGAGCACCAAAAAACCCCATCCAATCAGAGCACAGCCAAGCTCCCACCCAATCAGTTCAAACCCCCACTAGCAGTTAAAAAGGAAGAAACAGCTGCAGTCACACATTGCTCCCAGAAGCACGAAGCTGAAGCCTGAAGATGACGCATGAGACTTCGTCGAAACGTCACCAAGACACTTCCAATTTTACGCGGGAGAAAACCCGAATAACCAAAGATCTATCTATCTATATATATATATATACAAATGGATGAAGACTATTGCTTAACACATTGTAAGTCACCCTGAGTCTCCGGAGAAGGGGGGGATATAAATTCAAATTAAAAAAAAAAATTAGTTTACATCCTTAATTGAAAAGAGACTTGTCAGGGAAGGTGAGCCTTATTAAATTTCCCAAACATATATTACCACCTTTTGATAGTCTTTGCCCAGCTTGCTTCCAATATATCAAAGTTCAGATGGGGAGAAATAGACCCAGGGATGAAAGAAACTTTGGCAAAGTCAGTCTTGCCCCTTCTTCCTTGTCTTGTGTTATATCTGAGTTGAGCAGATCGGAGCTTAAATGAAGAATTCTGTCCCTTCATATCCCCTCTGGCTGCCAGCTTCCTTTCCTCATTTATGCGTTCCTCTGATAGAGAAAGCATCTAAGGCAACGATATGTTTATCATGGTTGAAAGCAAGTGGCAAGACAGCGAGGAACGTTGTCCCAGATTGTGGCTTGATCTACTCCATTTTGATTTGCGAGATGCGCAGCGTCAGTCTTGGGAGAGTTGTTCCGGGAGTAAATAACATCTGCTGTACGACAGGCTGGCAGAACCTATTTGTAGTATAATTAAACAGCAATCATTTTGTTGGAGAGTAAACAAGAAGATAAACAGTCCATGAATTAACAAGTACCGCACCAGGGCATTGTTGGTGCATTTGGGTTTTTTTCCTCTCTTCCTTTTCCTCAGTACAAAAGATTTTAAAACATACCTGCCATTTCTTTCGACAAAGAACTCGATCCGGTGCCCAATTGGAAGACATACATCTAGGCAGAGACATAACTAATCTTAGCAGTTTTCTCCTGGGACAGATCTTTATTCCCCTCCAATCCTTCCTGCTTTCTTTCCCGAATGAAGGCAAATATACGTGTCCCAGGATAATGTTGCAGGATCCAACCTGAGTCGGTCATCGGGACCAGAGGTTTATTCTTCCAAGCTTTTGGATTCATGCTGGAGCCCATCCTCAGGAAATGTCTCATTCTCCAGAACGTGTGCACTGGGCTGTATCGGGGTGAAATCCAGCAGGTTCTGACAGGTTCTGAAGAACCGGTAGCGGAAATTTTGAGCAGTTCGGACAACGAGTAGAGGAAATTTTGAGTAGTTCAGAGAATCAGCACCTCTGGCTGGCCCCAGAGTGGGGTGGGAATGGAGATTTTGCAATATCCTTCCCCCAGGAGTGGGGAGGGAATGGCAATTTTGCAGTATCCTTCCCCTGGAGTGGCATGGGAATGGAGATTTTGCAGTATCCTTCCCCTGCCATGCCCACCAAGCTATGCCCACCAAGCCACACCACACCCATCAAGCCACTCCCACAGAACCGGTAGTAAAAAAAATTGGATTTCACCATTGCCTAATATTTATGTGGTGCCTGGTTTTGTGTGGCCATTAATTGGTTAATTGGGGGAATTGATGACCGGTTATTAAGTTGTTAGTTATTTCCTTGTGATGCAGTGCCCTGCACCTCCTGGTAAGTACCTGGTAAACTGGTGGTAAAACAGCACTTCTGTTGACTGACAGGGGACCCTTTCCCAGACTTCAATCAACAGGCTCCCTGTCAGTCAACAGGAGTACTGATGACAAATATGTTTACATATATCTATATCTATAGATATAGATATATTTCAAGATGTTTAATTAATCAGATACAAATATTAAATATGAAAATGCTGATTCTTGTCAGACCCAAATTTTGCATTAATGTTTCACCAAATTTCCTTCTGCAGTAATTGTGAATATGCAGGGTTGTTTTTTTTTAAAAAAAAATCCTTTTATTTCATTAGATTTAGATCCCCTCTGATTCCAGGGTGACTGTGGTTAATTTTTTTTTAATCTTTTTGGTTTCCCTTTGGAAAAAAAAGGTAAACAAGCTTCACAAAAGATATGTATCTTAGCCTTAGTTTATTCCTTAGCTGAGTAATTCCGCTTTATGCAGAATCCAGCTGTTGCCTCCATCAAGGATAAATGTGGACATTCTTGAAAGACAGAAGGTCAGTCCAAGAGCACAGAGTTAACATGCAAAAAATTCCTGGTTGATTCAATTCCTGACAGCTCTTGGCAAGTTTTAGAAAAAAATTCTTTTCAGAAACCAGATAGCGTAGACCGAAGAAGGTCATCCAGAATCTTCCAGATGTTTTAAACTCTATTATTTTCAGCCAGTGTAGCCAAGATTCAGGATTTATGGAGTTGCCATCATAAACAGCTGGAAGATGTCATGTGGCATGCTTTAAGTGAGCTCTTAACTGAGTTAGGAGTCCACATCTGTTATTTGGTATCCTTCCTATAGTATATACGTACCTGTGTACACTGCTATACTGTACTATTTTACTCCGTGAGGATAGTAGTCCTTATTGTAATATATATGTAGATACTCACATACAATTTATATTACGTGTTATTTCCCAAGATTTGTGTGTAATCTTAAAAGAAAATGGTAGTATTGGTAGGTTCTGAGGAATTTAGCAATTCTCATAATTATGGATTGTGACCAGCGGTAACAATCCACTACTGGTTCGGGAACGGGAGTGTGCGGGAGCGTGCATACGCTATGCATACGCGCGTGCCTCTTCTGCACATGTGCAGAAGGTAGAAAAATGGGATGTAATGACATCCTGGTTGATGGGCAGAGTCTCCACCATTGGTGCTACCGGTTTGGCAAGCCGGATAGAACCGGGTGGATTTCACCATTGATTGTGACCCAAGAAACTTCCAAAAATTCAGAATCAACTTTTAATACAATAACAATTATTACACCCATAACTGGAGAATAATAATCCTAGCTACAATTTAATTGTATTATAAATGAAACAAAATCATACGTAGTTTCTTGTCTGATGCCTAATATACAGTTTAAACGCCAAGTTGGATTGGAAAATTTGCCTTATGAGATCACTGAATTAAGGGGGATTGGTTGCTAAACTGATTTATTTATTTGTTAGATTTGCATCCTTTCTGCTAGGTAATAACTGCAATAAAGTTATTTGATTTGATTTGCATCCTGCCTTTCATTCAGGAGCTCATGATGTCATACATAGCCTTCTCTCTTTCCATTTTTCTCCTCAACCACAACTGTGAGGCCAGCTGGACTGAGAGAGAAAGGGACCGGACCAAAATTATCCAGTGAGATAATGAGGCTGAATATGAACTAATATCTAGGTCTGCCCAGTGTTAGTCTAATATCTTAGTCACTACATCATACTAGTTCTCAGTGTGCAGTTAGCCTAATAATTCCTTCTTGCCCATTCCATATTCCTCATTATTTCTGTATTATTACTGAGTGTATGGCAGTGTTACATTAGCCAGGAAACCAAAAATGCTCATACAGATAGCAGTTTGGTTGCCTTAGATGGCTAGCCCCTCTGGGTCATGCTCGAGTGCTTTCCAAGGTGTGCCACAGGGGGCAAGCTAGCCCCACACCAGAAAGAAAGATGACCGGCATCCTGCAGCATTATCCAGGGTAGGGGTGTCAAGCTGGCAGCCCATAGACTGGATGCGTCATGTGCAGGCCACGCCCACCCCAGCTCCGCGAATGGGGAAAATGTCACAAAATGTCACGTGACAGCAATGTAATGCTGTGAGTTTGACACCCATGATCCAGGGCCTTCTCATTCCACTGAAGTCACATCACAAACAGGTGTTGCATTTGGGAAGGTCCAACATCAGCAGAGTTCTGACTGCACGAAGCACTGGCTCCCACTGAAGTGGTACCTATTTATCTACTTGCATATAGCATGCTTTTGAACTGCTAGTTGGGCAGAAGCTGAGGCAAGTGAAAGGAGATGACCCTACCACCCAGTGCTTGGACTCAAACCTCCAAAGCAGAGACCATTTCCAGTGAATGCACTACCTGACTCTGTGGTCTCATCCCAAAATCCCCAAAACTTCAACCTAAGACTGTCTACTGTTGACCTCACCCCATTCCTAAGAGGTCTGTAAGGGCCGTGCATAAGAGCACCAGCGTGCCTACCGTTCCTGTCCTAATGTTCCCTTTGGTTGTATTCAGTTTGTGTGGTTATTTCATGCTTATACTTATATATATTGTTGTGGTTTGACAAAATAAATAAATAAATAAAATAAATAAAAATAAATAAAACATTAAGTCACACCCCATCGTATTCCACTTGGATCTAGCCATGTTTCTGCTCTTAGTGTTTTCTTCTTTGAAACCTTCTTTGCTCTTGACCCTGCAGCTTATGTCTGGCTTTTTATCTGTCAGGAAATGTTGTGGCAGATACTGTCATAAGTTGTGGCACAGCCTAGTCTGCTTGCCTGCCACACTTATGTTTGTGCCTGACTGAATGAAAGTGGAGAAACGATTATGAGGAATGTTTTCCTTACTTAAAACATCCCACTGCTCTAGTGAAAGTGTAAGATGCAGTTCTATTTGTAAACAACTGAAGCGTAATATCTGCAATATATCATGTAAAGGTATAATCACTGTCAAAATGACAAGGCAGCATCAGAGGAACTGACTGCAGTAATTGACAGAAATGGTGATCAGGCTCCAAAACTGTTTTCTGATTGCATATTCATGATCCTTCCCTATAATATACAGCAGTTACTGTGTGAGTTATTCTAAGTGGCTGTTTTAACATCACTAGACTGACACTTTGTACTCTGAGATTTGCAAGTCTAATCTCAAATAGGGTTTGCTCTCAAGTTGTCTAACTCTTGAAATGAGAACTTAGCTGGGAAGCACATCAGAGAACATACAGGCCTACGAACAACTGCTCCATTTCTTCTTTCATTGGTGGATGGATGATGGTGGTTAAAACTCTGCAGGATTTTTTATTTTACTCCCCAACATATCCTTGTGACCCTTGCTTGTATCCACTCCAAGCCTCAGTTCCAATGAATCACAGGTTAGGTTGACAATGAGTGATCCCTCTACCAAGCCACCTGTTGTGCCTCATCCTCCCTCCTCTCCTCAGCTGGGCCCCTCCCGTCTCCACCCGGGCTTGTTATCAGACTCGGAGTCTGATAATGAAGATGAATGGCCTGTCATGCCTCCAGCCCCTGGCCCTGGCCCCATGCCTGGAGAGGATGTCAGGAGTGAACAGACCAGCCCAAGAAACTTCATTCCTACAGCGTGTGAGCAGGAAGCCAGCCACGTGCTGGAATTACTGACAGCAGATCCAGCTGAAGAGAATTGAAAGTGGGAGGATCCTCGCTTCCGGAGATCTGAGAGGCGATGCCAGCAGAAGGAAGGTAGGGGCAGGCCTGGATAAATGCTGAGTCATGGAGCCACACCCCACAGCATATATAAAGGACCTGCTTTTGGCATTCCAACCTTGAGTCAAGCAAAGTCTCATCTAGTTTGCTGATATCGGACTCTATCGCTGAAGTCACAACTTGGACTCCTGCCTGCCCTGATAAACCTTGAAGGAATTTGGCAAGCTGCAGAGGCTTCGTTGCCACATTTGATACGGACTTCCTTGACCCGGTCGTCGGAGGGGGAGGGGGACACGACACCACCTGGTTTTGACCTGCCTTGGTCAACCTGGACAAAAATGAACAAATTTGGTGTGATACAGAAAGAGGTGCCTCTGTCCTATATCAGTGGGGATGGAAAGATTTCCCTTGTTGCGACTGTGGTGCTGATATGCAAACAGTTAAACATGTTGTGCAAAATTGGCTCTGGTTCTGCACAAAGCAAGGCCAGAGGCTGGATAGCTGAACTGGACATCCTGTTATAAGAGCACTGCTGTACTCTGTAGACGTTTTGCATATAATTACTTGGATTGTGTGTATATGTTTACTTCTCTTCTGTCATCTTCTCAACATACACTAAATAACAATAAATAACAGCTTAGGTACAAATGGGACTTTTCTCAAGTTCTGGAAGAGTTTACAGAAAGCCTGGGGCTTCTTAATATTTTAGGGTTCAATCACCAGGGACCAGCAAGGATGGATTTTATGCTGTGTTTTGTCAAACAATGACGGGCAGTTGTGGCATTCACTAGAGTCTACTTGTATCAGTATGTAGCAAAATAAAACCCAAAAACGAATCCATACAATTATATCGAATAGAATAGAATAGAATTTTTTATTGGCCAAGTGTGATTGGACACACAAGGAATTTGTCTTCGGTGCATATGCTCTCGGTGTACATAAGAGATAAGATATGCTCATCAAGAATTGTAAGGGACAACACTTAATGATAGTCATAGGGTACATATAAAGAAATATATAAAGGAAGAAAAATGCTAACTTACAACATCCATTTTCTTCTGCTCTGATTTTTCCCTACATCACTCAACCTGCTCTCATTTTCCAGTCACCTGGGAATTGTGCTTGTTTTTTTCCTACCCCTACCCGACCTGAATGCCCTTTCTTCCCTGTATCTATGCCACATAATTTCTTTTTATCTTATCACCAACCCCTTGTACTTATTTTCTCTATACTTAGTCTTTCATAACCTCCATATGTCTCTGAAGAGATTTTATTAGAAATTAGTTTCATGCATGACTTGGGAATAAGTTTCATAGTGCTTCGTGGACCTTCTGAGTAACAAATTTAAAATTAAGTTTAATTAACTGTGAGGTGTTCAAGCTTCCTCTGGTATACAGTCATACCGAAAGGCACAGGAGCAATCATCTTACCAGCAGGGACCAGAATTTCCTTCAGCTTCATCTACAGCTTTGAAAGCCTTCAGCTGAAACTGTCCCACATTAGTTGACGCCGCAGGAAGACCATATAGAAAAAGCTAGGACTTCGTTGCTTCCCCCGGGAGTCCCTTCTTCATTTTCCAGTTCCATTTAAAACATAGTTAGAACACATTTTGTAAGATGAGGGGAGAATATGGCGTCCCAAAGCATAGGTAGTCATCACATCCTGTTTAAAACCTTCTTACCATACTTGTCGATCAAAAGGTCGGCAGTTCAGCGGTTCGAATCCTTAGTGCTGCCGAGTAACGGGGTGAGTTCCCGTTACTAGTCCCAGCTTCTGCCAACCTAGCAGTTTCGAAAGCACATACAAATGCAAGTAGAAAAAATAGGGACCACCTTTGGTGGGAAGGTAACAGCATTCCCTGCGCCTTTGGCGTTGAGTCATGCCGGCCACATGACCACGGAGACGTCTTCGGACAGCGCTGGCTCTTCGGCTTTGAAACGGAGATGAGCATCGCCTCCTAGAGTTGGCAATGACTAGCACTTATGTGCGAGGGGAACCTTTATCTTACCATAACATTTTGAAGTGGAGAACAGATGCAGACTATATTGCAAGTCCTAAAATAAGCACATTAAAAAAAAACCTCTAAGATTTTCTTTCTATTTCTTCCCAAGAATGAACTTTGGGAGCTTGTGTTTGATGTGGCTTCACCCAATCTGTGGCCCTCAACTCCCCCCCCCCCCCGGTTCTCAAATGTTTGCTCATTCCAAAACACAACGAGACCAGATTGCTTCTCCTCTGTGCCATCTCCTCCATGCCACCTTCAAGATTGGCAACCATTATAGGATCTATAATACTTGGCGTGGCTTTTTTTTTTCTTTACAGTTTTAGTGGGGGTGTTTTAAATTTAAAATATGCATATTGCCTTTAGCATGCCATTCAAAAGTAATGCACAGCTCTTGGCTGCCAAAAAGTTATCCAACCTTCTTAAAGGAATTTCTGCAGCATGGAGAACTTTGAAGAGTCTAACAGTGTCTTTTTAGTCTAAAATGTAATAAGAATCCAGGTGTTCCCCAATGGGAAATATGCAGTGGTGGGATTCAGCCAGTTCACACCACTTCGGGAGAACCGGTTGTTAGCTTTCTGAGCAGTCTGGCAAACTGTTTGTTGTAAGAAATCATTAGGGCAGAGAACCGGTTGTTAAATTACTTGAATCCCACTACTGGGAATATGCATATGGAGGCATCTCAAACAATTTCAACAGAACTTCTCAAAATAAATGAATAACCTCAACCCAGAATCTTCTCTTTATGGGGGTTGAGTATCATTTGTTGGTTCTCATCCAGCCCATGACTGACTGTAAATATATTTCTGCTGCTTACCTGCATCTGATGAACCAGGGCTTGAAATAGATGGGATCAGCATATAGATATTGCCCTCATTCAGATCCCTAAATTATTATTTTCAGAATCAAATGTTGGTTTTCATTCGAAATAAGGCGAAAGCTAAAAGGACCTGTAACATCAATGCCTTGGGCTCAGAAATAATTCTTTTCCCTGTTCACTTCTGGAATAGTGAGATACACTTGACCGTATCTAAATCTTCCTATTAGAAAGTCAATCCAGAAGAAGACCAAACAGCTGCTGAAATGTCCAGCAGAATTAGTGTGTTTGCACTTCTGCCATCCTTATCCCTCTATAGATCTTTCTACATGTTGACTAAGACAATCCCTGTGCCAACATAAGGCTTGAAACCAGATTTTAATATCACCTGAAATGCCCTTTGAAAGGCAGGTGGACATTTAACAGAATAGAGAAGTAATATTAAATGGAAAAAAAAATTCTTATGGCGGTCCAAAACAAAAAACAAAAAGTAAGATAGTAGTTATAGTGGTATCATCAAAGTCCTCCTACTTTCTTCACATTGTAACAGAATAACAGAGTTGGAAGGGACCTTGGAGGTCCTCTAGTCCAACCTTATATCATTTCAGACAAATGGTTGTCCAATATCTTCTTAAAAACGTCTAGTATTGGAACACCTACAAGTTCTGGAGGCAAGTCATTCCACTGATTTAACTGTTAGGAAATTTCTGCTTAGTTCTAGGTTGCTTCTTGGTGGCAGCCCCTCTTCTTGGTGGTAGCCCCTCAGATATTGGATTACTGCTATCATGTCACCCCCAGTCCTCCTTTTCATTAAATTAGACATATCCAATTCCAGCAACCGTTCTTTATGTGTTTTAGCCTCCAGTCCCCTAATCATCTTTGTTGGTCTTCTCTGCACTCTTTCTACAGTTTCAACACTTCATGTGATCTTGATTCTATCCAGTGGTAAAATGTAAAACCTGTTACTACCGGTTCTGTGGGTGTTGCTTGGTGGGGGGGTTAATGTGACTGGGTGGCCATGGCCAACTTCTTCTTTTTTTTTTTTTACTTTTAAAAGCATCAGCCGAAGAGGTTGTAGAAAAAAATGCTTTTAAAAGGTTCTGACGATCCCAGCTGAGCCGCGCAATCATCAGAGGCTTCCCCCCTGCTTTTAAAAGCATTTTTTCAGCCCCCAAAAATGCTTTTAAAAGTAAAAAAACCCCAAACCTCTGATGATTGTGCGGCTCAGCAGGGCATTGGGGGGGGGGACGCAGGGATTTTTGCTACAGGTTCTCCGAACCACCCGCTACCATCACTACCGGATTGGGTGATCTGGTCTGAACCGGGAGCATTTCACCCCTGATTCTATCCCTCTTCTACAAAGGGTTGGGGCTTTGATCATGCTGCTGAGACTGCCATATTGCATTCCCCTCACCCCCCCAGTTGCTGGTGCCGTGGCCTCAATTCTTCCCAATTTTTCCCAATTTTCCTCTGAGATTAGCTTCTTTAAAAAATGTGACTATATGTGCTTATATCTTTCCAGCCATTTGTTAGTTTGGCCCTCAAAAGTGTGGGAGCTGTCAGCAAAGCCTGTTACTTTTAGGCATTTATGATTCAGGAAAGCCTCTCAAAGATAGACTGAATAGGGCTAGTTCTCCACAGCAGTGTCACTACAGGTAGTCCTCGACTTACAGTTATTCTTTTAATGACTGTTCAAAGGGAAAGAATGGAAGCAACACACAGAGTCCAACTGTAAGTAACTTCTTATGAATTAATTATTGAGACTACTAGTGAAACACCTCCAACACATACAAGTCTTTCAAACAACATGAGCTGCAGCAATACTACACTAACACACAATACTTCAACCTACCCCTGGCATACATTACAGATATGGTGCTGTGATCAAGGCCCAAGTAGTGATTACTAAACACAATTCAGTCCTCAACAAACTTATTTTATTAAAACAGCTGAGGATTAATTCATTCTCAGCTTTGTCCAAAACAAAATTCTTAATAACCAGTCCTTTGGCCTTATCACCAACTTTTGATGTCTTTGGCAACCTGCCAAAGGCTTTTCTTGTCAACCCCCCCCACAAAGTTCAAGAGACGCTGACAAGAAGCACAGAAATCAATGTTGCTTTTCTACAAAGAACCCAACAGCTCGTTGCTGCTCTTTTAAGCCTTATGGGAGGAGCCAACATCTTCTGGCCTTACTCCCAAGTTGTCATTTTTTCTTCAGCTGCTCTTGCCTTCTGGCAGCTCTTCGCATGCGTGCACTAGGAACAGGTTCCTCTGCCTCTCTGCTGTCCACCTCTGGAGGCTCCGGAGTCCGTGCATCACTCCCAGATGGCCCTGGCCCCATCTCTGCCTCCGATGCGGAGCCCTCATCAGGGCCTTCCCCTGACTCCAGGACTGGCCCATTGTCTTTCCCAGCCTCCTCACTGTCCAACTCCGCTGCCAGATCCGCAGGCTGCTGGCAGACCACAACATACAGTAAGTTTCAGGAGGAAAGGGAAAATTTATCATTCAAGCGTGAAATAGAATTCAGACAGTATACAATTTCCAGTACTATATGTTAAAGATCTATTGGCTGTGCAACACCCAATAAACACTTCCTAACTTCAAAACTTCTTTCATCAGTACAGATAGACCTTGACTTATTTAGTGACCATTTGAAGTTACAACGGCACTGAAAAAAAGGGACATGGCCATTTTTCACATGACCTGTTGCAGCATCCCCATGGTCACATGACCAAATTCGAACGCTTGGCAACTGCTCGTATTTATGATGTTTGCAGTGTCCCGGGGTCACGTGACCACCTTTTGTGACTTTCTGATAAGCAAAGTCAACAGGGAATCTTGATTCCCTTAACAATCATGTTACTTCAACTGCAATGATTCGCTTAACAGTTGTGGCAAGAAAAGTCATACAATGGGGCAAACCTCATTTAATAACTGTCTCGCTTACCAACTGAAATGTTGGGCTCAATTGTGGTCATAAGTTGAGGACTACCTGTACCTGTAAGATGTCCAGATCAAGTGTCAACCAAATTGAGAAATGTCCTAATGTAATTTAATGTAATGGTTTTGATGTATTTCTAGCAGGAGTACCTGATTCTGTTCCCTATCCATCTGATAAACTCTCAAAATTCGTTTTTCTCACCATGTACATGTAGACATCCGAACTAGACTGTGTTGTTTCTCTGTCATCTAATATATGTGGGTATATGCATATTTATTTATTTGTCATGTTTGTGTAATGTATATTGGAGGTGGTGAACCCTTTGAGAGCTGCATGCAATGGCATTTCATTTTAATGTATGTCGATTAGTGTACATTTAGAATAGAATAGAATAGAATAGAATAGAATAGAATAGAATAGAATAGAATAGAGTAGAGTAGAGTAGAGTAGAGTAGAGTAGAGTAGAATAGAATAGAATAGAATAGAATAGAATAAGAGTTGGAAGGGACCTTGGAGGTCTTATAGTCCAACCCCCTGCTTAGGCAGGAAACCCTACACCACTTCAGACAAATGGTTATCCAACATCTTCCTTAAAAACATCCAGTGTTGGAGCATTCACAACTTCTGGAGGCAAGTTGTTCCACTGATTAATTGTTCTAACTCAGGAATTTTCTCCTTAGTTCTAAGTTGCTTCTGACCTTGATTAGTTTCCACCCATTGCTTCTTGTGCTGCCCTCAGGTGCTTTGGCTGAGGAACTCTGGGAGTTGAAGTCCACAAGTCTTAAAGGGACCAAGCTTGGAGTCCCCTGCTTTGGAGAATAGTTTGACTCCCTCTTCTTTGTGGCAACCTCTGAGATATTGGAACACTGCTATCATGTCTCCCCTAGTCCTTTTTTCCATTAAACATTTTCATTTAAAGTGACAATAAAGTTATTCCAGATTAAGTCTAAGTTATTCTAAGTATTTCTTCCTATTACTTATATAATAAGGTTTAAGAAGATTTTCCCCTGATACAGCCAAAGAAAGGACAATTAATTAGTAGTCTTTCTCTTCTTGTTGCTGGCACACTGCACGAAAATATCAGAGACTCAAAGTTGGCAGGTTTCAATGAAAGTATTAGGTTTATCCCATAAGTATCTTACATAAGTGGGAGCTTTGCTTATGCTTATGTATCTGTTGTCTGCTTTTCTTTCTTTTTCAAGTGCACATCGAGACTATTCGGTATGCAGCCGATGACCATTTTTTTCATTTCATTAGCCTGATCTTTCCTGCACATCTGCACACTTACAGGGACATCTGTCTGCTCGCTTACCTTTTGCAGATGCTAGCATCACCATAAACCTGTTATCTTCAAGGGTCTTTTACGAGCATGAAAGATCACCTTACAGTACTTGGGCATCTTTAAGCCGCTTATATTACGGTAGCAGTGGTGGCAAACCACACAGGAGAGTCACCATGTGGTGGCAGTAGTGGGTTGTGTAGGTTTCAAAGTGAAGCCTCCAGTAGCGTAAATTCCCCGGTAAAGAAAAGCGAGATAGCAGATAAGCTCACAAACCCTAAGAGGATACTACATGTATGGTAGAAACTCTGTAATTAATTTATAATGGTGCCTCTTCACTAGAGTGGCTTGTGCAGGCTGTCTCTCTTCCTTTGTTTCTTTTTAGTAATTTGTTTTGGCAGTCCCAAATAGCAAATCAAAAGAATCTGCAGAAGTTGCGTTGAAAGGAAGAAGCAATATATCTATCTTTGCTTCTGGCAAAACCCTCGGCTTTCCTTCCCCCACCCCCCACCTCAATTACAGGGAATATTTACTTTATTACTGTAGGAAGTTAGCAAACCCTCTCCTAAGGAAATGAGATATTTTAGGCAGTGGTGGCTTTCAAAAATTGTTACTACCGGTTCTGTGGGCATGGCTTGGTGGGAGTGGCAGGGGAAGGATACTGTAAAAACTCCATTCCCTCCCCAATCCAGCGGAAGGATACCGCAAAATCCCCATTTCCTCCCGATCAGCTGGGATTTGGGAGGCAGAGAATAGATGGCGGCGGGTGCAGTCAGAATTTTTACT
Organism: Ahaetulla prasina; assembly: GCF_028640845.1. Classification (NCBI taxonomy): domain Eukaryota; kingdom Metazoa; phylum Chordata; class Lepidosauria; order Squamata; family Colubridae; genus Ahaetulla; species Ahaetulla prasina. The sequence continues at coordinate 217,888,473 of NC_080540.1, read as the reverse complement.
ACCGGTTCTCTAAACTACTCAAAATTTCCACTACCGGTTCTCCAGAACTGTTCAGAACCTATTGAAACCCACCTCTGATTTTAGGAAATATTAAAAGGGCAGAATATTTCCCCTAAAAGAGAGGCAGAAACTCAGCCCCCCCCTCCATTGTCAATGGGCCATTAAGGCCTGGGCCAGTCTATTCTACATAACAAAGATCTACCTCAGGCAGAGCCATAGTAGGAATTGCCCATTACATCATCACCCAGCAAGGCTCAACCAAGCTTGGGACTCAAAACACAACCTACAGAGTTACCCCTGCATGGCTCATGGGAGTCTGACAACCAACCAGAATACAAGCTCAAATTCAAAGCCGAACAAAGGGTATAAATCTTTCTCTCTCTCTCTCAACCATGTGATTTTTGCCCAGGATCTCAAGCCATGTGATCCTGTTCATCATTAAACCATCTTTCCAAGCAGTCTCCATGTTTCTAATGTCTTTCTCCCCACTTGGAACCGAACCCAGATGGACATTTCTTCCAACATTACTATTTTTTAAACCATGAGATAAGTATTAAGAATCCAGTTATGTTTGTACCTACATACTTGTTATGGTATTCCCTTTTGGTATAAGCCATGATATTTAGAGGGCAGAAAAGCTGGACTTTAACAGATTAACAGAGTAGAAAGGGACCTTGTTGGTCATCTAGTCTAATCACCCGTCCAAGCAGGAGACCCCACACCATTTCTGACAAATGGCAGTCCAATCTCTTCTTGAAAGTCTCCAGTGATGAAGTTCCCACAACTTCCAAAGGCAAGCAGTTCCATTGGTTGATTGTTCTAACTATCAGTAAATTTCTCCTTATTTCTAGGTTGAATCTCTCCTTGATCAGGTTCCATCCGTTATTCCTTGCCTGGCCTTCAGGTGCTTTGGAAAATAGCTTGACCCCTTCCTCTCTGTGGCAGCCCTTCAAATATTGGAAGACTGCTATCATGTCTCCCCTGGTCCTTCTCTTCACCAGACTAGCCATGCCCAGTTCTTGTAACTGTTCTTCATATGTTTTAGTCTCCAGTCCCCTAATCATCCAGGTTGCTCTTCTCTGGACTTTTTCTAGAATCTCAAAATCTTTTTTATATTGTGAAACTGGATGCGGTATTCCAATGTGGTCTGATTAGAGGAAGAAACAGAAAGCCAAAGAAAGGCAATGGAAAAAGAGATGGGGGGGAGGATGTGTGTGTGTGGGGGGGGGGGATGGAAATATACATAAAATGAAATGAGAGCAACATCATTCATACCTTTTACAAATTGTCGTTATGTCCAAACTAGACAGATTGTATTGCATAATCAGTTCATTTTTCTTGTCAAATCAGAGGTACTTTTAGTGTTTGATATGTTAATTTTTCAGATCCCATGTTGCAGCATACAATCTAATATTTTCTGCAAATCGCCTGGGTTCTCAGCCAACCACCCAGCATTATCTGTATTGAAAAATCTGTACTTGTCCCACTACCAATGCATTTTTAACATGGCCAAAAGCATTATTTTTACTTCTATTCGTAAAAAAATTAAACAACTGAGGGACATGAGGTATCTTTGACTTAGTCCCTGCTCAGTGTTGAACCATTTACTTTCTATTTATGTTTTACTTCTATCATGTAAAATATAAAAAATGGGATGAAAAATTAAAAAAATAAAATAAAATAAATACATTTATCCACAAAGCAACTTCATCTTCATGCAAAACTTTCCATAATTCAAACCTATGCATGATATGTTTCTCTGCATCAAGGAATATACATTAAACTTTCTCACAGTGATATACTCTATTTCCAGTGACCTACTAAAGAGCCAAATTCTGGGATTCAGAATTCAGTCAAACATCTTCCTTTAATAATGGAACTTAATAAACTTAATAAGCACACAGCTTAATAAGCTTAATAAACTAATCCCCCTCCAGTTTTTGCATTTGCATTTCCTTTTTCTTTATATAGGGGAATAGTACAGGTAGTCCTCGACTTACAACAATTCATTTAGTGACTGTTTGAAGTTACAACAGCACTGAAAAAAGTGACCTATAACCACTTTTCACACTTATGACCATTGCAGCATCCCCATGGTCATACGATTTACATTTGGATGCTTGACAAACGGTTCATATTTGTGACAGTCGCAGCTTCCCGTGGTCACGTGATCATATTTTGTGATCTTCTCACAAGCAAAGCTAATGGCAAAGCCAGATTCGCTTAACAACCGTGTTACTAACTTAACAACTGCAGTGATTCCCTTAGCAACTGTGGCAAGAAAAGTCATAGCTTAGGACCGGGCTATTTACGGGACCCCCTACTGCCACCAACAGCCTCCCATCGACCTGTGCGCTCCCACAGGGAGGGCCTCCTTGGGGTGCCGTCAGGTAAACAATGTCGACTGGCGGCCCCCAGGGGGAGGGCCTTCTCTGTGGGGGCTCCTGCCCTCTGGAATGAGCTGCCTCCGGGGCTTCGCCAACTCCCCGACCTTCGGACCTTCCGCCATGAGCTGAAGACTCTTTTATTCCATTGAGCAGTTCTAGCCTGAAAAAAGTAATTTTAATGGGGTTTTAGTTTGATTATTATTGTTAGCTTTTTAGTATTTCGGCCACAAATTATATAAATTTTATTGTGTTTTTAATTTGTATTTATTGTGCTTTTTAAACTGGCTGTGAACTGCCCTGAGTCCTTCGGGAGAAGGGCAGTATACAAATCCAATTATAAATAAATAAATAAAATAAATAATATGAGGTAAAACTTACTTAACAAATTTCTCACATAGCAAGATAACTTCTAGGCTCAGTTGTGGTCATAACTCGGGGACTACCTGTAATAGCATTATTCCAATCTTCAGGAACAGATACCCTCTAACATCTGTAGTCATGAAAACCTTTGAAAGGCTAGTGCTTTCCTACCTGAAAACCATCACGAATCCGCTCTTAGACCCCTTGCAATTTGCATACCGAGCAAATAGATCAACAGATGATGCTGTTAATATGGCTCTGCACTACATCCTACAACATCTTGAGTCTCCAAAGACCTATGCAAGGGTCCTTTTTGTAGACTTTAGTTCAGCATTCAATACCATCATTCCAGACATTCTTCTAACTAAGCTAAACCAGCTACAGGTACCGGAACAGACTTGTAAGTGGATCACAAGCTTCCTAACAAACAGGAAGCAGCAGGTGAAGCTAAGCAAGATCACATCAAATACCTGTACAATTAGCACAGGGCCCCCCCAAGGCTGTGTGCTCTCCCCACTTCTCTTCTCTCTGTATACCAATGACTGCATCTCCAATGATCCATTTGTTAAGCTACTGAAGTTCGCAGATGACACAACAGTGATTGGTCTCATTCGAGACAATGACGAATCCGCATATAGACGAGCGGTCCAACGACTAGCCTTGTGGTGCAACCAAAACAATCTGGAACTGAACACACTCAAAACCGTAGAAATGGTGGTAGACTTTAGGAAAAACCCTTCCATACTTCCACCTCTCACAATACTTGACAACACAGTATCAACAGTAGAAACCTTCAAATTTCTGGGTTCTATCATATCGCAAGATCTCAAATGGACAGCTAACATCAAAAACATCATTAAAAAAGGACAACAAAGAATGTTCTTTCTGCGCCAACTCAGTAAGCTCAAACTGCCCAAGGAGCTGCTGATCCAATTCTACAGAGGAATTATTGAGTCTGTCATTTGCACCTCTATAACTGTCTGGTTCGGTTCTGCAACCCAACAAGAAAAACACAGACTTCAGAGGATAATTAGAACTGCAGAAAAATAATTGCTACCAACTTGCCTTCCATTGAGGACCTGTATACTGCACGAATCAAGAAGAGGGCCGTGAAAATATTTGCAGATCCCTCGCATCCTGGACATAAACTGTTTCAACTCCTACCCTCAAAACGACGCTATAGAGCACTGCACACCAGAACAACTAGACACAAGAACAGTTTTTTCCCATCACTCTGCTAAACAAATAATTCCCTCAACACTGTCAGACTATTTACTGAATCTGCACTACTATTAATCGTTTCATAGTTCCCATCACCAATCTCTTTCCACTTATGACTGTATGACTATAACTTGTTGCTGGCAATCCTTATGATTTATATTGATATATTGATCATCAATTGTGTTGTAAATGTTGTACCTTGATGAACATATCTTTTCTTTTATGTACACTGAGAGCATATGCACCAAGACAAATTCCTTGTGTGTCCAATCGAGGACTACCTGTAATAGCATTATTCCAATCTTCAGGAACAGATACCCTCTTCACATATGTTAAACACAGCCGCACCATGAGTAAAGCACACCCCTGTTTTAACATTTCCTCAGTTACACCTACTGCCTTACTACTTTTCAACATTCTCATGATTTCCTTTTTATTATTATTTTTTCTTGGGCACCAATATTTATAGCAAGCATTTCAGTTCCACTCTTTGACATGCAACTGTTATTCTCATATAAATTTCTAAAACATACTTTGAAGCTTTCAGTCACTTCAATTTCACACCAAATTATTTCACAACTTTTATTTTTAATTCTGTTCACTTTTCCATGGGCTTCTAGCCTAGCAGACTTCACCCACTTCCAAAACAGCTTTCTATCAAAATCACTTCAATTTTCTCTGCATTTTTTTAACTGAACCATTGCTTTTCAGCAATCTGTTTTTTTCTATATACTTCTCTTATATTTCTGTTTTTCTCTGTATATTCTCTGTTTTTTATAAGAGAAATATATTTCTCTTATTCCAAGCTTTTGCCAAAATCATCCTCTAACATGCTTTTGTTTTCATCCATAGCCACTTTCGCTTCATCATTCAATCAGGCATTTATTTTCATACTTCTCATTAGCGTAACTGCTTCTTTGTAACATAATTCTTTTCACTCTGCCCCAAGCAGTTTATTTATATTGACTTCCCATTCATTCTGTGGAAGGTTAAATGTATTGATGCATTTTCATTCAGGGTGCACACACTCACTAATTTTGCTTTCAGTCACCTTCAGAAGTCTGCAGGGAGAGGGGTCAAAAAAATTAATATGACAGTTGCTTCTTTCTAGGTGAGATGCATGTAAATAAGAGACAGAACTTTGATTGCAAGATCATGGCTGCCATCTTGACTTTTATGGCACTTTTATTTATGGACTTTTATTTCCCTCAAATCTCCTGTAGGAGATGACCAGGCTGACCCTTGGACTTAGTCTTGAGTCCAAGGGTGAAATCCAGCAGGTTCTGACAGATTCTGGAGAACCGGTAGCGGAAATTTTGAGTAGTTTGGAGAACTGGCAAATACCACCTCTGGCTGGCCCCGGAGTGGGCAGGGAATGGAGACTTTGCAATATCCTTCCCCCAGGAATGGGGTGGGAATGGGGATTTTGCAGTATCCTTCCCCTGCCACGCCCACTGAGCCACGCCCACCAAGCCATAGCACACCCACCAAGCCACACCCACAGAACCGGTAGTAAAAAAAAAATGAATTTCACCACTGCTTGAGTCCCTTTGAGCTCACAAGATAGCTAAGTCGTGAATTTCATACTTACCACCGAATTGCTTTAACTGTTCGTAGTTCAGACTCTTGTAGGGAATATAAGCTTGCAATAAATTTTTATACCCATTTCAACTGCCTGGATCGCCTGACTTCCCTGGTGTTTGACATCCCCCTGTTCATCTTTATTTCACTTCTTTTCTTCCATATCCATTTTTCCTCATAGTTCAGTCTTGACACTAACAAAAGTGGTCTGTCTTACCTTTAAAGTCACTCCTTATCTTGGTATTTTTAACTAATTACCTCAATCTGACCTCATAATCAATCAAATCAATTGTAATTTTAGTTTTGTATTTATTTCTTTGCAGATTGTATGCAAATACACACACACACACATACACCCGACTATGCTTATACTTAAACATTTATTTAAAACAATCTCTTTTCCTTGAGGATATTACTAAATTGTCACAATTCTCACTGGCTCTCTGGACTGTCTAATCAGTTTTTAATATACTTTCCCACCAATCATGATACCTAGCAAGACAGTTCATGTCATGTAGCCGAACAATATTTTTTCACCTGTGTCACATTAATTCAGAATTTTGCTCAATTTTTCCTAAACTCATTCATCATTCTTTTATTATCACCATTCAGGGGAATGTAACACGCAACTATCACTCACCAATAGATTTCTATTTTCATATACATCTACAATCACCCAGATGATGCTAATTCATGGTTCCTGATATATGCTTTAACCTTATAGCTTCACTTCTCTAGATGTATTCCTCAGTTTTCCACTGCAAGACCGCCCCACCTTCATTCAGAACTATTACATCATTCTGTTTTCCGTTTCACTGGCATTACCACATCTTGGTTTTATCCATCAGTTCATCTAGTAATCCTTTAATCCATTTATCTCTTACATTCCAAGTTGTTGTTATGAACTGTTCTGACTCCTCTGATTCATTAAATTGTAGCCTTGGTTGCCAATAAGCCATTAAGACTTGCATATCAGTAGGAACAGGTATGCGAGAAGTCAGGTGAGGAGACGCCAGATGCTGGTAGGGCCCCAACTGAATAAAGGTCATTCGCTTGGCTCTTTGAAAAGCGAAGACACCAATGCCCTTAACTAAGCTGCATCTTCAGTTGGCCTTCTTAAGAAGCCCTCCCCTCAAATAAATCCTCAGTGTCAGATCTACAATCCTGTATCCTTGTTTCCTTTTCTGCTCAGGTGCTCTTAGTTTATGACCCAGACTGGCTCTTGACTCCTAGCATTTGACTGTTGGGTTGTTGTGGGTTGTTGTGGGTCACATCTACTTCTGGGTCCTTGCCTCTACTATATTTATTTTTTAATGGTATTGACTCTGGACTGAATTCTGTGCTGCCCACACCATGATAAGCTGTCAGATATGATCTCTCCCTCCCGTATATTTCTTGGGGTGTAGATACATTTGCCTACCTCATTCTTTGCCTGCCCTGTAATTTGCTTGCATTACTTTTTAAGCTGGACCAGGATTAGAAAGATCCGTTCTATCAAAGAGACCTTCTCCATTGCCCAGTAGGCTTTGGTCAATCAAAACTTTTGTTTCACTTTTTTTTTCTAAAAAAAGAAATTATAGACCAGATTACCAGATTTAGGCATTACACTACTAACCAGAGCATACAAAACATTTGCTATACCAATTCTCAAATACAGCTCACCTGTCTGGAACCCACACCTCATTTCAGACATTAATACAACTGAGCGTGTCCAGAAATATTTTACAAGAAGAGTTCTCCACTCCTCTGATCACAACAAAATACCTTATGCCACCACACTTGAAATCCTGGGTTTAGAAAATGTAGAACTCCGCCGCCTTCGGCATGACCTGAGTATAACTCATAAAATCATCTGCTACAATGTCCTTCCTGTCGAAGACTACTTCAGCTTCAATCGCAACAATACATGAGCACACAATAGATTTAAACTTAATGTGAACTGCTCCAATCTTGATTGTAGAAAATATGACTTCAGTAACAGAGTTGTTAATGCCTGGAATGCACTACATGATTCTGTGGTCTCTTCCCAAAATCCCCAAAGCTTTAACCAAAGACTATCTACTATTGACCTCACCCCATTCCTAAGCGGCATGCATAAGAGCACCAGCGTGCCTATCATTCCTGTCCTAATGTTCCCTTTGATTGTATCCAATTTGTATGGTTATTTCATGCTTATACTTATATATACTGTTGTGTTTGACAAATAAATAAATAAAATAAAAAATAAACTATCATGTGCCATATTTCCTGCTAATGGTCACTTTTGGCACATTTTGGTTGGTATGCCTCGAGTGTAACCAATGATCAGTTTTTCCTCTGATGATATTCATGCCATTTTAGATAAGGTACGGTTGCTAACCTAAAAACTGCCTTTCAAGACCATGTAACATTATTTACATTCCACCAAGAAGTAGATCCATGGAGTGTATTGACATATATTCTAGGTACAGATGTGCCCCAGCAATACACTCAACAACCAGAAATATTGTGTGTAAAGAAGACAAGTTTTTTTCCCCAGATCTCCAGATCACAAAATTACAATTTCAAATCTTATCATGATGGATAGAAAATCTCTGACAAGAAGATGTGTACTTCTGAAGAGCTTCCTCAAATATATAGTGATAGATGTCTCTGACTGATGCCCAAATTGTTCCCAAATTTAACAGGACTGTCCTTCATTTTCTTCCATAACGGTAGGTTTAAAATACAATGAAAGAAAGCAAGTAAGTCCCCTCTGTTCTTTAAAAACCTGCTTTGAATCTTGATTTAATCCAGTGGTGTCCAACCATGGCAAACTTTAAAGCTTGTGGACTTCAACTCCTAAAGTCCCATGGCTGGCTGGAGATGTCTGGAAGTTGAAGTCCGCAAGTCTTACAGTTGCCTAGTTGACACCCCTGATTTAATCAAAGAAAGATTTACACTAAACACTTTCTTCCTTTGCCTATCTAGTTGGAGAGCTTCAGTCTGATTGGAACATGTGTCCTGAACAACAACACCAAGTTATAGAATATTACCGCCAACCCTGAAGCATATACAATAAAACTATTATTTGAGGAATCTACCTACCTCCAATTTTTGTTTGCTGTGAGTATGTTACTTGGAACCCTGACAATTAGCACTTTTCACTGCAGGAAAGCAGGAGGTAGAGCTGGCAGAGGATGGAGGAAGTGAAGGCAGAGGCAGAAAAGAAGAGGAGGAGGAGGAGGAGGAGGAGGAGGAGAGGAATCCTATTCCTCCTCTTCTTCTTCTCTTCTTCTTCTTCTTCCTCCTCTTCCTCCTCCTCCTTCTACTTCTACTTTGAAGTAGAAGAAGTAAAAGTAGAAGATGTAGAAAGAGGAGGAGAAGGAGGAGGAGAAAGAAGAAGGAGAAGGAGGAGGAGGAGGAGGAGGAGAATGGGAGGAGGAGGAGAATAGGAAATAGAAGTAGAACAAGTAGAAGGAGGAGGAGGAGGAGGAGGAGGAGGAGGAGGAGGAGGAGGAGAAGAAGAAGAAGAAGAAGAAGAAGAAGAAGAAGAAGAAGAAGAAGAAGAAGAAGAAGAAGAAGAAGAAGAAGAAGAAGAAGAAGGATTCTGTATTTGGAAGCTGTTTCTTTCTACTAAGTTGCACTAATAGTTTAATGAGAGCTGGGTGACTAATTCATAATGAATAATTTAACGGACAAAGTTAGCATTTCCTGCTTACAGAATTTCCTTCTAATGATTCATTATTTAAAAATTATGTAATCAACCATTCTAAAAATAACATTAAAAAACCCCAGATAAATGACTTGCCAATGACATTTTACCACCTGCGTTTGCTCCTGGGAACCTTATTCGGGCATCAAAAATATCCCCAAAAATGGTCACACTGTGATTTCTCTCCCCTCCTCCCCATTTTATATCTGATACTTCAGCAAGCTTGGTTGCCTTCTGAAGGAACATGTGATGGGATGCCAAAAATGTAGTCTTGTATGAATATTCAGGAGGACATCCAACTTGGAAATTAGGTTTCTGCAAACATTTTTGTCATGAAACTATAAATGCATGTTTTTTTAAAATACCAATACATATGCAAGTAGAAACTCAACCCTTCTAAAATCACAGAATGTCTATAATCTACTAGCTAAGTTTCTTGGACTCATAAAGACAAATATTTTAGAGCAGGGGTCTCCAAACTTGGCAACTTTGAGACTTGTGACTTCAACTCCCAGAGTCCCTCAGCCAGCAAAGCTGGCTGAGGAACTCTGGGCATTGAAGTCCACAAGTCTTAAAGGGACCAAGGTTGAAGACCCCTGAGTTTAGGTCTCAAACTTGGCAACTTTGAGACTTGTGTACTTCAACTCCCAGAATTCTGGGAGTTGAAGTCCACAAGACTTAAAGTTGCCAAGTTTGAAGACCCCTGGTTTAGACAGTCCTAGAATTGATGCAGATTCTTCAGAGCGCTCTCTCTCTCTCTCTCTCTCTCTCTCTCTCCCTCCCTCCCTCCCTCCCTCCCTCCCTCCCTCCCTCTCTCTCTCTCTCTCTCTCTCCAAAATCTAACAATCCAACTGTGACTGCAGCCGACAAAAGAATATGCCCAGCATCAGTGCCTCATCAACGTTCTAAAGCAGGAACTAAGCGCTGTGAGAGGATGTGCAATTAAGACCTTCTCTTACTTTGTTAATTATTCATTAAAATCATATTTGTTTTGTTAGTCATCTGTTAGACTGACATTTGTTTCAATGCTTCTATTTTGTTCTCACCCTCCCTCACCCGCCAACCAACCCCTTTTGATTCTTGGCTGTTGATTTTTCATTATCTGTTTTGAGGTCTGCCATTACGCCTCAGGTATTATTTGCAAACTTCTGCATCAAACGGTCCTCTTCTTCCTGACCTTCATTTTTTGGCCTAAATATACTGGAAAAAAAAACAAACAAACTAGATACTGGGAATAATAAAGAGCAGGGGCTCTATGGCGGTCGGTAAGACCAGAAAGACGGTGTCTCTACAACAATGGCTTCAAAATTATAAATTTTCATGTATCGTGATGGAGAATTATTGCATTCATGGGTTAGGCTTAAAGTCCCATGATTAAGACATCCTCATTCCCACAGATTTAGGCAGGGGTGGGCTTCAAGGGGTTCTCTGCCTTGTTGCTGGGTGGGTATGGCCATGGTAGGTGTGGCCTTCTGCACCACAGGGGGAGGGGGGCGTTTTTGCCCTCCCCGGGCTCCAGAGGCTTCCCTTGGGAAAGCATCCGGGAGGGCAAAAATGACCTGTACAAGTCATCATGTATGTCATTATATAGTGTTGTATTTCTCAAACTCATCAACTTTAAAATGGGTGAAATTTAACTTCCATGTTGGCTTGGGAGTTTGAAATACACCCATTTTAAAATTGCCAAAGTTGAGAAACATTTATGTGGTATATAAACCGTGGTAATGCTGATTTACACATAGCAATAGCACTTAGACTTATATACGGCTTCACAGTGCTCTTACAGCCCTCTCTAAGCAATTTACAGAGTCAACGTATCGTCCCAAATCATCTGGGTCCTGATTTTACTGGCCTCAGAAGGATGGAAGGCTGAGTCAACTTTGAGCCTGACGAGATTCGAACTGCCAAATTGCAGGCAAGCCGCTAGTCAGCAGAAATAGCCTGCAGTACTGCATTCTAACCACTGCGCCACCATGGCTCATTATAATCTAAATCTCAAAAAGAAGATATTCTTAAACAATATTTACTTGATTATAATTTTACATCGTACCATTGTTCATTGAAGGGAGTTGTGGAAGGAAAGATGGGTTATAAACCTTTTATTGAATGCATTCAGATTGATAGCTATAATTAGACTGCAGGTATATGGATAATTATTGCCTTCAACAGTTTAATGAATTGCAGCATCGGTCTGATACCAGTTTGTATGAAGTAATAAACACATGGTAATTGAAATCCTTCAACAAGCTGTTTTCTTTTTCATTTTATTTTTGAAATCTGTTTTAATCATTTCCCCCTTCCACTGTTTTTTTACCTGGAAGAAAAAAAAGTATTTTTTTCCACCCAGCTTTCATTAAAAAGGAGAGATTTTAATTCCATCAAACATTTGCAAGCACACATGCAGAGATGATACAAGGTGTATTTTCTATGGCTTCTATGTCTAAGAATATGGAAATTTAAAGAATATGGAAATGTTCATACCAAACATATTTACAAAGATTCTAATTCTATGTATCTCTATCTTAAATTTGTAGAGATCCTTATTTGTGGATGCAGAATTTAAATGATGGTTGACTGTACTTTAATTTTAAGATAACGTTCTCATGGTTCTGAGTTATCTTCCAGGAATTCCAGAATACATTTCTCTTCTGAGGCTAGAGAGAAATCTACAGCACTGAAAAAGCAAACCCTAAACCAGTGGTGGGTTTCAAATTTTTTTACTACCAGTTCTGTGTGTGTGGCTTGGTGGGCGGGGCTTGGTGGGTGTGGCAAGGAAGGATACTGTAAAATTTCCATTCCCACCCCACTCCAGGGGAAGGTTACTGCAAAATCTCCATTTCCTCCCAATCAGCTGGGACTCGGGAGGCAGAGAATAGATGGGGGTGGGGCCAGTCAGAGGTGGTATTTACCGGTTCGCTGAACTACTCAAAATTTCTGCTATCAGTTCTCAGAACTGGTCAGAACTTGCTGAAACCCACTTCTGCCCTAAACCTTGATTTAATACTCCCTTTAGATCTCATATCTTGTCCTACAAAGGCTTGAATTCTTCCCTAGTCTTGGAATTTCTGATGGGAGAAAGTTACCTTATTTTATAAATCAGTGAACAGGGAAGGAGTGATGCAAAGATTCAGTTTAGAGGTTTTAATTCAATGTGATTCAATAATCTGTGTCATTTGATGATCGAATGCTTTTGCAAAAATGCAAAACTGTTCATGTTTCAAGTAAAAAAACGCAAGTTTTTCAAACCCATGATTCAAAGGGAGTTTATGTTCTGAATCAAAGTGCTTGATATTGCAAACAGAAGTTATTTGGAAGATTCATTTCAATTAATCAAACTGTTGATTTGAATTAGTTTGAGGAGGATTCACAAAGCTTTCCCAGCTTCATGCTGCAACCCAGGAGCAGAACAGGACAAGCAGTCTTTGACTTACAACGGTTCATTTAGTGACCATTCGAAGTTACAACGGCACAGACGAAAAGGGAAAAGTGACCATATTCACACTTACGACCATTGCAGCATTCCCAATGATCACACAATCAAAATTCAGACACTTGGCAACTGACTCATATCTTACGACGATTGCAGTGCCCCCGGGGTCATGGGATCGCCTTTTGCGACCTTCTGACAATGAGGAAGTCAATGAGGAAGCCAGATTCACTTAACAACCATGTAACTAACTTAACAACGGTGGTGATTCACTTAACAACTAAGGCAAGAAAGGTCGTAAAATGGGGCAGAGTTCATTTAACAAATGTCTCACTTAGCAACAGAAATTTTGGGCTCAATTGTAGTCATAGGTCAAGGACTACCGCCCAATGTCTAGAAAATCAGAACCAAATCTTTTTGGAATTGTCCCCACTTTTTCCTTTCTCCGCATCTCTTTTCTAAGCGCTTCCACGCCATAATAGATTTGTGTTGTAGGCGTTTCAGAGTCATTCAAAAAACCCGTGAAGTTTGTAATGGTTGCCTCCTTACGATTTAAACCCAGTATTTAGCCAATTCCAGTGCCCCTACACAACAAGATTTGCAGTCTTTTTTTTTTTTTAACTGTATATAAACTGTATACTAGGTTTGGCACCTTTCTAAGCATAGCCAGGTTTCCTATCAATCTGACATGTGTAATTGGTTGACCCAAACGTATCTGAGGTTCAGAAATAATAATAATAATAAAAGAAATGAAAAGAAGGAAAAAAATAAGGGGTGAGTCAACTATTTGGTACCCTGAAGAAATTGATTGCGAAGGACCGATCCAGGCTGCCATTAGGTTGCTCGTTGGCATTCACCACCACTGCTAGAGCATGAATGAAAGAAAGAAAGAAAAAGATGCTAGAGATGGCACAGAAAAACGTTAAGAGGTGAGACCAGGAAATTAGTTTTGCTGCAGAGTCTTTTCTTTACAGACATCCAGGTAGCTAAAATATCTTCTGATAGCGGTGGTGGGCTGGACAGGGACCAGAAGAAAGAGGGGAGAATGCTTCCCTGGTGTGTGGTTTTTGCAAGCGGAGTGTCTCTGCAGCCTGTAGTGACTGCACTATGCTGTAGTGCAGTACAGTGTATGCGCAGTTCCGTGCGTCTAGAGATATGCTATTAAAGCGGCAGCAAAACACCAAAAGTTACAGCATCGTTTCAGAGTCTACCAGCCCCTGCAAGATTTTTTTAAAAATATGAATCTTAATTTTTAAGATTAATTTTAAGAAATGGATCGCATCATAAAGCTTCATCCTTGAAAGCGATCTGCCCTGACGCTTGTAGCTCTGACATAAGACATTGACTTCATTGTTTGGAGATGAGAATGCATTTTTTTTACATGATAATACGGGAAGCAATCACACGGAAGACTGCATTTTTCAGATCCGATCAGAAATGAATTTTTGTACATGGTCAGGATTGAATCTCTCCAGCACTGTGATCACTTCAGATGTTGGAAAGATTCCCTTGCCAAACGGTACCTTGCATGTGAAAAGCTGATTGTGAAAAAGGGAATGCAGATAAAATGCTCTGACAGTTCTTCAATGTACAGGAAGTGCACATGTATAGAATAGAATAGAATAGAATAGAATAGAATAGAATAGAATAGAATAGAATAGAATAGATGTTGTGTCTGCGCCCCCCGAGCCGGGCCCCCTGCCAGAAAGTGAGTGGGAAGGGCCATCAGGACTTACCTCTGGAACACTGGCTTCCCTGGCTCAGCTCCAGGAGCCAGAGGCAGGCCAGGTGGAGGAGATAACGAGGCCTCCATCTCCTGACTCTTCCCCCCCAGGCCATGCCTCCAGACCCGGCTGATGGCAATCAGGCCTGGCTAGACCCTAGGTTTCGTAGGCAGGAGAGGTGGGGACAACAGAAGCAGGGGTGGGGCAGGCCTAGGAAGTGCTGAGTCACGGAGCCACACCCCACAGAATATAAAAGCAGTCCTGGCTGCTCTTCTGCTCCGTGACGAGCAAAAATTGAGCTGAACTCTTTGACTTGGAGAAGTGAGCTGAACATTTGGCCTGGACTGCTGACTTCCTGGTTGCCTGGCAACCCCAAGATAAAAGGGAGACTTTGGCAGGCAGCTGCAGATTCCCTGCCAGGACTGATAGCAGCCGTGAACTCAATTACTGGTTCGTTTAGCCAGCTCGCGTGGCTGAGGCTGGGAGGGGACGGAACAATAGAATAGAATAGAGATAGATAGATAGATAGATAGATAGATAGATAGATAGATAGATAGATAGATAGATAGAATTTTTTATTGGAGAAGTGTGATTGGACACACAAGGAATTTGTCTTGGTGCATATGCTTTCATTGTACATAAAGGAAAAGATACCTTCATCAAGGTACAACACTTACACCACTCAATGATAGTCATAGGCTACAAATAAGCAATCAGGAAACAATCAATAGCAGTATAAATCATAAGGATACAAGCAGCAAAGTTACAGTCATACAATCATAAGTGGAAGGAGATGGGTGATGGGAACGATGGGAAGATTAATAGTAGTGCAGATTTAGTATATAGTTTGACAGTGTTGAGGGAATTATTTGTTTAGCAGAGTGATGGCCTTCGGGAAAAAACTGTTCTTATGTCTAGTTGTTCTGGTGTGCAGTGCTCTATAGCGTTGTTTTGAGGGTAGGAGTTTAAACAGTTTATGTCCAGGATGTGAGGGATTTATAAATATTTTCACGGCCCTCTTTTTGCCTCGTGCAGTATACAGGTCCTCAATGGAAGGCAGGTTGGTAGCAATTGTTTTTTCTGCAGTCCTCTGAAGTCTGTGTCTCTCTTGTTGGGTTGCAGAACTAAACCAGACAGTTATAGAAGTGCAGATGACCAACTCAATAATTCCTCTGTAGAACTGGATCAGCAGCTCCTTGGGCAGTTTGAGCTTTCTGAGTTGGCGCAGAAAGAACATTCTTTGTTGTCCTTTTTCGATAATGTTTTTGATGTTAGCTGTCCATTTTAGATCTTGCGATATGGTAGAACCTAGAAATTTGAAGGTTTCTACTGTTGATACTGTGTTGTCTAGTATTGTGAGAGGTGGACGTATGGAAGGGTTTCTCCTAAAGTCTACTACCATTCCTACGGTTTTGAATGTGTTCAGTTCCAGATTTTTCCGGTCGCACCACAAGACTAGTCATTCAACCTCCCATCTGTATGCAGATTCATCATTGTCTCAAATGAGGCAGATCACTGTTGTGTCATCTATGAACCTCAGTAGTTTAACAGATGGATCGTTAGAGATGCAGTCATTGGTATACAGAGAGAAGAGAAGTGGGGAGAGTACACAGCCTCCCCCCCCCCGTGTTAATAGAATAGAATAGAATAGAATTTTTTATTGGCCAAGTTTGATTGGACACACAAGGAATTTGTCTTGGTGCAAATGCTCTCAGTGTACATAAAAGAAAAGATACGTTCATCAAGAATTCGGTACAACACTTAATGATAGTCATAGGGTACAAATAAGCAATCAGGAAACAATATCAATATAAATTGTAAGGATGCAAGCAAGAAAGTTACAGTCATACAGTCATAAGTGGAAGGAGATGGGTGATGGAAACGAGAAGATTAATAGTAGTGCAGATTTAGTAAATAGTTTGACAGTGTTGAGGGAATTATTTGTGATGGCATTTAGGAAGAAACTGTTCTTGTGTCTAGTTGTTCTGGTGTGCAGTGCTCTGTAGTGTCGTTTATATATGACAACTACTAACTAAAACTAATAAAAAGGCTTGATGTCTATGGAGATGCTCAGTCATCCAGGTCATGATTGTCTCAAAGGTGCTTTTTCAAGAGGAAACTGAACTTTCTGATTTTTCTTTGAAGATGTTTTACTTCTCATCCAAGAAGCTTCTTCAGCTCTGACTGATGGTGTGGAAATGGAAGGATTTATATTCTTCAAAGAAAAACAGGAAAGTCCAGTTGCCTCTTGAAAAAGCACCTTTGAGACAACCATGACCTAAATCAGGGGTAGACAACCTTTTTATACCTACTATCCACTTTTGTATCTCTGTTAGCAGTAAAATTTTCTAACCGCCCACCAGTTCCACAGTAATGCGCCGTGTATCGTCGTCTGCGCATGCCTCTCGCACAACGTGGATTGGTTTGGGGGGTGCACCGGCTACCAACTCTGCTTGTCTGTTAAAGCTGGATGGTGTGGGGGGAGATGCGCGAACTATTCTGGGGCGAGGCTCTTTTGTTTGCGGTCGCACTATAGCGCCATTTAGTTTCACTTACATAACGTGAACTAAACTTATGCGCGGGTGATACCAATAGTATATTTTCAGAAATTTAAATTGTCATGGGGAATTTTATGAAAACCTAATGAAAATGTTTTTAAATAATGCTATGAATTTTTTTAAAAAAGTCAATTCAATTAAAAAAAAAGGAAAGTGCTTCAGTATCAGACAAAACCCCTATCGCCCACCATGAAAGCTAGAACGCCCACTAGTGGGCGGTAGGGACCAGGTTGACTACCACTGACCTAGATGACTGAGAATCTCCATAGATTCTCTTGCACTTTGGGGTGAACACCTGTTGTGTCTTGTCCGCTCTCACCGCAGCCGGGGTCTGCTTATCTGCTCCCGAACACGGAGGAATGTATGCCTCCCGGCCCCAGTCCTGGCTCCATGCCCAGACAAGCTGCAGAGGAGGGGGCACCTCCCGGTCCCAGCCCTGGCTCCATGCCCAAGCAGGCTGCAGAGGAGGGAGCATCCCCCGGCCCCAGCCCTGGCTCCATGCCCAGGCAAACGGAGCAGCTAGACCCCTCCCCCTCCTCCACAGCATGTGAGCCTGAGGAAAGTTTACTTCCAACAGCTGATTGGAGTGACCCTCGCATCAGAAGATTGGATAGGCAGAGGCAACAGAAGGAAGGGAGGGGCAGGCCTTAATGAGTGCTGAGTCATGGAGCCACACCCCATGGCCTATATAAAGGATCTGCTTTCTGGCAGTCTCTGAGTCAGGCAAAGTCGAACTTATCTTGCTGAAGTCACTTACTGGTCTCCTGCCTGCTCTGAGGACTTTGCTAGGACTTTGGGCAGAGCTGCAGAGGCAAGCCTGATTCGGATTTCCCTGACCCGGCCGTCAGCGGAGGAGTGGGACATGACAACTTTTTCCCTCTGCGCATGCGCGAGAATGGTAGCTGCCTAGAGGAGCCCGAATCGGCGGTGGCGGCTTTCCTGGAAATGGAGACTTCAGCCTGACTTACCAGGCTTCTCTGGTCCCTCGGCGGGTGGTTCGATCTGTCTGGCTGCCGCTGGAGAGGTTTGTGGCCTCTCGGACATGCGACAGCCGAGAACGGGCCGAGGGACGGAGAGGCGATCCGGAAGGGGGCGGCCATTTTGGAGGAAGCAGGATGCGATGGAGGCGAGGAGGCGAGGGAGGCCTGCTGCTTGTTGCGGGCTTCGGCCTCGGCTCTGGCCCAGCCTTGCCCAGCGGAGGCGAGTGGAAGCGGGCGGAGCCCTGCCCAGCCCTGCTTTGGTCTGCCTTGTTCGGCGGAGCCCTGCCCAGCGGAGCGAGCCCTGCCCAGCGGAGCGAGCCCTGCCCAGCGGCCCAGCAGCAAGCTCTGCCCAGCGGAACCCTGCTTAGCGGAGCCCTGCCTAGCGGAGCCCTGCCCAGCGGCCTAGCGGTGAGCCCTGTCCAGTGGCGACCCCGGCGATCGTGGCCGGATTTCAGCGGCTTGAGATCGTCGGTGATCCCGGCCTGGCTCCGGCGGCCGGGTGTGGATTCGGCCTGGTTTCAGCTGGTGCGAATTCCGGCCCGTTTTGCCTGTCGGCGGGCCTGCCGGCTCCTTTGGCGCCAGTTCCATCGGCGCCAGGTCCATCGGCGCTGGTTGTGCCCAGCGAGGCTGTGTGGTCGCGTGGCGCCCGTCCAGCGCCCTAGATGTGGCAGCCCACGAGGATGGGTGTGGTAAGGCCTCGGTGGGAGAAGAGGCCGGAACCGTGGCTGAGGTTTGTCCCCTCTTTTGGCCTGTTTTATCGCATTATTTCATCGCGTGTCATCGAATGGCCCTTGGTGGCCTGGCTTGCTCCATCGTATTTTCCTTTGTGGCCTTATGGCCTGGCTTGCTCCGTCCTATTTCCGCCCCCCCTTATTCCGGACCATGGGTCATCTAAACTGGGCGGTCATGCATGTCCATCTGCGGGATGGAGTGGATTGGACTGGATTGGACTAGCTTGGACTGGTCTCGGGACTTGGACAGACCGCTAGCCACATCTACCTAATTAAGATCTCTTGTAGAACTGTTCCCCATTGGCATGCCATGGAGACTGTCGGCCTGTCTGTTCCTGTTTTGTCATCGCTATCCAGTTCCTGCTCCATTTGTCCTTTGACCATCTGGACTCCCGCTGGAAGATCTACCATTTCTGTTACTTTGGGAGTTTACCATCTTAGCATCCCTCGCCGATTCGCACTTTCCTATGCGCTACACTGCACGTGAACTCTTGCGCCTGCAGTGCCCCGCCTCAGGAATGGCCCATATCGCTACCAAGGGCCGGCCTCAATGACGGGTCTTGGGACCCACAGAGGTGGCATGCGAGAAGAAGAGCCTTTGGGGTTTTAGACAGGGTATTTTAAGGGGTGGGAGGGGTAAGGCGGGTGAGGGGTAGCCCGTCGGGAGGAAACCAGTTCCAACGCATGCTCGTGGCGATTATCAAAAGGGTTCGGAGGTTATGGGGGAGGTGTTCCTTTGTGTGAGGTGAGTCTATTGGCACGGTAAGTGGGAGGGGCAGATATGGCGGAAGGGGATCGTATCGACACAGGGGGTCACGCGTTCGATGTATGCAGGCGATCGCGTGCCCCGATCCCCTTAACTTTACCCGTTCCCCGGATGGTCAGGACCCTCAGAGCCTGGGCCTTCGTCTGATGCTATGCACGCACGGTCCGTGGCCAATAAAGCCCCTAATACATGATCTAATTCAGGGGTGCAGCGGATATTATAGGCGTTACGGAGACCTGGCTGGGCATTGAAGGGGGTGTGCCCCTGGTTGAGATGTGCCCACCGGGTTTCCGTGCATTCCATCAGCCGAGGGCCCAGGGTAGGGGTGGAGGGGTGGCGGTTGTGATTAAAGAGAGTCTAGAGCCGAGGAGACCACTGTACCTCAGATAGCCGGGTGTGAATCCCTCTGTGTGAGGTGGGGTCATAGATGTCAGATGGGCTTACTGGTCGCGTACCTGGCTCCTTGCTGCGTGACAGCTGCCCTGCCCGAGCTCCTAGAGGTGCTTGCCGGGGTGGCGGTGGAGACCCCCAGACTTTTAGTCATGGGGGACTTTAACCTGCCATCTGCCGGCTTGTCATCGACGGTAGCTCGGGAGTTCTTGGCCTCCATGGCCTTGGACCTGACTCAAGTAGTGGATGGCCCCACTCACATCGGGGGTGGCACACTGGACCTGATTTTTGTCTCTGGTCAGTGGTTGAGAGATCTGGACTTAAAGGAAATAGTCATTGAACCTTTGTCATGGTCAGATCACTCTCTCCTTCGCCTGGACTTTCTGACCGCTACCCAACACCGCAGGGAGACGGAACCATTACGTTGGTACCGTCCCAGGCGCCTGATGGACCCTGAGAGGTTCCGGACGGAGCTTGGGCCATTTCCTGAGGTCTGGCTCACGCCACGGCAGAGGAACTGGCTGCGGCCGGGGACCGGGCTGCGGCTGGGGCTTTAGACCGTGTCGTGCCTTTGCGGCCTCTGACCCGGCGTAGATCCCAACCGGCTCCTTGGTTCTCCGAGGAGCTGAGGGGGATGAAACGCCGGAGAAGACGCCTAGAGAGCTCCTGGAGGTCCAGCCGTTCAGAGGCTGATCGGACACTAGTTAGATCCTATACTAGGACCTACCTAGTGGCACTGAGGGAAGCGGCGTTCTCG
The DNA here is from genome assembly GCF_028640845.1 of Ahaetulla prasina. Taxonomy (NCBI): domain Eukaryota; kingdom Metazoa; phylum Chordata; class Lepidosauria; order Squamata; family Colubridae; genus Ahaetulla; species Ahaetulla prasina. Next base: position 217,867,918 of record NC_080540.1, on the reverse strand, counting down.
CCTCCTCCTCATTGCATCGGCAGATAACCGCCCAGCTGCCCTGTTTGGTGACCCGCTCCCTCCTTCACCAGGGGCGGGATGACCCGTTGCAGGGACGTGCTGAGGAGTTTAACGGTTATCTATACGATAAAATCGTTCAGCTGAAGGACGGCTTGGACCAAGATTGTAGTGATTCGGACGGGATGTCTGAGGGCGGTCTTGGTGATGTTGTGTGGGATGAGTTTGACCCTGTGACTCCCGAGGACATGGACAGGTTGCTGGGTAGACTGAATGCCACCACATGTTTACTGGACCCGTGCCCCTCCTGGCTGGTGCTGGCCACTCAGGAGGTGACACGAGGCTGGCTCAGGGGATTACAGTGCTTCCTTGTTGGAGGAGTCTTTCCGGCCGCCTTGAAAGAGGCGGTGGTGAGGCCCTCCTCAAGAAGCCTTCCTGGACCCGGCTGTTTTAGGTAATTATCGTCCAGTCTCCACCCTTCCAGCGAAGGTTGTAGAAATATGGTGGCATATCAGTTCCCCTGCACCTGGAGGAAACTGTCTATCTGGACCCGTTCAGTCCGGCTTCCGGCCGGTTACAGCACTGAGGCGGCTTTGGTCGCGTTGGTGGATGATCTCTGGAGGGCCAGGGATAGGGGTTGTTCTTCTGCCCTGGTCCTATTAGACCTCTCAGCGGCTTTCGATACCATCGACCATGGTATCCTGCTGCGCCGGGTGGGGGGATTGGGAGTGGGAGGCACCGTTTATCGGTGGTTCTCCTCCTATCTCTCCGACGATGCATGAGCGGTGTTGACGGGGGCAGAGGTCGACCCGCGGCGCCTCACTTGTGGGGTGCCGCGGGGTCGATTCTCTCGCCCTTCTGTTCAACATCTATATGAAACCGCTGGGTGAGATCATCAGTGGCTTCGGTGTGAGGTACCAGCTGTCGCTGATGACACCCAGCTGTACTTTTCCACGGGCCACCCCAATGAAGCTATGGAAGTGCGGTCTTGGTGTTTGGAAGCCGTACGGGTCTGGATGGGGAGAAACAGGCTCAAGCTCAATCCCTCCAAGACGGAGTGGCTGTGGATGCCGGCATCCCGGTACAGTCAGCTGGGTCCGCGGCTGACTGTCGGGAGCGAGGCACTGGGCACGATGGAGAGGGTGCGCAATTTGGGCGTTCTCCTGGATGAGCGGCTGTCTTTTGAAGACCACCTGACGGCCGTCTCCAGGAGAGCTTTCCACCAGGTTCGCCTGGTGCGCCAGTTGCGCCTTTCTGACCGGGATGCCTGTGCACAGTCACTCACGCCCTTGTGACGTCTCGTCTGGATTACTGCAATGCTCTCTACATGGGGCTCCCCTTGAGGGGCATCCGGAGGCTACAGTTAGTCAGAATGCAGCTGCGCGGGTGATTGAGGAGCCCTCGTGGCTCCCGGTGACACCTATCCTGTGCAGGCTGCACTGGCTACCTGTGGCCTCCCGGGTGCGCTTCAAGGTGCTGGTGAACGTCTTTAAAGCGCTCCATGGCATAGGGCCGGGTTACTTACGGGACCGCCTGCTGCTACCGAATACCTCTCACCGACCCGTGCGCTCTCACAGAGAGGGACTCCTCAGGGTGCCGTCGGCGCGACAGTGTCGTCTGGCGGCACCCAGGGGGAGGGGCTTCTCTGTGGCGGGCCCCCCCCTCTGGAGCGGACTCCCCAGGACTTCGTCAACTTCCGGACCTCCAGACCTTTCGCATGAGCTTAAAACTCATTTATTCATCTGCGCTGGACTGGGTTAGTTTTTTTAGTTTATGGGTTTTTATGGGTTTTAGTTCTAAATTTTAATTCTGGCCAATTTAATAAGGTTTTTAAATTGTATTTTAATTGTATTTATTGTGTATTTTTTACTTGGCTGTGAACCGCCCTGAGTCCTACGGGAGAAGGGCGGTATACAAATTTAATAAATAAATAAATAAATAAATAACACCCTTCGAATGGTGCAGGAGCATGAACAGATTTCCAGAAAAATTGCAGACCACAGGAACCATTTTGCACTTCAGTTTGAGAAAGGATGCAAATGGTCAGCTGTCTGCCAGGAGTGTAAATCCTTCCACTCCCCACCATCCAGTCAGAGCTGAAGAAGCTTCTTGGATGAGAAGCAAAACATCTTCAAAGAAAAACCAGAAAGTCCAGTTGCCTCTTGGAAAAAAAGCACTTTTGGGATAATAAGGCTTATACAATTGCATGTCACATGTGGCAAGACTTTATTTCAATACAGAAAGTGTTTATTCTTTCTCAGACAACTGCGAAGGCAGAAAATTTTGATCTGTTTTAAAAACGAGCTTTTCCAAAAAAAATCAGACTCATTAATTTATGGAACAATGGACAGCCACAAGATATGGTAATTTTGAAGTATTTTTAGTCCATTCGTTAATGACTGCTAATAACCATAAGCTGGTTATTACATGCTTAACTGGGTCATGGGTGGCATATGAACATCTAAAATTAGTTAAATGTGGGATTAGGAGAGCCAGTTTTAATCCCAGTGGGCCACAGATGTATTTGGAGTTATACTGCCCTCTGTGAGCCAGTTGAGATTTCCAAACCGCTACGTCTAGTCAAAAGAGAGCTGGCTTTACTACTAGTCTTGAGCCGTGCCTAAAGAGCAGTGGTGACGCATGATTAGAATGCAGTATTGCAGGCTAATTTTGCCAACTGCCAGCAGTTCGATCCTGACTAGCTCAAGGTTGACTCAACCTTCCATCCTTTCGAGGTTGGTAAAATGAGGACCCATATTGTTAGGGGCAATATGCTGACTCTGTAAACATCTTAGAGAGGACTATAATGCAATAAGAAGTGGTATATAAGTCTAAGTGCTATTTCTAGTCTTCCAAGAAAAAGATTTAGAGGTGCAAAATAAATCGCAGGTAATATTTAAGGTTTTTATTTATTTAGCATATGACATCTACAGAGGTCATGCAATCCCTGATATACATATTTAATTTAAATAAAATGTCAGCAAAATAACTAAATATAAATATATATAAATATATAAATACAACTATAAATACACAGAGAGAGAGAGAGAGAGAGAGATGTGGACAATACAATACAGGAGATAATATATTAAATTACGATAAAACCATAATAAGATCACCATGATATGAAGGCATAGAATTTCAACAGGATAGATGTTATAATTCAATATCTAAAGAAGCTAACCATCTAACTGCTTTTGGTGTGGCTGTGGTGAGATCATCCTAGGTGCCTTGAAATTTCCTGAGGAGACGTTGTTGAACTATATGTGTTCTAGTTTGTTCCTGGGCACCACAGTTACATTTCACTTTCTTGGCCGTTCACCATTTAAAGAGCTTTACCTTAGTTCTAGTATGGCCTGCCCTGATTCTATTCAGGTGGCTTCATATTTTGTGGGGCAGCTGCATTCCTGAAAGTGGTTTTGTTGGGTTGATGGTTTGATGATCAAGCTGAAGGAAACTATTCCGTAGTTTCCAGAAGTAACAAGCCTTCTGGAGAACATGTTAAAAAACCGATATGTCACGGTTTCTATAGGAGGCACCGCTAGTAAATCTTTTTCCATTAAGAATGATTTGCCACCGGGATCGGTTCTAGCCCCCACCTCCTATTTAATCTATATATTAAATAGTGGCTAACCAGAAACCAATTCTGAAAATTATTTTAGGTAATATAAGAAAAAATAAGCATAGTGTGAAATAAAGTTTTTGTTTTTGAAATAGCCCTCTCCCTACTTTTGAAGTCTCTGGAACATAATTCAGACCTTGTTTCAAATAACTCCTCGCATCACCTGTAAAGAATTTGGTCTTTGGTTTTCATCCTGGTTTGTTTCACTGTTCCGCAAATTGATCTTGTTATGTTTTCCTTCTGTAGGAAATTAGAGAATATGATCCAATTGTGCAACCTGATCTAGGAACATGTGATTTCTCTTGCTCAAAATAAAAAATTGCAACACACTTGTCTTTGGTGTATGTATCCTAATAAAATCATAATAAAAAAGTCCTTATAGAAATGCATTTTATTTTTTAATATACAGAGAATTTTTTTTAAAAAAAGTTGTTACTATAAAGTGATAATAAAACAATGGAATTCATGGAGAAGATAAAAATTCAATCATGCCCAGACAAGCTGCAGAGGAGGGGCACCTCCGGTCCCAGCCCTGGCTCCATGCCCAAGCAGGCTGCAGAGGAGGGAGCATCCTGCCCCAGCCCTGGCTCCATGCCCAGGCAAACGGAGCAGCTAGACCCCTTCCCCTCCTCCACAGCATGTGAGCCTGAGGAAAGTTTACTTCCAACAGCTGATTGGAGTGACCCTCGCATCAGAAGATTGGATAGGCGGAGGCAACAGAAGGAAGGGAGGGGCAGGCCTTAATGAGTGCTGAGTCATGGAGCCACACCCCATGGCCTATATAAAGGATCTGCTTTCTGGCAGTCTCTGAGTCAGGCAAAGTCGAACTTATCTTGCTGAAGTCACTTACTGGTCTCCTGCCTGCTCTGAGGACTTTGCTAGGACTTTGGGCAGAGCTGCAGAGGCAAGCCTGATTCGGATTTCCCTGACCCGGCCGTCAGTGGAGGAGTGGGACATGACAACACCCTTCGAATGGTGCAGGAGCATGAACAGATTTCCAGAAAAATTGCAGACCACAGGAACCATTTTGCACTTCAGTTTGAGAAAGGATGCAAATGGTCAGCTGTCTGCCAGGAGTGTAAATCCTTCCACTCCCCACCATCCAGTCAGAGCTGAAGAAGCTTCTTGGATGAGAAGCAAAACATCTTCAAAGAAAAACCAGAAAGTCCAGTTGCCTCTTGGAAAAAAAGCACCTTTGGGATAATAAGTCTTATACAATTGCATGTCACATGTGGCAAGACTTTATTTCAATACAGAAAGTGTTTATTCTTTCTTAGACAACTGCGAAGGCAGAAAATTTTGATCTGTTTTAAAAACGAGCTTTTCCAAAAAAATCAGACTCATTAATTTATGGAACAATGGACAGCCACAAGATATGGTAATTTTGAAGTATTTTTAGTCCATTCGTTAATGACTGCTAATAACCATAAGCTGGTTATTACATGTTTAACTGGGTCATGGGTGGCATATGAACATCTAAAATTAGTTAAATGTGGGATTAGGAGAGCCAGTTTTAATCCCAATGGGCCACAGATGTATTTGGAGTTATACTGCCCTCTGTGAGCCAATTGAGATTTCCAAACCGCTACATCTAGTCAAAAGAGAGCTGGCTTTATTACTAGTCTTGAGCCGTGCCTAAAGAGCAGTGGTGACGCATGGTTAGAATGCAGTATTGCAGGCTAATTTTGCCAACTGTCAGCAGTTCGATCCTGACTAGCTCAAGGTTGACTCAACCTTCCATCCTTTCGAGGTTGGTAAAATGAGGACCCATATTGTTCGGGGCAATATGCTGACTCTGTAAACATCTTAGAGAGGACTATAATGCAATAAGAAGTGGTATATAAGTCTAAGTGCTATTTCTAGTCTTCCAAGAAAAAGATTTAGAGGTGCAAAATAAATCGCAGGTAATATTTAAGGTTTTTATTTATTTAGCATATGACATCTACAGAGGTCATGCAATCCCTGATATACATATTTAATTTAAATAAAATGTCAGCAAAATAACTAAATATAAATATATATAAATACAAATATAAATACAAATATAAATACACAGAGAGAGAGAGAGAGAGAGAGAGAGATATCAATACAGGATATAATATATTAAATTACGATAAAACCATAATAAGATCACCATGATATGAAGGCATAGAATTTCAACAGGATAGATGTTATAATTCAATATCTAAAGAAGCTAACCATCTAACTGCTTTTGGTGTGGCTGTGGTGAGATCATCCTAGGTGCCTTGAAATTTCCTTAGGAGATTTTGTTGAACTATATGTGTTCTAGTTTGTTCCTGGGCACCACAGTTACATTTCACTTTCTTGGCTGTTCACCATTTAAAGAGCTTTACCTTAGTTCTAGTATGGTCTGCCCTGATTCTATTCAGGTGGCTTCATATTTTGTGGGGCAGCTGCATTCCTGAAAGTGGTTTTGTTGGGTTGATGGTTTGATGATCAAGCTGAAGGAAACTATTCCGTAGTTTCCAGAAGTAACAAGCCTTCTGGAGAACATGTTAAAAAACCGATATGTCACGGTTTCTATAGGAGGCACCGCTAGTAAATCTTTTTCCATTAAGAATGATTTGCCACCGGGATCGGTTCTAGCCCCCCCCCCCCTCCTATTTAATCTATATACTAAATAGTGGCTTACCAGAAACCAATTCTGAAAATTATTTTAGGTAATATAAGAAAAAATAAGCATAGGGTGAAATAAAGTTTTTGTTTTTGAAATAGCCCTCTCCCCACTTTGGGGGTCTCTGGAACATAATTCAGACCTTGTTCCAAATAACTCCTCACATCACCTGTAAAGGATTTGGTCTTTGGTTTTCATCCTGGTTTGTTTCACTGTTCCGCAAATTGATCTTGTTATGTTTTCCTTCTGTAGGAAATTAGAGAATATGATCCAATTGTGCAACCTGATCTAGGAACATGTGATTTCTCTTGCTCAAAATAAAAATTTGCAACACACTTGTCTTTGGTGTATGTATCCTAATAAAATCATAATTAAAAAAGTCCTTATAGAAATGCATTTTATTTTTTAATATACAGGGAATTTTTTTAAAAAAAGTTGTTACTATAAAGTGATAATAAAACAATGGAATTCATGGAGAAGATAAAAATTCAATCACTCTCGAATGTCAGAAAAAATTTGAAAATGTATTCTTACACATAAAGATTGAATTCTAAATCTTAGAGGTTTTTTTTTTTTAAATTGCTCATTAAGGCTGCATTTCTGAGGCCTAGTTTTAGAGGCCTTTTCAGATTAGTAATTTATTATTAACACTAAAAGTACTAAAATCAGAATCAAACCATAATTAATCATCCTTGCTAACAAATCACAGTTTATGTTAACTAGATTATACCTTCCTTGCATATAATGCTAAATGAGAGTGTCAAATGAAGAACTTTATAAATGATAATAAAATCTTGATTTAATGGCTCAGTGTAAAAGGTATCTTGTTAAATCCAAATTTGCATAATTTGTGTCAATTTATGCCATTTGTATCATTCTGACTATAAATAAAATTGCATCATTTGCAGTAAAATCTTGATTTAACAGACACCCACAATTTAATGGACATAACATTCAGTACAGAACACTAGTAGAGTAACCCTTTTTTTAAATGGCTGAGCAATTTTTGGATGAAAAAGTTGCTCAACCATTACAAAAAGATTGACTATACTAGTATTCTGTACTGAGTGTTATATACAATTACATGTATTCAATAGGAACAATTGGTGTACTTATTCTCAATATGTCCATTTTGCCTGGATCAAGGTTAAGTTCACCCACATCCATCTTCATAAGTTCAGGAATTCTATGGTTTCCTTGGAGTAATATATATGAAAAGTGAGTGTCATCAGAATGTGAATGAGTTACTCTTTGTGAGTTTATGTAGATAGTAGCTAAACACATTTAGCTTGTCAGCTGGAGAGCTGACATCCCGGGTTCGAGACCCGAGCACTGTGTGACAGGGTGAGCTGCCATCACTTGCCTCAGCTCCTGCCAACCTAGCATTTGAAAGCATGCAAATATGAGTAAATAAATAAGTACCACTTTGGTGGGAAGGTACAGTTTTCCATGCGCCTCAGTGTATAGTCATGTGGGCCACATGACCACAGAAATGTCTTTGGATAATGCTGGCTCCCTCAGCTAAGAAACAGTGATGAGCACTGCCCCCTAGAGTCGGACAACATTGGACAGGGTAAACCTTTACCTTTATCTTGACAGAGACAACGAACCACTTTGCAGAAATATACAAAGCTGTGACTAGAACAAAATTAGAACTAATCTCTTTTTAGTGTAACTTTATTATTTTTTTTAAAGTACAAAGCTAACAGGAAACTAATAGTCAAATGAGAATCAAAGTCAGAAGATAGAGAAAAATAGAAAATAGAGGTGAAATAAAATTTAAAAAAATATTTGAAGAAACAAAGGTTTATAAAAAAAGAATGACTTCTGACCTCCTTTACAGTAGATATATATAAAACCCGACTTTAACTCTTGCTGTATGATTACAACATAATCTCCAGTTTTTAATAATCTAAAACTATTACTCATAGTCAAATCCATATGTCATAGCTTCATTTTTTCTTTATATGTAAAAAGTCAAAAAGGGGTTTCCAATTGGTATTAAATTTAGCCAGCGTCCTTTCTCTAATCAGAACCATCTGTTTCACCATCCCATATGGCTCCATCAGCTTTATCAACCTCTCTCTTCCTTTGTAGGTATTGTCAAATCCTTCCAGTGTTGGGCATATAGAGGTCCTGTTATCATTATCATATACAGTATAAGAACAAAATACTGTGCAATTTTTCCAAATTGTTGTCCATCAACCCTAACAAAAATGTCTCTGGTCTGAATTGTATATTGACCTTCACAATCTTTTAAATTAAATTTTGTTTAGCTTTTTCACAAGTCCACCAAAAGGAGCAAAAAGTCCCTTCTTTGTACTAACCTCTCGGTGTAATCTTAAGGAGAAAAAAAAAGGCCAACCCTAAAATCATTTTTTTTAGGAGCAACTAAAATAGAAGGGAACTAATCTTTATGGGATCAAAAACAATTAAAATTCCTGAAGAACCAATCAAGCTGCACTCTCCAATTTATTCTCTAGCTTAAATCATCCACCAGAATGACCAAACTTGTTTCCTTCCTGTGTTAATTTAAAGAGGTGGTGGATGAGGAACATTAAATTTATAAATAGAACTGCCTGTGGAATGCTCCTGTTCAGCTATGCCACTTTCCAGAAGTCTCAATTTTTTAGTCCCTACTCACCTGAGACTTCCGTGGGACAATCCACCCCCCTTCTTCTACTCTTTCTAGTAATACTTTTTGGTACTTTTGAAAAACTTTAGTTTTTCTAACCTCCGTTTTCTACATGAATAGTACTTGGAGAAGGGAGGGGGATCCTTATTTGTGGAACAATGTCCAATATGTTTGCATTTTGCATGTATCTTTTGCATATTGCCCATCATACTGTAATATACTATAATATTCAATATTTTTTAAAAAAATAATATTTATTAAATTTCCAACCTATAAAACAAAAAATGCAATACAAAAATGCAAAAAAACCACAAAACACACACACACACACAAAAAAAACACCACAAAAAAACACAGCTAAAACTTAACACTAATGACAGCTTTTCCATATTGGTATCTCTATCATACCAAACATATTTACAAAGATTCTAATTCTATGTATCTCTATCTTAAATTACATCCTTATTTAAATTATAGTAACATCTATTCACAATTCAATTTCATATCCTATGTTTCTTCAACAGCTGGCCCCAGAGTGGGGTGGGAATGGAGATTTTGCAATATCCTTCCCCTGCCATGTCCACCAAGCCACACCCACCAAGCCACACCACACCCATCAAGCTACGCCCACAGAACCAGTAGTAAAAAAATTTGAATTCCACCACTGGTAAGCGAATGTGCCTTCCCCATTGACTTTGCTTGTCAGAAGGTCGCAAAAAGGGATTCCCATAATACCGCAATCGTCATTATATGAGTTGGTTGCCAAGCTTCTGAATTGTTTGTAATCATGTGACCATGGGGATGCTGCAACTGTTGGTAAGTGTGAAAAATGTTCATGACTCACTTTTTTCAGCGCCGTTGTTAACTTCGAACGGTCACTAAATGAACTGCTGTAAGTCGAGGACTACCTTAGTCCAAACTGTTTCCCTTTACGTGTTGCTTCTCTGCCGTGCACTTTCACTGCTTTTGCCACTGCATGTCAAAGAGAATAAATCAGTGGTGAAATCCAATTTTTTTTACTATCGGTTCTGTGGGTGTGGCTTGGTGGGCGTGGCAGGGGAAGGATACTGCAAAATCTCCATTCCACCACTGGTAAGCGAATGTGCCTTCCCCATTGACTTTGCTTGTCAGAAGGTCGCAAAAAGGGATTCCCATAATACCGCAATCGTCATTATATGAGTTGGTTGCCAAGCTTCTGAATTGTTTGTAATCATGTGACCATGGGGATGCTGCAAC